>NC_142025.1:72480501-72804192 GCF_049901735.1 Notechis scutatus | reverse complement strand
CCTTAAAATCTGTTAGGAAATAAATATTATGTACTTTTTAACTTTGATGGAATAAGTCAATGTTATAACATTTTTACTTTTAAAAGTCTATTTTAAAGACTTGTTTATTCCTCTTAAGTAATATTCTAAATGCCGATGTCTTTTTACTCTCTTGTCTTTTCTTCTTTCTTTTCCGTCATAAGTAAAGATATTCCTCAACTTATTATCACAATTGGGACTGGGATTTCTGTTGCTAAGCAAGGTGGTTGTAAAATGAGTCCCACTGATTTTACAACCTTTTTGCCACTTTTGTTAAGTGAATCATGTTATATGTATCTTTTGTAAATCCATAGTATAAAACTCTTCTAAGTCACTCTTCTGAATTGATCCACACACTTAAATCATCTTCTGATTTATTGTTTGTGTGTCTTTTTAACTATGAAACATCAGCATAGTTCATTTGTAAGTCTACATATCTTCTATATCTATATCAAATACCTTGAATTCATTCAGAATTTTAATACTTTTTCTCTATTCTCCATACTCCATTCTTCTCCCTTAATTATTAACTTTAACTTTTTCTAATTGCCTGAAGTAACCTGTCTTTAAGGTCTCCCCTTACCAAGTTTTACCCTAATCTATTTTCCAAGAATTTAAGTATCAGAAAAAATTCTGATACTTAAATTTAAAGTCTTATTTTTAATAGAATTTAATAGAATACAGGAATTATTTTTATAATTATTTCAAAATAATTAATTTTGAAATTAATTAATTAAAAATTAATTAATTTTAAGAACCAGTTAATCTGGTTCTTTCATCCATTAAATATTTTCCAAAATTAACATTCTAATCCTCCCTTTTCTGCTTATTTCCAAATAATAAAGTTGTCTTTAAATTTGCATTAAACTTCTTTCATGAAGATTAAAAAAAACTTAATTACCCACTTAAAGAAAAAAATGGCCCTAAATTGAATCCCCAATAATGATTTTACAAATCAAGGTGAATCCATAAATATTCTTCATCATAACAATGTAATTAAAGGCTTAATTGTACAGTTTTTTTCTCTTTCCCCTCTCCCCCCTCCAATCTCCCACACACACATGCACACGCATATACATATGACCTATTGAAGATCTTATTACATTAGAATCAGAAAAAAGCAGCTGAAACAGAGGAGAATATTTTTGTTTCCAAGAGCTGGAAACCCTTTTATACTCACAAAAGACCTTTCATATCAATATATTGTATAATACCACAGTTGTACAATTCAATATTATATATTGAATCTTATTTATCCTTATTAATAACACTCTAAAGAACAAGTTAGTGGAGCAATTTTCATTAATTATTCTTTTACGTTTATTTCTTTTGCTTTAGTATTTTCACTTTTCATTATGATCTATCTATTGCAAGTGTCTGGGATGCAATGCAACCAAAATATGCATGTGAAAGTCAAATAAAAATGAAAGTATTGAAAGAAACTACAAAATGCATTATCCTTCTTAAAACTGCAGATTAAAAATTCAAGAATATGTGAAGTGAATGATAAAGTAGAATATAACTGTGCTTTTCTTTAAAAATATTCTAGAAAACAATTTTATGTAGCTAAAGGACTGTGCTTGCTTTAATATGATAGCCTATCACAACTCCTAATTTTAATTTCTAGGCAACTTTTAAGGTCACGACTTTTCATATAGAGAATAATACACCTTGAATTATCTTTCAGCAAAGTTCCAGTGGGGTCAGATTTGTTCAAGTTATGCATTGTAATATTCCAATCCATCTCTGAAAGAAGCAAAAATATAATTTTGCTAGATTGAGTTTTAAGAATTCCATGTAAAAAGTCATAATAGAGTTGGGGACGAATCCCGAGGTTCTGAAATGTATTTGGCTGCAATAAGAAACTGTTCTTTTCAATAATTTATGAGAGTTAATACAGCCTATGTTATTAAATGAACCATGCAAATAGCAGCAGCAATCAGATTTGGCAATTTGCAGTCCATAGTCAGTTCCGTTTCGGAAAACAAATAATAGAAAAAGAATCTCTCAGAATTATTTAAACACTATACAGCATATCTGTCGATTCACCCTATTTGCCTGCAAAATATGTCAGTCTGAAAAAGAAGGATAAATTAAACTTTGTTATAAATAAAGCAGAATAGAATTGGCCAGATTCCTTTTTCCTGTTGCCTAGTCTTGGGAGAGAGTCTGAATGATCCATGAAATTAATTCTTTAGGTCTTCCTTCTTATCACTCACATACTTTCTTGCACAGATTTGAGGGACTATGATTTAGGGAAAGAGATTCTGATATTCCACCTTCCCCATTTCCTGTTCTTATTAGAAAACCAAGCTATCAACACAGAAATAAGAAAAAACAAGCAGGTATGTTAAATAGTGGTTTGTGCTAGACTACAAATGGATGGTCTACAAGGTCTACATAATGCATTCATCACTATAGGCTATATTGTGCTTCCTTTAAGTTCTTTTTAGAATAGTAGGTCCTTTTGGAAGTCTAAATGTTGTCCCCTCAACAAAGGGAAGGATATCAAGCCAGCTTGACCTTTTTACTGGGCAAAACCTTTCAGTAGATTTTTAAGCAGCATATTTGTGACCTCTTGAATAGGAATGTAACAGTTAGCAAGAGTCAACATGAGTTTGTTAAAAACAACTGGTGTCATACTGATCTTACTTCCTTTTCTGAAAGAATCTCTAGTTTAATAGCTCTGAAATACACATGGTTATAGTATACTTTATGCCCAGGAAAGCATCCAACAAAGCTTCTAAAATGTTAATATTTTTTTAAATACTTTAATAAAATAGTAAATTACAGGTAAAATGATGCATATATTAGATGGATTCATAATTAGTTGAATGGCTACATTCAGACCATGCTCATAAATGGCTATATAGCAAACTAGAAAGTACTATTGAGTGGAGTACTTCAAGGCTCTGACCTTGGATGAAGGGGACTGAGGGGATGATGATCAGAATTGCAAATGGCTCAGAGTTTGAAAAACAAAGCACAAATCTATTCTACTTATAACACCATAGACTGGAATAATACAGTTTGTATCTCATCAAATTAAATGTAGTCAACTTGAAATATATGATTGCTTATCAGATATGTTCTATGGTGTACTTTATTTCAGGAAAACAGTAAAATCAGGAGAGTTCTCCAGTTTTTGATCTGCTGGGTTAGAAGGATCAACATTTTCTCAGATTCACCAAATTCACTGAAAAATAAAATCTTTTTATTTCTTTTTTTATAAAACACAGTCAAATATTTTATTCTTTTGTGAATAGTGGGATAAACAAAAAAAAAATCCTATTACTTTGTTTAGAATGAGTTACCATAGTACAAAATGAGTAATTCCCATTGTAGGTGATGATAGAATCCAGGCTTGGGATGACTCCTTTCACTCTGTTCGTTAGACTGAGTTCAAAACTGAGGCCATGCCTCTTGCCAATGTTCCCCAGTTTTGACTCAGTCTAACGCTTGTTTAGATGTGTTTGGGAGAATCTCCCAGTCGAGACTAGAGTTATTTAGCCTGGATTCTTTCTAAGCCAGACTTTCGGAGAAGCAGATTTGTTAGCTGACAGCGTGAAGATTCCCAGGCTCTAGCCCGCTGTCAATGGCCGCTTCAGTGCGAGGCAAAGGTACAATGGCCATTATTGGAGTGAACTAACATGAGGATACTGTGTTAGTGACAGGGGGCCATTTTTGAGAGCTGTGCAGAGTGACAGGCCATCTACCTGAGCTGCTGAAGGCCTGCACAGTTTGGTTGCTGATTGTGATCCTGAGTGAAGAGCTGTGCAACCAGCTGACAGCTCGAATCTGTGGATGATCGAAGCCCTCAGAAGAGATGATCGGCAGGCATGGATCATCAAGGAATCAGGTTTGAGTGCATTGCCTAGGGCTCGGCAACAAGAGACGGCAATTTAGGCAGGAAAAGCTCTTGGAGAAGCTAAGGTGCTGACAGCTGAGGAGAATTGCGGCCGTTAAAAGAGCACCGTTTTCCCGTGCTTTATCAGCTGGTCTTTTCTGCAGTTTGATAGGCAGCTGCATCATTTCCTTTGTTGAACTGTTTGACAGTCAAGATTTGGGGTGTCCCTGCCAATTACAAAACAGGCTGCACTGGCTGGAAGCTAGCAGAATAAGCTAGCTTAAGAATGCTTCTGGCTCTCAGACAGGTTCCAGGATGGCAGAGCTAGATAATGCCACCAATTATTTAATTGGAGCCACAAGTTTACATGAGAGCAACAGGGCCCCCTCTCAAGAATCAAGAGGTAGCTCCTCAAGACCTGGAAGAGCCTCCAAGGAAACAGCGGCCAAGCTTAAAACCAAGGCTCTAAAATCTCAGAGAGCCTCCAAGGCTGACGAAAAAGATGCAAAAAGACGCCAAAAAGCCTTGGAAAAACAGATGGCCAAGGTCATTAGAGAGGCTGAGAGGAGAAAACAGTTCAGCTTTTCTGAGAAAGAGCAGTTAGTCTCCCACCCAGGGTCTGACATGCCACTAGACCTTTCAGAGAATCAGAGGGGCAATCTAGGTTCCCAGATCTGGCCTTCAGAGGGCACTGGGGAGCTTTATACCAATCCTGGGATTTCTTAGGGCACAGCAACAGGCCTCAGACTCCCTTCCAGCCTGCTGTCACCATCAGGACAGGGACAAAGAAGGGCAAGGCTACACTTACCCTTACCACAGCGGGGCTCCGCCAAGGGGGGTTAGTGATACTGCAACTCCCCAGCAGATACAGAGATGGATATCAGAGGCAGTTAACAGGGCTTTGTGGCTGACATACAAAGTTGGCATGCAGCATCGGTGATGCCTGATTTTCCACCCATGCATGAGCAATATCTCCCCATGCAGGCGCCACAAGACCTTTCTGCCTCCCAGAGTCCTTACTCTCCAGTCTCATCTTCCCAAAGTCAGCCCCCTAGTTTGGAGGAAGAGGGTCAGATTGACCAGTACTTGTCAGAGGATGACGGCAGGGCTCCTGAAAAACCATCTTTCAAGAGCCTGTTCTGACCACAGTTGTTCAAGTCATTACTCTATAAGGCCAAGGGTACTGCAAGTTTGGGAACAGACACTCCTGTTCCTGAATCATTCCTGGAGGTGACTGAACCTAGTGAGTTGATCTTCTCAGAGCCAATGGAGGAGACAGAGGTGATTCCGTCATCGAAATTCTTTTTAAATATGGTTCAGAAGCAGTTGGATAGGCCTGGAGCTTACGCAAATCCCACAGCATTTGACAAATTTTTTTATAATATGCCAGCTTTGGTTGACACCATAGAGGTTCCTGAGATGGACGAGCTGGTGATGGTATTGGCATCCTCCTCAGCTACTTTAAATGATGCTGAGGATGTTTTTGATGACAGGAAGGCAAAGTTGACACTCCACAAAGCGCACCAGGCGTCCTCCTGGGCAGTTAAAACTCTGATGGTCCATCCTTTTTCACCAGGGCCCAACTGCTTTGGCTTCGCCAGATGCAGGAGGGGATGCCAGCCAGTGATATTAGAGGCCACCAGGATTTTAATAAGGTCATAGCAGCTACTGGGTTCATCGCAGACACCACCCTTAACTCACCCTTAAAATTTTCTTCCCAGGTCATCGCCTTTTTGGTAACATCCATCATCTGCTATGGCTCAAACACTGGCAGGAGGATACCAAACATAGGTGGAAATTGGCCGCTGCCTCTTATAATAGTGGTAAGTTGTTTGGGCTGCCCCTGGAACCAGTCTTGGTGGAGTCCAGGGATAGGCAGAATGTTTTACCTTCTCTGGCCAGGAGATTTAAAAGGCATCCTTCACCACTTTTTCATAGTCCTTCCTTTTGCCTGATGTATGAGGAGGTTAGGTTTTCACTGATCTCAGAGAGCCTTTGGCAGCCGATAGGACTATCAAATAGGACAGGGGTTCAGGAATAGGAACAAGCCTCCACCCTGGAATAGGCAGCACTTTTGCTGGGACTTTTGGTGCTCTAAATGACCAGTGGGCCAGCACTCCCATAGCGCGTCGGCTCAGCCTATTTGCTGACCACTGGGGAGAGACGACAATGGATGCTTGGGTGTGAGAGACCATAAGGTCCGGTGTCCCTCTGGAATTTCTCTCTCAGCTCCCCCCGAGGTTCTTTATCCGTTACCTCATATCAAAGTTCCCGGCCAAGATACACTTCATGGAGACCACAATCCAACATTTGTTGGAGATCCAAGCCATAGAACTGGTCCCAGAGGAACAATGAGGATTTTACTACATTCTGTTCGTAATTCCAAAGGCCTCAGGGGGATGAAGAGCAATTCTCAACCTCAAAAGACTAAACACTTACCTAATCTACTGGAGGTTCAAGATGCATTCTCTACAGTCCATCTTGGAGAGTGTGAGAGAGGGTGACTTCTTGGTCTCCATCAACCTTACGGAGGTGTACCTTCATGTTCTGATTCAACCGACCTATCGGCGATTCTTGCGATTTTGCTACGGGAGCAGGCCTCTGCAGTACAAGGTCCTTCCTTTCAACATAGTGTCGCACCCAGAATTTTCACCAAGCTGCTAGCTGTGTTAATAGCTCATCTCAGGACCATTCTCATCCAGATACAATGTTTTCTGGGTGACATTCTCATTCAATCCTCATCATACCATCTAGCGGAGGAGGATCTGCAGACCACCATCCAGGTGTTACAGGATCATGGCTTTTCTTTTTTATTAAACAAACAAACAAACAAACACAAATATAAACAAAAAAATACATTAAAAATGTTGTACAGTCTTCCTAACATCGATCTTTGTCATTACTTTGCTATGACCAATAAAAGTAATACACAATTTCATTCCATATACATTAAATATACAGGAGGATATTCCTTATTCTCTTGAATCTTCCTCTTCTCTAGTCAACCATAAAATTTGTCCCATATTTTATAATAATCCAAATCCTCCTTATTTTTTAATTCCTTTGTTAGTTTATCCATTTCTGCACACATCATAATTTTCCTAAGTATTTCAAATTCATTTGGAGTATCTTTATTTTTCCATTTTTGTGCGTATGCCAATCTTGCTGCATTGATTATATGGATTATTAAATATATGTTTTTCTTGTCATATTTCCTCATACTAATCCCTAACAGAAAGAACTCCGGTCTGTGTTCTATTTTCATCCCACATATTTCTTCTAGCCACTTACATAATTTTTGTCAATATTTTTGGGCCTCTTTGCAACTTCACCACAAATGGTAATAAATTCCTTTTTCTTTATTACATTTCTAGCATGTAGGAGAAAGTTTTGAATACATTATTGCCAATCTTGATGGAAATATGTGCCATCTATAAAATAATTTATACAAATTTTCCTTAAACGAAATAGCTAAGGTCATTTTTAAATTTCTTTTCCATAATATTTGCCAATCATCTAAATTAATGCTATAACTGAAATTTTTCATCCATACCACCATTGTTTCCTTTATTTTTTATTTTTCCAATTTAAATTCCAATAAAACTTGATAGATTTTTTTTAATCATCTTCTCCTCAGTTCCTAATAGAATTTCATCGAATTTTGTCTTAGTTCTACTAATTCCCCACTCTTTCTTGTCCTTTAAATATTTCGATCAGAGTTGCAAATAGGCCCACCATTCCACATCAATTCCTTGATTCTTCAAATCTTGTCTAGATTGTAATTTCCCTTTGTCATTTAGTATATCTTCATAGGTGATGATTTTTCCTTGTCTCAATAGATGTGGGTACATCAATGCTTCCAAAGTTGATAGCCAAATAGGTGTTTCTACATACAGTTGTCTTTTTATTCCATGTTTTTAAGAGAGTCTGTCTAACTTTATGTCTTTGAACATAGTTATAGCCCTTTAAATTGTCCTGCCAGAGGAAGATATGCCATCCTGGCTGCCAAAGTCTAATGTTAATATTCTTTTATTTCTATGGTTCATCCAATCTTTCACCCAGGTTAAAATTGCAGCTCTATAATACAATTCCCAGTCGGGTAGGCCAAATCCTCCTCTTTCTGTAGCATCTTGCAGCAATTTCAGTTTGACTCTTTCTTTTGCCATATAAAATTCGCTGTTATTTTATTCAAATTATCGAAAAACTTTTCTCCCCAATTTTATGGGGACATTTTGAAAAAGGAATAATAATTTAGGTAATACATTCATCTTTATTGCCGCTATCCTTCCCATGAAGGATAGTCTTAATTTATCCCATTTTTCTAAATCTTCAGATATTTGTTTTATTAATGGGTCATAATTATCTTTTTTGAGTGTTGTATATCTAGCCAAAATTATAATCCCCAAATATGTAACTTTCTCTACAATTTGGATGCCCATTCTCACTGCTAAGATTTCCTTTTGTTTATTTGTAATATTTTTAGTAATTATTTTTGTTTTCTCTCTTTTAATTTTTAGCCCCGTGACTTCTCCAAATTCTTCTAAATTATCTATCAATTTTAGTCCCAAATGTTGTGGTTCTTCTAAAATAAAAAGTAAATCGTCCACGAAGGTTTGTAATTTAAACTCTTTTTTTATTTTTAAACCTTTGATTTCTGTTTCTTTCCTAATTATTCTTGCTAACGCCTCCAACGTCAAAATAAACAAAAGTGGCAATAGCGGGCATCCCTGCCTAGTTCCTTTTTGGATTTGAAATTTGTTTGTTATCCCCCCATTCACCAAAATTCTGGCTTGTTTTTCGTATATTGCCAATATAATATTTAGGAATTTTTGGCCTAGGTCCATATATTTAATTTGCTGCAAGATGAAATCCCATTTCACGTTATCAAAGGCCTTTTTGGCATCTAAGAACACTAAGGCCACCTGTTCACCATTAAGGATCATGGCTTTTCAATCAATACCAACAAGAACCACCTGGCCCCAACCACTTGTCTCTTGTACTTGGGGGCCATCATAGACACTTTAACTGTGAAGTCTTCCTGTCACCAGAGTGTCTTGCCGACATCAAGACTCTAGGAAACCAGATCAGGGCGGACAGAGTGACCCCCTTCACCCTGCTCTCCCAGCTGCTGGGCAAGATGATAGCTTGCATTTTGATAGTTCCTTGGGTACGCCTCCATGCAAGAGGTTTGCAGTGGTTTCTGCTCCCTTACCAGAAATCGGGAAGGAGCAACTCACCTGCAACGGTCAGGTCCCACCAGGGGTATTCAAGTCCCTGCTTTGGTGGACATCTCGGGCAATGTCCAAGGGATGTGAGTTCAAGAAATGCTATCAACTGATTATAACAGCAGATGCAAGTCTATCATGATGGGGGCGCACTTTCAGGACTGGGTGGTACAGGGCAGATGATCACAGACGGACTTGCGACACAGTATAAATTGGTTAGAGCTCAGGGTGGCTCATTTGGCCTTCAACAAGTTCAAGGACACTGTTTTGGGACAGCACGTTCCCCTGACAGACAATGTGGCCACCAAGGCTCACATCAATCAGTGGGGGGGGGCACGCATTCTAGGTCCCTCATGAGAGAAGCAGAGCATCTGTGTCACTGGGCAGAGAGGAACCTCCTCTTCATCAGGTTCAATGAATGTGCAGTCAGACTGGCTGAGCAGGTCTACCATCGACCATTCAAATTGGCGTCTTCTCCCAGATTCATTCAGGGAGTTGTTGGATCAGTTTAGCCACCCAATTCTAGATCTGTTTGCATCTCCCTCAAACAGCCAACTGCCCAGATTTTTCTCAAGGTTCCCGACACCAGGTGCAGAAGGGGCCAACATGCTCTGTGGTCCTTGGCCTCGAGCGCTCCTCTATGTCCTTCTGCCCCTTCCTTTACTTCAGCCAGGAGAATATCAGAGTTGGTGGTCCTATCTGTAAGGTAGGACCTCTGCGTGTTCCATGCGAATCGGGTGGTTCTACGGTTGGATCCGGCATTCATCCCGAAAGTGAATTCCTTGTTCCATCGGCAAGCATGGCCAAGATGGCGGCATGGACGACGCAAGATTCAATGGAGGAGTTTTGTAGGGCGGCGACATAGTCGTTGCCGTTGCCTTTTATTAGGCACTATAGACTGGATACATTTGCCTCAGCTAAAGCGGCGTTCGGCAGGCAGTTCCTTCAGAAGGTGCTCCCGACTCAGTCCCCCCCATAGGACAGCCAGCTTTGGTATGTCCCAAGCCTGGATTCTATCGCCACATACACTGGAGAATGGGCATTGGTCTTAACTGAGATGCCCTTCCTCAGAGGGTGGCAATAGAATCCAGTCCCACACACTAGACCATCTGGTCCAGACTCGGGGCATGACCAAACAGAGACTGAACAAACCACTACAGCATTGTAAAAACTGGGGGACATTGGCAAGAGGCGTGGCCTCAGTTTTGTACTCAGTCTAATGAGTCTCAGGAATCATCCCAAGCCTGGATTCTATCAGGTAAGACCAACACCCCTTTTCTTCACTTTTAAAATCTGTTTGATGAAAATTTTGAATGGCAATTATAATTACTTTCAGCAGTCAGCAATCTATCATACTCTTAGCTGCTCATCTTCCTGATGTCAGAAATCAATACTGCTACTTTTGGGAATGGGTGAGAAATACTTAGGCAATGAAGAAAAAAGCAAACCACAAAGTTCATAGCTGATCACAATGAATTATTAAACAATCTAATTTTGAAACTTTAGAAATACTGTTAACTACCAGGCATTTGCATTTTACTGTCAGACATAAATAACAGTTGTAGTTTTAAAAAAAACTTGCAATTTGTATTTTCAAAACTTTTAAAAATTATTATTTGATTTATTTAATTTGTTATGACTTTATAAGACTACAATAAAATGCTCATATTTCATATTTAGACAGGAAAAGTCTGAATATTGAAACAATGAAGATATTTTTAAAAAGCTATGATGTGATAATGAATATGATGGAAATATGAAAATTAGAGAGCAACTAGAGATAATCTTACTATCCTATCTCATTGTTTTAATGAGGCAGCACAGAATTACACACAGTCATTCTATGAGATTATCATCAGTTGCACAATCTATGAGGTATCTTTTAGAACCAGCTCCTTGCCCGACGTACAGTCATTAGCCACAGTCATACCTATTTTTAAAAGGGGAGATCCTAGTCTAGTAGAAAATTACAGACCAATCTCACTGTGTTGCATCATCTGTAAAGTCATGGAATCAATTATAAACCAATCTATCACCCTCCACTTAGAAGCAAACAACCTGCTTATTTTTTTTTTTGGACAAATTTTTATTGATTTTTAAAGACATACAAAACATAGATACACATAAACACAAAACATAAAAGCATAAAAAATCTCTTTTCTGAAAGTTGCTTAGTCCCGGATACAGACACAAATTCAAATTCATATTCATTTTATATACCATTCCATATCTTGTTAGCATTTTCAATTTTCTATATAACTTCTCCTCTCTTTTAAATTTTCTCAATTTTGTTTTATTTATCTCCTCTCTATTCGAATCATAATATTTATTATTCTTTGTCTGTTCTATTTCCAGCTATCCATTTATCTTTCTTCTTTGAAAAAAAAACTTCTCCTGTACACTAAATGGAGTATGATGCCTTTATCTCTTTCCCCTATATTTATAATACTTAATATAAAACACATAACTTACATTGGGATTCTGTCTGGTACATTCTAAAATTATACAGTATTATCAAAACCAATACAAATCTATTCATTAATATTGATATTCATTTATGTCTTAAACATTTAACACATTATTTTTCAGTTAAATCACATACTTTTATGGGAGCACCTATTTTCCATAGTTATTCCCCCCCCCCCGTCACATATTATAAATCATTATTTCATTACAATGTTCCCCTTTCTCCTACTTCAAATCTCTCATTTCACAAAAAGTTTCACTAGAATAACATAGTCTAATCATTAATATTATCAATCATTTATATCTTAAACATTTTACCCATTTCAATTAAATATCATGCTTTTGTGGGAACACTTATGCTTTCCAAAATTATTTCCCCCTCCACATCACATATCTTAAATCATTGTTCCATTACAGTACTCCCCTTCTCTTAACAAAATTTTCACTAGATTATACTAAATATTTTATCGCATTTTAAATGACATATTATTTCTAATTTTCTATGGTTATTTCTAAATACAAATATAGAAATACAATCTTATGTACCTTTCTAGAATCCCTTTTTCAATAAATTATCCATTATCTCTAAAAAACTTTTTCTTCTTTACAACTTGCTCCCCACCATTAAGGCTTCTCATCCCTTCCTTTCTCCCTTGCTTCTTCTTCTCCTTGTCCTCTTTACCCCATTGTCTCTCCACCTCCCTTTTATTCTGCTTTCCCCCTTTCTGTTGTTTCCTAATATAATGTCCCCTTTTCACCTTATTCTTCTCTTTTTGGGTTGCTTTTCCAGATCTTAAAGGCTTCTTTTCCTTTTTCTTTTTCCCTTTTCCGACCAAAGTTATTTGTTCATCAAAGATGGCTTCTTCTTTGTCCCCATCATCCTGTTGCTCATTCAGCTTTACATAAGTACAAACCGCCATTTCTAAAAATTGAAAAAGAGTGCCAAGGACATCTTTCCCTTCTTGCTTTTCTTTTTCATATTTTTGGTATACAAGTTTCAGTCCATCCACAAGTGATGCCATTGTGCAGAGAAAAGTTTCCCCAAACAACCACCCGAGTGCTTTTAATCAGAAATAATTCTCAGAAGTTCCAAAATCACCAAACAATCCAAACAGGTTGTTTTTTTAAATACTCTCTCCTTCTTCACTTTCTCTTTCTGGGGTTAAAGTTTAGTCACAAAATTCCCTTTAAAATATCTCTTTTAGAAGTCTTATTGGTGTTTAGTAACTCTTTAAAAAATCTAGGCAATCTTCTCCTTATTTTCAAATGCTCCAATTTTTCCCCCTCTCCCTTCCCACTCACAGCCAAGAAGATTTTTTCCATCTGCTGTCACGTTAGGAAGGAGAGTGAAACGAAAGAAAAAAAACTCTCTTTTAGAATGTTCGCAGCTCGTAACTCTTACTAGGAACAATGTATCCTTAGCAGCCTTCGAAATTCAGGGCACTTTCTCTTGCCTTGTCCCAGTTGAAAGCAATTTTCATTACTCTTCCAGCTTTCTCCCTCCTGCACCTGCTTGTCCGGCTGTAGATTTCTTCGTGGCGGCCATTACTGACCGCTGCTCGTCTGTCTTGGGAAAAGGGGGTTTTGCCAGCTGGGGAGGGGGTCTGCGACACCCCCAAACCCTGTCTGGATCCCCCCTGTCTTCAGCTGCCTCTACGGGCAGCTATATCCCCAGATCCAAACGGATCGGGGGAACCTTGACGGCGAACGCAGCAGGGATCGCGCAGTATCGCGAATCCCTGCCGCTGCCGAAACCTGCAAACCGGAAGTCCACAACCTGCTTTCTAACAAGCAGTTTGGTTTCAGGAAAAAAAAATTGTTCTGTAACCTGCAACTCCTACATTGCAGAAAAATTTGGACCACACATCTTGACCAAGGTAAAGCAATAGACACAATTTACATACAGGTGAAACTCGAAAAATTAGAACATCATGCAAAAGTTCATTTATTTCAGTAATGCAACTTAAAAGGTGAACCTAATATATGAGATAGACTCATCACATGCAAAGCAAGATAGTTCAAGCCGTGATGTGTCATAATTGAGATGATTATGGCTTACAGCTCATGAAAACCCCAAATCCACAATCTCAGAAAATTAGAATATTGTGAACAGGTTCAATATTCTAGGCTCAAAGTGTCCCACTCTAATCAATTAAGCCATAATACCTGCAAAGGGTTCCTGAGCCTTTAAATGGTCTCTCGGTCTGGTTCAGTAGGAAGCACAATCATGGGAAAGACTGCTGACCTGACAGTTGTGCAGAAAACCATCATTGACCCTCCATAAGGAAGGAAAGCCTCAAAAGGTAATTGCAAAAGAAGTTGGATGTTCCCAAAGTGCTGTATCAAAGCACATTAATAGAAAGTTATGTGGAAGGGAAAAGCGTGGAAGAAAAAGATGCACAAGCAGCAGGGATTACTGCAGCCTAGAGAGGATTGTCAGGAAAAGGCCATTCAAAAGTGTTGGGGACTTTCACAAGGAGTGGACTAAGGCTGGAGTCAATGCATCAAGAGCCACCACACACAGACGGATCCTGGACATGGGCTTCAAATGTCATATTCCTCTTGTCAAGCCACTCCTGAACAACAAACAACGTCAGAAGCGTCTTACCTGGGAGAAAGAAAAACAGAACTGGTCTGTTGCTCAGGGGTCCAAAGTCCTCTTTTCTGATGAGAGCAACTTTTGCATCTCATTTGGAAACCAAGGACCCAGAGTCGGGAGGAAGAATGGAGAGGCATGTGCTACAAGTTGCTTGAAGTTTCCACAGTCTGTGTTGATTTGGGGAGCCACATCATCTGCTGGTATTGGTCCACTGTGCTTCATTAAGTCCAGGGTCAACGCAGCCGTCTACCAGGAGATTTTGGAGCACTTCATGCTTCCTTCCACAGACAAGCTTTATGGGGATGCTGACTTCATTTTCCAGCAGGACTTGGCACCTGCCCACACTGCCAAAAGCACCAAAACCTGGTTCAATGACCGTGGTATTTCTGTGTTGATTGGCCAGCAAACTCTCCTGACCTGAACTCCATAGAGAATCTATGGGGCATTGCCAAGAGAAAGATGAGAGACATGAGACCGAACAATGCAGAAGAGGTGAAGGCCGCTATTGAAGCATCCTGGTCTTCCATAACACCTCAGTAGTGCCACAGGCTGATAGCTTTCATGCCACGCTGCATTGAGGCAGTAATTGCTTCAAAAGGGGCCCAGACCAAGTACTGAGTACATATGCATGCTTATACTTTTCAGAGGTCCGATATTGTTCTATGTACAATCCTTGTTTTATTGATTGCATGTAATATTCTAATTTTCTGAGATTGTGGATTTGGGGTTTTCATGAGCTGCAAGCCATAATCATCACAATTATGACAAATCATGGCTTGAACTATCTTGCTTTGCATGTAATGAGTCTATCTCATATATTAGTTTCACCTTTCAAGTTGCATTACTGAAATAAATAAACTTTTGCACGATATTCTAATTTTTCAAGTTTCACTTGTAGACTTGTGCAAAGCTTTTGATTCAGTGGTGCATGACGAACTACTGTTGAAACTAAATTCTTACAGTTTCTCCAGCTCTCTGCACAATGGATAGCTCCATTCTTGTCAAACAGGCAACAAATAGTCAAAATAGGGAGGGCCCTATCAAATCTGGCACCAGTTAACAGCAGTGTCCCCCAAGGCAGCATTTTAGAATCTACACTCTTTCTGCTTTACACCAACAACCTATGCGGTCATATTAAAAGCAGTTGCGTCCTCTTCATCAATGACGTAAAATTATTTAACACCACTGACAATGATTCTGCCCTACAAAGCAACCTTGACTATGTGTCAGTATGGTTGCATAATTGGCAACTCCAAATTTCAACTAATAAATGCTCTGTCCTACACAAATCAGAACACCAAATACAAGTTGGGCAGAAATAATTTTGTAGATGACCCTCACTCTGTCAAGGACCTAGCAGTACACATCTCAAATGATCTAAGCTCCAGATCTCACTGTAACAACATTGCCAAAAAGGCATTAAGAGTTATTAACCTTATTTTGCAAAGCTTCTCTGGTAACATTAAATTGCTAACGAGGGCATACAAAAGCTTTGCCAGATCAATTCTTTAATACAGCTCATCCACCTGGAACCCACACAGTATATCGGACATTAACATGACTGAGCGGGTTCAGAGGTATTTCTCGAGAAGAGTACTCCACTCCTCTACTCACAATAGAATTCCCCATGCCTCCAAGCTTGAAATTTTGGGCTTGTACAATCTGGAACTACGCCGCCTGTGGTCTGATCTAAGCATAGTACACAAAATTGTCTGCTACAACATCTTGCCTGTCAACTACTTCTTCAGCTTCAACCATAATAATACATGGGCAAACAATTGATACAAACTTAAGGTAAACCGCTTCAAACTCGATTGCAGAAAATATGACTTCAGCAACAGAGTGGTCAATGCCTGGAATGCTCTACCCAACTCCATTGTCACAGCCTCAACCCCTCACAGCTTCAATCTCAAACTGTCTACTATGGACCTCACTCCATTCTTAATAGATCCTTAAAGGGAGTGTGCATAAGCACACCAGCATGCCTACCGTCCCTGTCTTACTGCCCCCATTTATCTGTATTTACTTCCTTTGTTCATATTTATGTTCATACCTATACTTGTTATCTTATACATGTTTGACAAACAAATAAAATAAATAAATAAATGGCAACATGCAAGGACGATTTTGTAAACTGATTAAAACTTGTTTGTATTTGTAACATTGAGGTCACTAAGAGCTTACTGTTTCAGATCAATGGAAGTATTTAGCCAAAGTAGAATAAATAAATATCCCTTTAATTAGAAGTCTCTTAACTTTGATTTCTGAATTCTCTTCTCTTTCTTTAGAGTATGCATCAAATACATCTAATCCTGTACCATTCTACTTTTCCCTGCATACCTCTCTGTTGATTGGTAATCCTCCATCATTCAGGAATTATTTTCAGAAGCCTATCCCTGCTTAAATCTAGAATTGTTGGCTTCCTTCTTCTCTAATAACTCTTTCTTTCTGTTAGATAAGGGGTGTCAAACTCAACTGCATTGTGGGCTGCATCAGGGCTGTGGTTGACCTTGGGGGGAGGGCCTGCCAACTGGTGGGCATGGCCAACTTAATGTCACTCCTCAAACTGCTGGCATATTCCCTTTTTGCATTGTGTAGACTGGCCCGAAGCCATGCTGGTCTGACATTTTCTCTTTGCATTGGGTAGACTGGGCTGAAGCAATGCAGTTAGACCGGGCTGAAGCCACACTGGCTCGACATGTCCTCTTTGCATTGGGTAGATTGGGCTGAAATGATGCGGGTAGACCAGACCGAAGCAACGCAGATAGACCGGGCTGAGGTGACGCAGACCAGCTCTTTACATTTTCTAGGACAGCCCTGTGGGCCGGATCCAACCACATGGCATGGGCTGGATCCAGCCCATGGGCCTTGAATTTGACACCCCTGTTTTAGATCTTCAACAAATTTCAATTTCCTTCCTTACCTTTGTGACATTCTGTGTTCCCCTTGGCTACTACATAATTGGTAAATAGAATATAAACAATAGGAACCAAACTTTGTTCAAGTACATACAGAATATAGAATAATAGAATCAGAATTGAGGTCTTCTTGTCCAAACTCCTGCTCAAGCAAG
The DNA here is from genome assembly GCF_049901735.1 of Notechis scutatus. Lineage (NCBI taxonomy): Eukaryota > Metazoa > Chordata > Lepidosauria > Squamata > Elapidae > Notechis > Notechis scutatus. Next base: position 72,786,964 of record NC_142025.1, on the reverse strand, counting down.
AGAGCCTATACCATTCCAGACAAATGTCTCTCCAATCTCTTCTTAAAAACCTCCAATGATGGAGCACCCACGACTTCTGGAGGCAAGCCTTTCCCCTGATTAGTTGTTCTCACTGTCAGAAATTTCTCCTTAGTTCTAGATTGATTCTTTCCTTGAAAAGTTTCCATCTGTTACTTCCTGACTCTTCTCGGGTGAGTATAGGTTGATCCCTCTTCTGTGACAACCCCTCAAATATTGGAAGACTGCTATCATGTCACCCTTGTTCTTCCTTTGTTAGAGATACCCAGTTCCTGGAACTGTTCATCGAATGTTTTAGCCTCCAGTTCCCTAATCATCTTTGTTGCTCTTCTCTGCACTCTTTCTATTTCTATAGTCTTAACATCTTCTTTATATCATGGTAACTAAAACTGATTCAGTGTTTTCTTGATTTTTTTCTTTTTTACATTTAGAAAGAAACTTTTATTATTATTTTGACATATGTTGCAAGTTTTTCTTTATTCTGAGTTTTAGCTTTCCTGATTCTATCTTTTAAGATTTTCATCCTATAATCTTTCCCAAGCTCTCTCTAGAACTACTGAAATTAATTCTCTTAAAGCCTAAGACACTAGTTTGACTTTGTTCTATTCCTTTTGTCTACATTAAATTGAATTCCAGTATGATATGGCCACTATATCTCAAAGTACCTTCACCTTCAATCCCTTCTATCATTTCATCTCGGTTAGTAAAAATTAAGTCCAGTGTCACTGATCTTCTAGTTTCCTTCTCTATCTTTTGAGAGACAAAGCTTTTTGCTAGTTTTGTAAGGAACCTGTTGATCTCTCAGAAATGGAAGGATATTTTGATTCCCACAATGGATGAATGGCTGAAAAAGTTGATAAAGTTAGCAGAGATGGCAAAATTGAGTGCTCTGATTGAAAAAAAGAATAAAATTAATTTTATTTCTATTTGGAAATTGCTTGAGATGGAAAAAAATGAAACTTTGATTTTGGACTTTACTGCTTGATAGGTTTGTTGTTATAGATATTTTTCCTTCTGTTAATGACTTATCACTAACAATCTATCTCTAAAGGTTCATTTTCTGTTTTAATTAATTGTTCCTTACAATGTTCAGTTTGGTTGCAATCTTCCTTTAATTTTGGTTTCACATTTTATTGTTAGAGTCTCAGAGTTGCTAGATGTGTCTCAAGACTCTGCTTTTTCCTCTGTTGTTTGTTTCTTACTATGCTCAGATTGGATACAGCCTTTTTTTTTCCCTTTTGGGTGGAGTTTCTCATTTTGTTGGTTCAGTCTAGCCTAGGGCTGTCAAACTCGTGGCCCGCAGGTCAGATGCATCACGTGCTGGCCATGCCCACACCCAGTTTAGCAAAGGGGGAAAAAGTCACGATACGTCACATGATGCTGCCATGACAACACGAGTTTGACACCCCTGTGAAGGAACATCTATGTTGAACATACAGATGACATAATCCTAATTTGTAGCTAATAATATGCACCTCAGTTTTTCTAGTATTTCTAAAAATGAATTGTCATTTCATTGTTAAAAATGAAATTTTTGCACAATATATAATTAATGGGATATTCAATATTACAAGTATCTTCATATTTAAGAAGAGTTAATTTATGATGCTGAGATCTTTTGTAGACACACTGCTCTAATTTGACTCATCTAAATAAGCTACTATAATAGAGAATAATTGGGGATTAATCTAACTCAGTATTTCAAATTATAACTTTATTATATTCCAATTTTCTATTTCTGCAGAATCTCAAATTTTGTTACAATTATGTATGATCTGACTATAGAAAATGGTGAAATTTAGTTTTTTCTCTTTAATTTAATTCCCAAATGTGAAAACAAATTAGAAATTTAACAGTCATTTCAAATTCTTCATAGAATCATTACACTCACAAAATCATGCACTTAGCGGGAAGCTGAAACCTACCATGTTTTTCACAGTCATTGTGCATATATTAGCTATACAAGTGTCTTAAGTACAGAATTAAAATATGTGAGAAATGGCCCTAAGTGTGTTCATTGTGCATGTCTCTTAGTATATAAACTCACAGACATTATTCATTATCTGTTTTATTTGTTTTTGGCATTTAAAGATGTTAAGTAGTACATATTCAAGAAGTGTAATTGTAAATTGATACAATATTGTGATGAACAGCAATCATGCACATTATGAAGTATTACAGTATTCGCACAGACACTGGCAGAGCTGCCATTAAGCTCATTATCTGTACCATGATGTTATTTTATACTTGCAACTCTAAAAAAATATTAAATAAAATCATTTTTAGTATTTGATTGTTCTTTTCTCCCAAGACCACCTTTGTCCATTTGCACTTGAAATTTAAAACTATTATTCCAACAGCAATGTTAAATAATGCAAACATCTTCATATATGTGTCTGTTAAATAATAACAAGACTGCACTTTGTTCCATAGTTTATAGAAGTTATTGATTCCCCTGTGCTTATCATATAATTGCTTTACACATAACTGAAAACATCTTTTGGTGGGTTGTGTTGGCGTGAATCATTAATTTTCTATAAAAGATCAGTGTTTTATAAATTATTTTTTAAAATAACTTTAAGTAAATAATGATTGAAATGCTGAGAGTAAATATGTAGCAGATAACTTGAAAAGATTTTAATTGCCCTTGATGAGTGATGCTTAACTGCTTCCAAATTTATGCCTAGTTCTTTCAAAATGATTTCAAAAGAATTCATGGAAGAATGATGTATTATATAAGTCCAGAGCGCAGAGGTTTTAAGAGTATTTGAAATATGCTTCAACTAGCAAGGATTAATAATATAAATATATGTTAAATATAGAAATGAAAATCTTGGTGGCAGAATGTTTAAGTAGTAGAACATTGAACAATGTAAAAAGGTCATGAAACTGCTAAAATGTTTTGGCAAAGTTTTATTTTTCCTATTCTGAAAAAGAGAAACATTTTACTGCTTTTTTTTGGCTGTGTATTTTAAGCATCTATTAACAAATTACAAAATTACAAGTGGTTTTTATTTGTACATGTATTTTTTTAACAAATTTTATTCAGTTTTTCACATTAAAAACAAAAATCTCTTTTTAGTGGACAACATATTTCCAGGTCATCATCTTTACATACAACAATTATACATTCATATATGCATACTTAATTCTATTATTACCTTTTCCATTCCAAATTTTCAGTAAGGAGAGAAACAAACACATTAATTCTAGCCTCTTTCATTAATCTCAATCGAAACATCTTTTTGTTTCATTTCAATTATTTCAAATATAATCCTTTAATATTTATTTTAAAAATAAAGATAAACAATATGTGTTTGGATGATGATGATGATGATGATGATGATGATGATAAAAAAAGTTACCAATGTCTCTCCTTGTTTTTAATAGTCTATATTAACTTATTAATTTAGTTGGTTCTTTAGTCTGTCATATTCCCTTTCCATTACACATTATTTTTATAAATTCTAGATTAATACAAATTTTAACACTAAAAAAAAAAAAAAAACAAGTATAGGTTTCCCCCCTTTTACTGTTTTGAGTATGACACCTCAATGATTAGAATATACCTTTATTCCCTCATCTTAATTCCCAATAAACCATTATTTTTAAGAAGTTACAATAATAATCATTACATCTTTTCACTTGGATTCCGCAGCATATTCCCCCCCCCCTTGATTTTTAATAAGAGCTATCAGTATCTCTATCACCCTATTTTCTAAATATTTTTAATTGCAGAAATATTCTTATTACCCCTTGTCACCCTGCAGAATCCCTTTTTAATTCAACAACCATTATCTCTGAAAAAACAATTTCTTTTCAACATTTTACTATTTCCGTATTTCTTTATTTCATGCACCTGTTTCTTACTGCTTCTTCTCCCCCTCTTTTCCCCATATTTTTCTCATTCCAGTTTATATCCCTCTCTTTCTTAATATCTTCCTTTCCCCTTTTCTGCTGGGTCTTTCTGCCTTTCCTGACTTCACAGGTATTCCCCCTTTTGATTGCCTTCTTAAATCTCAATTTTTTAACTTCCTTCTTTCCCCACTTCTTTGTACTGTTCTTTTTGTTAATTGTCTATTTAAAATGTCTTCTCCTTAGATAAATCGACTCCTCCTCCTCTGAAGCTCTTTCTTCTTGTTCTTCAATCACCATTTCCATTTTTTTCTAACACAAAGCAAAGTGATTCGCCTCTTCCCTGTAGTAATTCTCTCATATTTTTAAGTTCCATTTTAATTCCCGAAGAGATATCATCATTACACACTCTTATATTTTATGATAGTTAAAGTCCACAAAAAAACCACTTTTACTTTCCTTCTTTCTTCTTTCAATTTTCTAAAGTTCTCAATTATTCCAGCCCAGGGTCTATACCAAAAACATCAATCAAACCCACAGTCAGTCTTTTCTTGCTTTTTCTTTATTCTGGTTCTGCTTTCACTTTCTAAGATTCTTACTTTGTTTCAATATTTCTTTAATGTTATATCCACATAAGTTCATTCTGAAACAGGATGCTTTCCCTTTTGTTTGAGCTCAAGTTGTCAAAGGTGGCAGTCCCCCATTATACAAAGTCTTCACCTTTTCCCCTATTTTTTTATTTAGGGTTTTTTCGAACCTCCATTTTCCAGCACAGTCCTGTCTCCAATTTGTAAACTTTATTATTATTATTTTTGACAATCTTAAGTCCAGCTTTATTTTATGCCTGTTTATTCCCAAAATATTTTAGTCAATTTAGTTAAATGTTTAGTTCCAGCTTCTTCCTTTCCTGGTTGAAGCGCGCTTAGCTGTCAAAAATATTTTCTTTCTTTTTCCTGTCCCTTTGTAATTTACGCGCTCACTTTTCTTTTCTTAAAAATTCCATGTTACCTTAATCCCGGGGTACTTTTGTTTAGTTTTATTGCCCAGTTGTCCCAGTTCAGATGTTATCCACCTCTTTCTTCCCTCCTGCACAAATCTTAATCCAGCTGAGTCCTCCTCTTTGGGGTGGCCATTTTAAACCACCGCTGCAGTCATCTTCGGGGAAAAGACCAAGCCCCGGGGGAAGATGCAGCTCCCCTCAACCTGGCTTGTGGCTTCCCTTACTCCTCCGCCACCCCTCCAAGACAGCTTCAGCCCCTAATCGTAATGATCGGGGCTCTCCAACATGGACCATAGCCGCAGAGAGTTGCGATCTACAGTCTGTCAGCGAGGAGGCTCTTTAAGGGAGGACTATTTGTACATCTATTTACGAATTAACTACAACCACAATCCCGACATACTAAGTTACAGTTACTGAAATACTAATCTTAGAAATAAATTTGGCCACTACATAGAAGAAGGGCCAGGGGCAATAAGAAAAGGAATTCTGTTTCAAGAACTGAATACAGTGTATTGTGCAAAAATACTTTGGATACCTTAAGAATTAGTTACTGCTTTCCTGTCTAAAATAATATTGATATTAATGTATTTATTTGTAAACTTCAGGCATCTAATAATTAAAACAAAATTGTAGTTTAAAAATAATTAATACTAATAATTTACAAAAAAGAGTGGCATGGTGATATACTGTTCTTTTAAGACAGAAATTGGGAGTGTTAGTTGGAAAAGAATTTAGGAGGAAGCTCAGTAGAAAGATCAAGTAGAAAAAATGGGTTTGGAAAGAAACTTGCAGCTAGCTCTGAATGCCTAGATCTATTTATATGAGGCATACTTAGATTCTAAATGGTTTAGTCCCTAAATAGTTGACACTATTTGTGCCTAGAAAACAGTTTACAACTAATGCATATATTTTTAAGCAAGGGGGTAACTTTTTTCCATGTATTATTTATTCTATAACATATAAACATTCCATTTCAATCAAACAGTGTGTTGTCTGGGTACAATTGTTTTAAGGCAATCGTAATCAAAATGTCTGTAATAGTATTCATCATAATAACATTCATACTATAATAACAATAATATTTAGCTTGTCTATTTTAACAAATCTCCATTTTAACATTTAACCTTTTTGTGTCCCCATATTTCTAACTTCTGTTTCTATTATCTAACCATTGATAAAATAGATCCCGTATCAAAAAATATTCAGTTTCTTCTTTGTTCTTAATAGTGTTAGTCTATCCATTTTGGCACATTCTAACATTTCTTAATTATACTCTCATCTGTTGGGATGTCATCATTCTTCCACTGTTGTGCAAATGCAATTCTGGCTGCAGTTAGTACATGTAGAATCAGATATATAGTCCTTTTATCATATTTTTCTGGCAGAATGCCTAATGGAAATATTTCTGGCTTCAAGTCTATATGCTGCTTTATCATTTTTTCCAGCCAAGTATATATTTTCGTCCAATATTTTTTAGCTTTTGGGCATGCCCACCACATATGGTAATATGAACCAGGTATCTGATTGCACTTCCAACATTTAGCAGATCTATCGTTAAACATTTTTGCCAGTGTTAGTGCAAAATGCCATCTATAGAACATTTTATACAAATGTTCTTTATATGCAGTTGACATAGTCAATTTAACATCTCTATCCCACAATTTCTGTCATTTGTCCAGTTCTATTGCATATCCAAAGTTTTTAGTCCAAACAATCATTGTCTCCTTTACCTGCTCACTTTCAAGTTTAATACTTGATAAGTAACAATATATTTTCTTTATCAGTTTTTCTTCAGTTCCAGTTAATAATAATTTATTAAAACCATACTTTTTAGCATCTTTATTATATTGAGATTGTATCTGCATTTGTGGCCACCATGCAATGTCCATCCCTTGATTATTAAGTTCCTACTTGGTTTTTAGTCCCCCTTTTTCATACATGGATACAGTTGTGTTCATAAGTTTACATACCCTGGCAGAATTTATGATTTCTCAGCCATTTTTCAGAGAATATGAATGATAACACAAAAACTTTTCTTTCACTCATGGTTACTGGTTGGCTGAAGCCATTTATTATCAATCAACTACGTTTACTCTTTTTTAAATCAAAATGACACTAGAAACTACCCAAATGACCCTGATCAAAAGTTTACATACCCTGGTGATTTTGGCCTGATAACATGCACACAGGTTGGCACAAAGGGGTTTGAATGGCTATTAAAGATAACTATCCTCACCTGTGATCTGTTTGCTTGTAATTAGTGTGTGTGTGTGTATAAAAGGTCAATGAGTTCCTGGACTCCTGACAGACCCTTGCATCTTTCATTCAGTGCTGCAGTGATGTTTCTGGCTTCTGAGTGATGGGGAAAGCAAAAGAACTGTCAAAGGATCTGGGAAAAGGTAGTTGAACTGTATAAAACAGGAAAGGGATATAAAAAGATATCCAAGGAATTGAGAATGCCAATCATCTGTGTTCAAACACTAACCAAGAAGTGGAAAATGAGGGGTTCTGTTGAAACCAAACCACGGAAGACCAACTAAAATTTCAGCCACAACTGCCAGGAAAATTGTTTGGGATGCAAAGAAAAACTCACAAATAACTTCAGGTGAAATACAGGACTCTCTGAAAACATGTGGTGTGGCTGTTTCAAGATGCACAATAAGAAGGCACTGGAAGAAAGATGGGTTGCATGGTCAAGTCGCCAGAAGAAAGCCATTACTACGCAAATGCCACAAAGTATTCCACTTACAATATGCCAAACAACACAGAGACAAGCCTCAAACATTTTGGCACAAAGTCATTTGGAGTGATGAGACCAAAACTGAGGTTTTTGGCCACAACCATAAACACTACATTTGGAGAAGAGTCAACAAGGCCTATGATGAAAAGTACTGTGAATCATGGAGGTGGATCGCTGATGTTTTGGGGATGTGTGATCTACAAAGGTACAGGGAATTTGGTCAGAATTGATGGCAAGATGAATGCAGTATGTTATCAAAAGATACTGGAGGAAAATTTGCATTCATCAGCCTGGAAGCTGCGCATGGGACGTACTTGGACATTCCAACATGACAATGATCCTAAACACGGCCAAGTCAACTATCATTGGCTATAGCAAAATAAAGTCAAGGTTCTGGAGTGGCCATCTCAGTCTCCTGACCTCAATATGAATGAGCCACTCTGGGAAAATCTCAAACGTGCAGTTCATGCAAGACAGCCCAAGAATTTACAGGAACTGGAGGCTTTTTGCCAGGAAGAATGGGCAGTTTTACCATCTGAAAAGATAAAGAGCCTCATCCACACATACCATAAAAGACTTCAACCTATCATTGATATTAAAGGGGACAATACACCGTATTAAGAACTGGGATATGTAAACTTTTGATCAGGGTCATTTGGGTAGTTTCTGTTGTCATGATTTAAAAAGAGTAAACACAGTTGATTGATAATAAATAGCTTCAGCCAACCATTAACCATGAGTGAAAGAAAAGTTTTTGTGTTATTCATATTCTCTGAAAAATGGTCAAGAAATCAAAAATTCTGCCAGGGTATGTAAACTTAAGAGCACAACTGTATCTTTATATCTTACATTTTTTCCATATTAATAACATTAGTATCAATGCTTTCATTGTGGAAAGCCAGACTGGTATTTTCAAATTATGTTGTTCTTTATTTTTAACCCACACTGATAACAATGCATTTCTAACATAATGTATTTGAAAGTAGTTATATAGCAGGGGGATAATTTAATCACAGTATTCAATCTACCCTAATGGATGTTGCAGACATTTTTCAAATATAAATTCATGTATAGGGCCTTAAACTATCAAGATACCACAATGGTTATATTTAATGGTAGTTAAATTCAACTATCAGTAACAGAAGCAATTAGTTATGTAAAAAAATGAAAATATTTGAAGTTCACGTTACAAAATAATAGTTGCATGTAAATAAATTTTTTATTTGTTTATGATGACAGCTTTTTAACAACATCCTTTTTTTCCAGCGGTTCTGAGAGCATGTGCTGATGGAGGTGCCAATTATTTGCACTGTATCACCGATGGGAACCGTGACAGGTACACTTACAATAAAATGTTCTAATAATTTGTGTATCTTATCTACACATAAAATGCTGATTAAAGCACGTTGATTAAATTTATTTTTTTCATTATCTGGTTTCTACATAGTACCAGGCTACTGGTACCTCATAAAAACATAACAGGCTACTTTTCAAGTACCTTAAGGTCATTGTTTTTTCCCATTTCTATAAGAAAAAATACTGATGTGAAGCCATGGGCTGTAGAAACACAATTAATAATGTCACAAAATAGAAAGCATTTACAATTCAACATAGAAATGTCATTTTTATATTGAAGCCCTACGATTCAAATTTTAATGTCACATTTCTTCACCTTATTCTATTAAATGAATCTAACAGATACTAAGAAATGAGACTTGGAAATGGTGGTTTAATGTAAGGATGATTGTGCATGCTATAATAAAAAGCATACATTGGAGCACAAATATTACACTGGTTGCTTTTGAATAAGCTTTTTCATCTTTAAGAGTTGAGAAAGGTTTTGTGATGACTCTCCCGGATGCTTCCCAGATATATCTTCAGGTTTCAGTTCAGGGGAGGATGAATCAACTCCTGACAGGAAGGGAGTTGATTAATGGCTACAAGCAGTTGTCTGAGAGTGATTTGGCTGAAGCAGAGCTGCAGCAGGACAGCTCTGAGGCGTCAAATGGAGAAAGCATGCAGATACAGCCAGTCAGGAAGGAAGAAAAGGAAGTGCCTTCTGTACCTGATCCAAGAACACATAGGGCAGAGAAAAGGCAGGAACAAGATTACTCACGAAGAAAAAGCCTCACATTTCTAGATGGGCTGCATTAGAAGCAGGCTATTTAGCACAGCAGATAGATGGAGGTGATTCTGGGAACAACATGTTCATTTCCTAGGTGTGTGTTTTCTGGTCATTGTAATTCCTGCCTTGCTTTGGGTTGACACAGTGCCTTGACTTGGATTGTGCCTTGCGAATTCTGGACTTTTCTTGCCTTGTGAACCCAAACATGCTTTATCAAGAGGCAACTGGACTTTCTGGATTTCTTTGAAGATGTTTTGCTTCTCATCCGAGAAGCATTATCAGTTGACTGGATGATGGGGAATAGAAAAAAGTATATTCCTTGCAGACAGCTAGTCATTTGCATTCTTTCAGTGAGCCATTAAGGCCACCTGGAGGTTTATTCATGTCATCAGGGTCACCTGAGTGGTGCAAATGGGTGTGGAGCCTTCTTGGGACTGTTGAAAGGACTGTGTTGTAGACCCTGATGACACAGATATACCTCATGAATGTATGCCAAATTTATATAATCCTGGCATAGTAATCTATGGTGTGAAGGTCAATCTAACTACCAAAGCACTCCAATAATGAGGAGTATTATTGCTCAGGAGAAGTCAATAGGTAACACTCCTGTATTTTTTTTAAAATCACACCTATAAACAGTATAAAGAGATAGATGATACAATGTCCAATAATAGATTCACAAGACAGATACCATTCAACATGCTACTAAAGAAGAGCTTTCAAAGTACTATCAGTGTTAATAATATGGGTAGATTAAAGCCTTCAGCCCATCTAGTTCTTTTCATTAAAAGGAAAATTCAAGGATTGAAAGAAAATTACAGTGGGAAAATAGCATCAAGAAGCATGACCATTGAAAAAATAGACACAAGGAAAAATGAAACTAGAAATTGACATCAGAAGCATTAATTAATTGAAATAGGTTGGAATTGCATATTTTCAGTCAGACATTCATACTGTTTCCTGTTCTGTCTCACCTTTCTTCTTTCCCAAAAGATGAAAGAGTACAAACTCACACAAACACAGGCAGGCAAGCTGGCTCGGACTTCACAGAGTTAATTCTTTGGAACTGATAATGTCCTTGGCATTCCAACACGCTCTGCCTGCCAAGTCCGAACTGATAACAAGTAAAAAGCTACTCACGGAAAATTACAAGGCAGACCACAAAAATCATTCACAAAGAAAACCTGAAGTAAGATTAAACTTTGTCCCGTACAAAGTTCCAGCCAACAACACACCCACTTTTATCCCCTGTGGGGTGTGGCTCAATGACTCAGCTCACTCTCTGACCCTCCCACGCCTCCTACGTTGCTGCTCAGGATCAAGCCAACATTCTTCCTCTTGACTCCCTGTCAGGGGCTACTCCGATATGCCTTCCTCCTGATTAATCTCAGGCTGTTCCTCTCGGTTGTCTGATGAAACCTACTTGTATAATACTTGGAAAGGTGTTAAAATAGCAGGAAGGTGGATGGACTCAGTTACAATAGCAATTGGTACACTTTTGGAAGAACTGAAGGAGCAGGTTGTGGTTGCTAAGAATCAACATTGACTTGCTGACACATGATCAATCAAACAAGCAAGTTATTTTGTGGGATTGTGCAATCTTTTCTATGCAAAAACAAAAAAGATGGAAACATAGTATATGTTTGTAATTCTTTACACCCAAATCTATCTTTCCCCTTTTTCACATGACACTCATCCAATCCCAGAGAATTCAGGTGCTTTAAAATTACTGATACAGATAAGGACTAATTTTGATCCCTAAATATTCGGAACATTATATTGCCTTCAAAACATTGCACAACTCTTTCATCTTGTAATTGCAGCACAACACATTTTTTTCAGGCTGCACATATTTTTTAATCAATAGAGTGTTATATATTTATTATTATCATTGTCAATTAATTAGTAGTAGAATTAATATTCATTTAGATTTTGTCCTGATCCAGCCATTATTTTGAGTGGCCACTCATGTGAGAATGGTATATGCATGTATTTGTTGGAAAGAAGACTCTTGGATTTAAGTAGGCCAGTTGGCAAACCTTTTTTTTAAAAAAATAGATAGATTGGGCAGCATTTTTAGGACTGGTTATAACATTTTTCCCATTTTATCTTTGGGAGGGCATTACCATAAATGGAAGATAATTTTTTCTTTTAGGTAGGTACAAAATAGGCTCCTTTACACATGACAACATTCCTTTGTCATTTTTAAATCTGAGTAAGCTTTTTCTTGTTATTTGGCAGAAGAGAGGAAAGCAGTAATAACTCTTGCATATTTTAAAATATTTTTAAGGTAAATAACTTGCACCAGTAATAGAGACATAATGGTATAATGATGTTACCTCAATACTAATTATCTTACTATGATTTAAATGATACTTATATCTCCCATGTTCATAATTTTTATAATTTAATATGCTTACAAATACATGACATTCAAAATAGCCTTTTGACCTGACATGTTATAAAAAGTAAGGCTTGCACATATAGTCATTTTCCATATTTCCCCAAACCTTCACATCTTGAGATTATTCACATTCACTGGAAATGCTACTGCTGTTTAAAATGAGAATCATATAATAATATTGTTTGGCAGAGTATTATATTTTGGTATTTTGAAATATAAAGTACCTTGCATATTTATCCAAAAGCTAATGCAATCTGCTATTTGGCATATTAAACTTCCTTTGATATCTAGCAGTTTTAACTAGTCAGAAAATAATATATAAAATCAATGGGGAAATAATATTGTATTTCATTTTATTTCAGAACTCATTGAACAAAATACAAATAGCATTCATAAACATAAACAAATTTTTATCAAATACGTATTCATAAATGTAAACACATTAATAGAAAAACCAATTATTGTATTACTCACAAATAGTCTTATATAATCTTTACTGATTTAAAATAGAATAGAGCTAGAAGGGATTGAAAAACTGATTGATTTACCTGTGAATGATTTTGGATTGCTTGTTTGGACTTTGCTTAAACTTTCTGGAAGTAAAAACCTACATTTACTGTACAGTGTATCTGTGTGCTGTGTGTGTATTATTCAAACACTACTCTCAAATATGTCTTCCTGTATGCGCTCATTCTCCTAACGGGGAATTACCTCAACATTGTCTTCTTAAAAAACTCCAGTCATGGAGCACCCATGAATTGGCTCGGTAAACCTTATTATTTTTAGATTATTTATTATCAAAGATTATTTTTATGCCATAAATCTGTTATTTGCCTTTAGTCACAAAAATGGATAGAAATATTTTACTTCACTTTTGCCATGTGTCCCTTGTTATTCTCATTCATCAATGCACTTTTAGTAAAGGTTTGTGTGCTCAAAGAACACTATCAAACTGATGAGATTGTTTCCACCCCCACCAGCACTTAACTCAAGTCTAGCCCCTTCTTTAACATTTGTTTAGTCATTTTAGAATCACAGCATATATACAATTCTATGACAACTTTGAAAAATCTGCATTCAACCAATATCCTGGTACCACCAGACCTCTTTGAGGTAGTTGGATGTAATGACCTGCATATTTATTTGTTTAAACTATCCAAGCTTATTTATCAGTTTGTTTTTTATCAATCCCTTTATTATAGAATCTACAATATCTGCACTTCTCTTTTTGGTTTAAGAAGTATTCAAAACTCAGAGTGTGAGAAACTCAAGATATCCCTTAAGCCTTTAAGCCTTTAATACCCATTGCTATTCCTTTCATATTAATATTATCATCACAAAATTCAGATTTTTCTGTAATTTCTGAAAGTGTTCAGTCAGGATTCTGAAATTTTAGAGAGGTCAGAGGCTCTTTATTTCTGATCTTAGCAACAAGGCATAGTGTGGCCAAAAAATCATTTGGTTCTCCAAGGTATTAAGACTTCTTCAGTCTTGGAAATGGGGCTGACATCATGGTGATACAACACATATCCACAGGGCTTCGTGGAATCACACCTAATTCAACCTGCCACAAGGTTCCGAGGGACCCAAGTCATCCTGGAGGGGTGATGAAGACAGAGAGACTCCGTCGATCACAAGGAGACTGCAAATTCCTTGTTTGATCCAGAGGAAGTGCTCAATCCGGAGGGAAGAAAAAGACAGCCATTGTGTGCCTGACTGAAGCTGTGACAGCTGATCAATTAAGCAAGCTTAAAAAACTGAGGAACAGTGTGGTTGATCTGGGTGAGATTTTTCCAACTTCTGTTGAGGAACCTGCCCCCTTAAAGTCAGCCTGAGTAAAAGTGGACTCAAAGAGGAGGAGGTAGAATTGTTTGTTTTCCACCACCCCCAATAATAGTGGCAACTAAGCTTAAGAGCTACCTATAGAAGTAGAAACAGAGAAAAGAGAACCTATCAGGAAAGAGAAAGAAGTTTAAATCCAAGAAAATTGGATTGGCAATTTTAACTACAATATTGACTAAGATTAAAACTTTCTGGAATATGAAATTCTGACCCCTGGGACTTTTATAAAGCTTTAGATCAGTTAATGCAATACAAGTTAATGAGAGGAAAAGGAGAAAATTAGAGCAACTGTGACGCCTACAGGTGGAGAAAAACACTGAGAAGTAAAAGTGAGTGAAAGGATGGCCTTCAATGTCTGCTGAAGATTAGCCTGTTTGCTACAAATAACATCTGCACAGGCAAATTCTTTATATGGGATAGCAGAGACAGAGAGTGAAACATTGTAACTTTTAAAACAGTGTAGCTCTTTGAAATTATATGGAACTAAACAGACAAACTAAATAGAAACTGGGAAATAGCAGGGAAATATTTTTTTTTTCTGAACACTCCTTTTGGTGACTTATAAGCCTTTGTTTTTGAACTCTGGGGCTTGGTGAGCCTATGTGGATTACAAATTTATCAAGAGAAGAAGAGAACAGTGTTTGAAGAACTTGGGGACTAACAAACAATATTTTTTGGATTACAACAATAGAAAGTGTGAAATTACTTGGAGACTGAGAATAAAAAGGGGGGGAAAGAAAAAGGGATCTGCTGGTGGCTTGACTTGTGAAAATATTTATTAAAAGTGGGAAATTGGTTCGGGATTGAGGAAACATTGGTATAATATTTGAGTTATTATTGATTATCTCTTTTAAACCCCTTAAAGACTTTAAGATTATTCAAAATGATGAGAACCTCAAACTTTAGCAAATTAGGGGGAAAATGCATCTGCGCCATTAGCAGCAGCAGCAGATAGTCCAGCAAATCAAAGATCTTTGGATAGCATGTTGAAACAGGAAAAAATAAACAAGATGCAAGCCGAAATGAAATCAATGCTCCAATTACTTCAAGAAGCCACAACAAAAATTTGGAAGACATGAAGGAAATAATGGAAAAGATGGATGATAAAATGAATATTCAACAAATAATAACTAAAAATGAACAACAGATCCAGAAAATAGAAATCAGAACAAACAGAGAAAAAAGTGGAAGAAATGGATAATAGGCTAACACAGGCAGATAAAAATCTTGAGAAATAGTATTTACGTTGGAAATGGATAAAGCTGAATATTTTTTGAGGTTCCAGAACACTGAGGAAGAAAAAGGGGAAAATTCACTAATTGAATTCCAAGAGGACTGCCAAATGACGACTGAAAAAGAGGAAGGTGCAGTAGGTGGAAAGGAGGAAGCCAAAGAACAACGTGAACCAAGATCCACGAGAGCTGCCAAACCTAATTATAAAATATAACCATGAAAGAGAAAAAATTGATTACAATTAATATAAATGGACTTAACTCAGCCGTTAAAAGAAGGAAAACTTTCCATAAATTAGAGAAATTAAAATGTACAAGAAGTACATATTAAAAAGCAATATGAACAATTGTTGATACAGCCAAAACTAGGGAAAATATTTACGTCCTTGACACAATGCAAGAAAAGAGGAGTGGTTTGATATATTAAAGAGACCATTCCAGCGAAATTGATTTATACTGATGACGACGGAAGAATACTAATGGTGGAAATAATGGATAATAATATGAAAACACTCCTGATTGCAATCTATGCCCCAAATGACAATCAAGAAGAATTTTATAAAAAATTACATATGAAAATAATTGAACTGGACTATGCTAATATAGTTATGATGGGAGATTTTAATAGAATTGTAGACAACAAACTGGACTATACAGCACAGAAAACAATAAAGTAAAATAGAAAGACTCTCCCTAAATCTTTTTTTAAAATGGTAGATGAAATAAACTTAAAAGATAAACGGAGAGAAAGAAATGCTAAAACTAAACAATACACCTTCTACTCAAATAGACACTTATCATGGTCCAGAATAGATATGATATGGATGTCAACAGAATTGTTAACTAATATTCAAGAAATAAATATTGAAACAAGTACTTGGGCAGATCACAATCCAATGTCAATGAAATGGAAAGGACAAAAAAGAAGATCTAGATGGACATTAAATAATACTATTTTAAAGGAAAAAGACTTCACACAGTGGATGGAGAAAGAACTGGCTTTTTTCTTTGGAGAAAACAAAAAAGAAGATACATCAATCCAGAATGTACGGGATACAATGAAGGCATACGTTAGAGGCTTGATAATAGACTATACAAGGAAAAGAAACACCATGAAAAGATTAGCCTCTAAGGCATTAGAGGATGAGTATAAAGGACTTGAAAAAGAGCTACAGAAAATGCCACAGAAAAAGGACATTAAGTTAAAAATGGATATAACCAAACATAAAATGGGTCTAATAGAAAAAGAAGAATTAGCACAGAAAATTAGAGGTGCTAAACAGAACTACTTTGAAGATGCAAATGAACCAGGTAGATGGTTAGCATATAAATTGAGAAAGGAGAAAGAATCAAGGAAAATATTGCAATTAATAGATGATCAAGGCCAAGTTTGCTATGGTAGTAAAGAGAAGAAGGAAATCATTTGAGACTATTATGGGAAACTATACACACAAGTGAATATTGATGAGGAAAGAGTCAAAAAGTACCTACAGAATGCTATGTTACCCCAGATACCTAAAGAGATTGAAATAATGTTAGAAAGCAATATAACAATGATGGAGTTAACTGAAGCACTCAAGAAGCAAAATAATGGAAAGGCACCAGGCCCAGATGGACTTCCGGCAGAATTTTACAAAACATTACAAGAATCGTTGAATCTTCCATTGCTAGAAGTTATGAATGAAGTTATGTTAAAGAAGAGGATACCTAAATCATGGTCAGAAGCTTATATTACACTTGTTCCAAAAGAGGAAGCCGATCCATTACAAATCAAGAACTATAGACCTATTTCCCTACTAAACGCAGATTATAAAATTTATGCTTCAATATTGGCAGAAAGACTTAAAAAATACTTAAATAATTTTATCCATCCTGATCAAAATGGATTTCTGCCAAAGAGACAAATTAAAGACAATATGAGAGTAATCTTGGACACTTTGGAATACTACGAGGCACACCCTGAAAAACAAATGGCTTTGATATTTCTGGAAAGGTGGCTGGTTTGAAAATAAATAAAGATAAGACAAAGATCTTGACAAAGAATATGCTATCAAGACAAAAGGAAGAACTGGCAGACCGATTGAAAATTCAGGTCACAAATAAGATCAAGTACTTGGGGATATACTTGACAGCAAGATGCAGTACACTAAAAGAGAATAATTATATCAAACTTAAACAGCAGATAGCGCTAGATTTGGCGAAATGGGAAAATTTACAACTGTCATTAATAGGGAGAATATCAACAATCAAGATGAATATATTACCCAGAATTTTATATTTGTTTCAAACAATTCCAATTAGGCTTGGAAAAGACTATTTTGAAGATTTAAATAAAATTGTGTTGAAATATATATGGCAAGCTAAGAAAGTGAGAATAAAGTTAAAACTTTTGCAAGATGCTAGAATAAGAGGAGGATTTGGTTTGCCTAATTGGGAGTTGTATTACCAAGCTACAAATTTGATGTGGGTTAAGGAATGGATAACATTAAGAAATACTAGATTGTTGACATTAGAAGGACATGATCTGTTGTTGGGGTGGTATGCTTTTTTATGGTATAAAAGAACTAAAACACAGGGGTACTTTAGAAGACATTATATACGGGAGTCTCTGTGGTTAAACTGGGAGAAGATTAAAAGACAATGTTATTTGAAAATTCCTATCGACTATTGAAGCATTTTCTTATCCTATAATATACAAAAAGGAACAAACAGTTAGATATGGTGAAATATTGAATGAAAAGGGTGAACTCAAATCTATACAAAAACTAGAGGAACAAGGTATAAAGATGAATTGGTTTTCATATGCGCAAATGCATTCAAGGTATGATAAAGATTCTAAAACAGAAGGTTTCTGTGATAAACTGACTGATTTAGATAAGATTTTGACAGGTACTGATGAAAAGGTGATCAAAAAATTGTATGGATATTTATTAGAAATTAAACTAGAAGAAGAAGAAGTTAAAGAAACTATGATTGCTTGGGGGAAGAATTTTGGATATGGGATTGATCTAGAGAAATTGCAAAAATTGTGGTGTCAAAATTATAAAATGACAATGTCAACAGCATATAAAGAAAATTTGTATAAGATGTTTTACAGGTGGCATTTTCCCCCGACAAGAATAGCAAGAATGTTCAAGAATAAATCCGAAAAATGTTGGAAATGTCATCAGACACCTGGCTCATATTACCATATGTGGTGGACTTGTGCGGATGCTAAAAAATACTGGACTAAAATCCACACGTGGTTGGAAAAAAATGACAAAAAAACATATAGATTTGAAACCAGAGATATTTTTATTGGGAATTTTACCTGAAATATATAGTAAAGACTTGAAATACCTGATTGTAAATGTATTAACAGCGGCTAGGATTGTATTTGCTAAAAACTGGAAAAATGAGAAAACACCATCACAGGAGGAAATCATTAGGAAAATATTGGAATGTGTTGAAATGAGCAGATTGACATTTGAAATTAGAGAACAGGATGATAAACAATTTTATAAAGTTTGGGATCTATCAATGGTTAGACAATAAAGTATAGTCACGAAATATGTAGAAAATACTAAATATATAAAGATGTATTCTTTCCTTATTATATCTACAAAATGATTTTAGGATAGATTTGGGATGATAATATGAATTGTCACAAAACAAATTAAGTAAAATATGATTATTTCCTAAAGCATGAATGAATAAAAGTATAGTCAAATGATTGATTAATAATGATACCAATGTATTTAATATTGGATTGAAAATATGAGATCATATACAATGTGATTGTAATTGAAAACTACAAAATGGAAGCACAAAACAATTTGTAAACCAACCGGCACACTGTATGTACATATATGGAAGATGGCCTGATGTTTTTATGTTTTGTTTGTTTATGTTTGTTTTAAAAACCAATAAAAATTTTTTTAGAAAAGGGGGAAATCTTGCAAAGATAATGGCAGAATTGTTGGCGGATGCCCTGGAGGTGGATAAGCAGGAGATGCTTACTGGGATGGATGAAATATTCAGAATATATACAAGATATGTGTCAAGGAACAAACTTCCCAGAGAGGTACATGTAAGATTCACTAAGAAGGCAATAAGAGCGGAGATACTTCATAGAGTAAGAGATGACCCACTGAAATATAAAAGGAGAGAAATAGTTTTGAAATAGATCCCTAGAAGAGTAAGAGATACAAGAAAACAATTTTTGACAAGACAACTAATTAAACATGAATTAAATTTCAGATGGCTGATACCTGTGGGAATATTGGTGACCTGGATGGAACAAAGACATAGACTGGATTCTATAAAAGAGCTAAAGAAGAAGATTGTTATTCAGATAGTCAAGAAAATTAAATATTTAGGAATTCAATTAGGTTTGTAACTATTAAAGAAGATAACTACTATAAACTGGTGCAACAAATTAAAACAGACTTGGAGAAGTGGAAAACCTTGCTGTCATTGATGTGAGGAATAACTACTATAAAAATGAATATCCTGTTGAGATTGTTATATTGATTTCAAACAATACCGATAAAATTGAAAAAAAATATAATTTGAAGAATTAAATAAAACAATATTAAGATATATTTGGCAAGGGAAAAAAGCAAGAGTAAGTTTGAAAATGTTGCAAGATTCTAAAAACAAAGGTGGTTTTGGGTTGCCAGTTTAGGAATTGTATTACCAGTCTTCAGTACTTACTTGGTTGGAAGAATGGATTGGTTTGAGGCACAAAAGATTATTAACTTTGGAGGGACATGATCTCCAATTGGGCTGGCATGCTTTTTTATTGTATAGAAAAAACAAAATACGTAAGTATTTTGTATTACATTACATCAAGAACGCACAATTATTAGTATGGGAGAAAATTAAAGAATATCACTATTTTAAAATATCAATATGGCTCTCCACAGTGGAGGCATTGGTTCATCCAAATGTTATTGATATAGAAAATATTACTAGATATAAAGACATTTTGAATGATAAGGAGGAACTTAGTGGTCAAGGGATTGATATAATATGGTGGTCACAAGTACAGATACAATTCCAATATGAGAAGGATGCTAAAATGTGTGGTTTGTATAAAGAACTAACAGAATTAGACCAATACAGGGACAAATTAAAAACTAATAAAGAAAATATGTAGCTATTTGTTAAGTATCGAGATAGAAGATGAACAAGTAAAAGAGACATTGGTATAGGCTAAAATTTTTGGTTATTCAATTGTGTCAGAGTATATTCATTAACTGGCAGAGACATGGTTAATGAAGTCAGCAAGTGAGTAAGCATGGCAACAGACCAGCCAATGGGAGCTGACAGACTGGGTGTGGTTTGGCTCTGTGTTGCAGAGAATTGAAACTGAAATAGTTTGCTTGCTTGCTGAAACTGATATCTGCTCTGAACTGCTGTTTCTTGTGTTTTTGCTTATGTTACATTGAAAGAATCTACAATGGTATGGTAAACTTTATTCATATTATTATGTTTATAAAGAAGTTAATGATCCTGCTGAATCAGTCATCTGTGTGTTTTCTGGACTTGAATTTCTGCTGCAAATTCTAACAGATTATGGGCCCAGCCAGAACACGCACACACAATCAAAAAAAATACTGCATAGTAATTTTAAGCTGAGAGAGACTGTCAGTGTTTAAAATGAGAAACAAGACAGAGAGAAAAGCTTTGCAGGATGGCTGAGAAAATTAAGGAGAGCTCTCTGTCTTGATTAGGTCAGAAGAGTTATATTATTTGGGCTGCAAAGATGGAATGTTTCCTGAAAGCTAAAGAGCTGTGGGATATTGTGGAAAACCCACCCCAAGCACCCTTAACTGCTGCAGATCAAAGGGATAAAACATCTTAAGTTTACAAGATGAGCAGTTTATCAAGTTTATTAAAGACTGCAAATGAGCAGTTTATTAAAGACTGCAAATGAGGTCTGGAAGAAATTAAGCCCTGTACATGTGAGTTTGTCAGCAAGCAATATTGTGCAATTATCAAGAAAGTTGTACAGCGCCAGTTTGCAACCAAGAGAATCCATTGAATAGCATCTGGTGAACATGAAAACTTTGTTTGTGGAGTTAGAACAGCATGGAATGCAGATTCCTGAATATCAATAAGTGCTTTTGGTTTTAAACAGTATAGATCAGTGGTTGCCAACTGGTGGGCCACAGCCCACTGGTGGTCCGTGAGAACATTTTGGTGGGCTGCAGTGTGCTGACGACCAGATGGCTGGCGGGGAAGTGGGGCAATCCTGCAGTCTCCCTAGCAAACCCATGTGTGGCTGCTGCCTCCTGCCTCAGCCCATCAAGGAGGCTGAGCAGCAGTGGGAAGAGCGGGGACCTCCTGAACCACAGGAAGCGGCAGCCAGTGATGCCCTCAGGTGAAGATGTTGAGAGGAGGAGACTCAACCCCCTCTTCCTCCTCACCAGAAGTGCTCACACGCCCGGGAGAAGGAGGAGGCTTGTTGGGTGCCAGAGGGGCAGTGAGCACTTTGCGTTTGAGCGCTTCTGGTGAGGAGGAAGAGAAGCTCTTGAGGGGAGGGGGTTGAGCCACCCCCTTCTGGCAAGGAGGAAGAGAAGCTCCTGAGGGGAAAGGCTTGCAACATCTTCACCTGAGGACATCGCTGGCAGCCGCTCAACCTCCTCAATACATGGAGGCAGGAGGCAGGATATAACATCCGTTCCAAGGAACCTTGGGAAGGGCTCCAATGCCGTGATCTCCCATGCATATTAGAACACGTTTGCGGGTGAGATCTGGCTAACTAACCCTCCAGGTCTCCCTGGGCCAGGAACAAGCCCACGCTGCTTCCGAGAGCCCCTTGAGACCCGAAAGGCCCACGTCTACGATATTAATCCATCCGCCGCCCGTATCACCACCATCTAGTCTTCACGTGGCTCATCAGCCTCTGGATAGCAAGGTTCTCACCACCCAGCAACACTTCAGGGGTTCCTTTCCTCTCCCCCCAGGGACAGGGGGGAAAAGAGAAAGAGAAAGGGAGAAAGGCAGAAAGAGAGAGAGAAAGAGAGGGAGGAAGGGAAAGAGGGAGAAAGGCAGAAAGAGAGAGACAGAGAAGGAGTCTCTGGGAGAAAGGGAGGGAGGGAAAGAGAGAAAGAAAAAGAGGGAGAAACAGAAAGAGAAAAAAAGAGGGGAAGAGAGAAAGAGAAAGGGAGAAAGAGAGGGCGGAGGGAAAGAGAGAAAGATGAAGAAAGAAAGAGGAAGGCAGAGAGAGATGAGAGAGAGAGGGAGAAAGGGAAGGAGGGAGGGAGGGAAAGAGAGAAAGGGGGAAGGAGAGAAAGAGAGGGAAGGAGGGAAAGAGAGAGAGAAAGAGGAAGAAAGGGAGAAAGAGAGAGGAGGTAGGGAAAGAGAGATGAGATAGCCCGGTATTTTGCTTTTTGTGGGAAATGGGTCCAAATGACTCTGAGCATTTAAGTTTGCAGAAACAGGCAGCCAAGCTAAGTGCTTGAAGGACCCCATCCTGTCAGTGGGACTTCGGGCACTTCAGCGAGTGGCATGCTGGATTCATATTAGTGATCTGCGGGATTTAAAATTATGAATTTGGTGGTCTCTGAGGTCCAAAAGGTTGGCGATCCCTGGTATAGATGACATGTGGGACATTGTTTCTGCAGTGTTTGAATGCAAATCAGAGCAGGAACTGCGTTTGGAAATTCTTAAAGCGTGTCTATTAGCTGAAGAGCACAAATGCCATTACAGAAAAAGCCAGGAGCAGGAGAAATTCCTGAGGAGGGGGCCCAAGGAGCAGAATGGAAAATTCCACAGACTGGCTGTCTCCAGAGAAGAGCAGCAGGGAATATTAGATTGCAACCCAGCAACAGAAGAGGTGCTTCATTTTTGGAGAAACAATTCATTTAAAGAGACACTGCTTCCAAAGAAGCAAGTTGCAAGGAAGAAATTATTTGAAAGACAGACGCAGTTTGCAAAGAAGACCATCAGTTAGCTGATGGACAGGATGGATGCTGTTGCAAAAGCCAGCTATTCCAGGAGAGATCAATGGATGATTGATAATGGAACTAGTCAAACAATTGTTAATAATTCTAAATTGTTTTACATGATGGATGCAGCTTCAGGAGATCCAGGAGCCTTGGCAAATGGCAAAAAGGCTAAAGTCATTGGAAGAGGCAGTGTGCAGATTCCATATTTGGAAACAAGGTTCAATGATGTTTTGTGTGTGCCTGAAATGGAGCATAATTTGCTGAGTATCTATAGTTTAGACAAACAAGGATTTGAGACCACATTTGTAAATGGGAAGTGTCTCATAAAGCACAATGGCAAAGTGTGCAAAGGTCATAAAGCAAGATAACCTTTATATTTTGCAAGGACAAAATATTCATGGTGCACAAACATCTGGCAATGTGGCAGAGCATGATTCATGTGTTCATCTCTTGCACCGTAAGCTTGGCCATGCCAACTTTAAAGTTGTTCAAAAAATAGGACAATAAGCAGAAGGATTGCGTGTAAAGGGATGTAATGCATATTTGGACTGTGCAGTATGCAAATCATCAAAATTCAAGGCATTTCCAGTAAGCAAAAGTAGCATAAGGCAGACAACAAGAGCTCTAGAACTGGTACATGCGGATTTGGTTGGGCCAATGTAAACCAGTTTGGGAGGAGCAAAGTATGCACTGGTCATTGTAGATGACTATAGCAGGTTTGGGTTCTGCTATTTACTAAAGAGTAAAATAGATGTGCTACAGAAATTTAAGTAATGGATAAACAGTATAAACAACAAGTATGTCAGCTGCAAACTGACAGAATTCATGTCAACAAGTTTTCAACAGTGGTTGGGACAGTTAGAAATAAAACACAGATGTACAAATCCTTACACAGCAGCTGAGAATGATGTTGCTGAGAAACGGAATGGAGTCTTACAAACCATGAAGGACTCACTGCTAGAGGATTCTGGTCTGAACAGGTCATATTGGGATGAAGCCATATTGACTGCTAATTATTTAATTAATAGGTTGTGGAGTTCCTCCATTAATGATACTCCATATGCAGTGCTATATGGGAGAAAGCCATCTCTGGCATATTTAAGGATATTTGGAAGCAATGCATGGGTGCATATTCCAAAGGCAGTTAGAAGAAAGGGACAACCAAAGGCTAGAAAGCTCAAGTTTATGCGGATTCCTTCCCATGAGACAGATTAGATATAGTACGAGAACAATAATAGATATATTAGAATATTATGAACTGCACCCAGGAAACCAAGTGGCTCTTGTTTTCCTAGATGCGCAAAAGGCCTTTGCTAATCTTAATTGGGATTTCATGAAATACCAGATTAATCTGATGAAATTTGGTGGTAATTTTGTAAAAATGCTAAATTCAATTTATGCTACACAAAAGGCAAAAGTACTGATAAATGGAGAAGCTACCAAACCATTTGAGATAAAGAAGGGTGTCAGGCAGGGATGCCCGCTGTCACCTCTGCTTTTTATAACAATTCTAGAAATATTATTGGACAGAATTAGATTGAACAAAGAAATTAAGGGAACAAAAATTAAAAGTCAAGAGTACAAATTACAAGCATTTGTGGATGACATGGTCTTTGTCATAGAAGGACCAATAGATTCGGGATCAGTATTATTAAATGAAATAGATAAATTTGGCAAATTGGCAGGATTAAACATTAACAAGGAAAAGACTACAATGCTAGTTAAAAACTTAACAAACAGTAAACAAAAAGAATTAGAGGAAATGATGGGATTACAAATTGTGAATAAGATCAAATATTTAGGCATTTGGCTAAGACCTAGAGCATCAACCCTGAGGGAGAACAACTATATCAAATTATTGCAACAAATTGGAAAGGATCTGGAAAATTGGAGTAAAATGCAAATCTCATTATTAGGTAGAATAGCAACGATCAAGATGAATGTACTACCCAAAATTTTGTACTACCCAATATTTATTTCAAACAATTCCGATATTATTGGATAAAAAATTCTTTAAAGACTTGGATAAAATTGTTATGAAATTCATTTGGGCAGGGAAAAAAACGAGAATAAAAAAATATATCTACAAGATAATAAAAGCAGAGGTGGCTTTGGACTTCCTGCCTGGGAGATCTATTACAAAGCGGCGGCATGAGTGTGGGTAAAGGACTGGATTAAATTGGGAAATAAAAGAATCTTAACACTTGAGGGCCTTGATTTACAAATAGGGTGGCATGCATTTTTGTGGAACCCAAACAATAAAAGCCATTCATATTTCTCGAGATACACTATACGTAAATCTCTGATTAAAATTTGGACAGATATTAGAAGGAACCATTACACTAAAATTCCAAGGTGGCTTTCAACAATGGAGGCGATGTTCCATCTCAACACGATGGATATTAGCAAAAATACCACCAAATTCTAGACAATGAGGGAAAGCTTAAATCGATTCAGAAATAATTATTGACAATTGGTCCTATTTTCAAATAAAAATGAGATATAATAGGGATGTAAAAGATTATGGATTTGAAATAAAAGACACTCAATTAGATAAAATACTCCTGGGCCTGGAGAAAAATATGATATCTAAATTATATAATTACCTACTAGAATACGAATTGGCTGAGGAAATTGTGAAAGGACCAATGCTAGCCTGGGAAAAAAAACTTTGGTTATAATATAGATCTGGACAACTGGGAGGAAATCTGGCAAAGGAATCTTACATTAACAAAATCAATACCATACAAGGAAAATCTATATAAAATGATATATAGATGGCATCTGGCACCCTCTAGATTAGCTAAAATATATCCAACAGTAAACCCAAGCTGTTAGAAATGTAAAGAAAAATTCGGTACCTATTTCCACCTTTGGTGGACATGCCCTGAGATTAAAAAATATTGGACAAGGATAAGAATATGGATAGAAGAAATGATTGAATGCAGACTGGAGTGAAAATTGGAACAGTTCCTCCTGGGGATGATTAAAGGGGACTATTCTCCCAAAGTGAGATACCTGATCATCCACTTACTAACAGAGGCGCGAATTTCTTTGGTGCAATATTGGAAAAGGCCCAACGTACCACCGATACACATTATTATTCAAAAAATTTATGAATGTGCCGAAATGGAGAGGCTCACGCTCAAATTAAATGGGAAGGATGATTCAGAGTACTACTTGGTCTGGGATAAATGGTACAATTGGGTAGAACTCAAGAAAAAGAATGTACAGAATAAATGAACCCAGGAAACATATTATATATAGTTGTATATACTGAATATATAAAATAATGGTTTCAAGCTTCTCCTCTAATACATAAACATTATGAACCATTCTAATTATTAAATAATACAGTTATAATCCATTAGCAATAGTAGAGTAACATGTGTTACTTATTTATTAATATATTATCTATAAGAGACAAGGAATACTTGCCAATTATTAGTTATTATTGTTCATTATGAACTATCAAACCTATTATCAAATGTAATAGAAAGAAATATGTTTACTGTCCTATTAGTATATTTACTATTTTTTATTTCTGTATACTCGTAAGTTTGTATCTTTTTAATCCATTGCAAATAAAGTTCATTTTAAAACTCGAAAAAAGAAAAAAGAAAGCTCAGGTTTATGGGCTATGAGCCAGGCTCAAAGAGATATCACTTCAGTGATGGGAGCAAGAGAATAGTGATTTCAAGGTCTGCAAGCTTTGCAGAGTAAAATTGAAACAGAATTGATGCAAATTTCTGGAATGATTCACTTAGTGATGGTGATCCACTTAGTGATGGTAATTCGCTTAGTGATGGTGTCAGCGTTCAGGGAGGAGAAGCTGAACAAGATATGAAGTAAGAGAAGGTTGAAACACAAGAGCAGTCAATGCCACGCAGGTCAGAATGATGGAACAAGGGGATTCCACCTGACAGGTATTCTGCTAGTAAAGTTAAAGTGTGTAATGTATGGTATGAGCCAAGGAACTATAAGGGAATTTTGGCATTACCTAAAATTGAACAAGAAAAGTGGAAAGAAGCCATGGACAAGGAAATGAAATCCATGGGAGAACATGAAGTGTTCACATCTATGACTTTGCCACAGGGTAGCAAAGCTGTAGGATGCAAGTGGGTGTATAAGAAGAAAGTACTGCCCAATAATGAGATACAATATAAAGCAAGGTTAGTGGCACAAGGATTTTCACAGATGAAAAATGTGCACTATGATGAGGCATTTGCACCAACTGTAAAGAGTGAAAGCATCAGGCTGGCACTAGCGTTGGCACCAACTGTAAAGAGTGAAAGCATCAGGCTGGCACTAGCGTTGGCAGCTGCACATGGCCATATAATTTGGCATTTTGACATTCCTCAATGCAGAATTAGAGGAAGAAATCTACATAGTTCAAGCACCAGAGTATGAAAATAAAAAAGCCTAACATAGTGTATAAATTGAACAAGGCCATTTATGGGCTGAAGCAGTCAGCCAGGAATTGGAATATATGTCTAAGTAAGGTATTGAAAGGTCTTGGGTTCAAGAGTTGCAAGGCTGATGGTTGCATATATATAGTGGAAAGTTAAAAGGTGGGGATTGTGAACTATTAGCTTTTGTGGATGATCTTTGCTTCATTGCAAAGGATGTATCATAGGTAAACGAATTTGCTAATAAGTTGGAGAAGAAATTTGAATTAAAGAATTTAGGAGAAATACAAAATTATCTGACATAGCTTGTGCAGTAAGCATTCTAAGTCGCTTCACAGTTGCACCAACCCAATTGCGTTGTGGATAGGTATAAAAAGGAATTCTCAGGTATTTGGAGGGAACTGTGAATGTGGATCTTCAAATACAGGTATCTGAAGAATATTAAAGATAATAGGATAGATAGGAGTGTCAGACTATATTCATCAACTGGCAGAGACATGGTTAACAAAGTCAGCAAGTGAGTAAGCATGGCAACAGACCAGCCAATGGGAGCTGAGACTGGTGTGGTTTGGCTCTGTATTGCAGAGAATTGAAACTGAAACAATTTGCTTGTTTGCTGAAAAGGATATCTGCTCTGAGCTGCTGTTGCTTGTGTTTTTGCTTATGTTACACTGAAAAAAATCTACAAATAGTATTGTAAACGTTACTCATATTATTATGTTTATAAAGAAGTTAATGATCCTGCTGAATCAGTCATCTATGTGTTTTCTGGACTTGAATTTCTGCTGCAAACTCTAACGAGTTAGATAAATGGCAGAAACTATGGGATAGAAATTATAAATTAACAATGTCAACTGCATATAAAGAAAATCTTTATAAAATGTTTTATAGATGGCATTTTCCACCCTCAAGGTTAGCAAAGATGTTTAAGGATATGTCTGCAAAATGTTGGAAATGCCATCAGACACCTGGTTTGTACTATCATATGTGTTTAACATGTCCAAAAGCAAAAAATACTTGACAAAAATACATATGTGGCTGGAAAAAATAGTAAAACAACATATTGATTTGAAACCAGAAATATTCTTGTTGGGCATTTTACCAGATAAGTACAATAAAGGGAATGCATATCTGATTTTACATATATTGACTGCAGCTAGAATAGTATTTGCAAAACAATGAAAAGTGAAGAGATCCCAACAGATGAAAATATGATGAAAAAATATTAGAATGTACAGGGATGTATAGGCTAACACTTACAATTAAGGAAAAGAAAGCAACTGAATATTTTTGACCTGGATTTATTTTATCAATGATTAGCTGATAAAAACAGGAGTTAGAAACTGGGAAATATAAGGAAAGGATGAGGGAGGTATTTTAAAATGGCTAGGTAAATATCATTAATAATAATAATAATAATAATAATAATAATAATAATAATAATAATAATAATAATAATAATAATAATAATAATAATAATAATAATAATAATAATAAT
The DNA here is from genome assembly GCF_049901735.1 of Notechis scutatus. NCBI lineage: Eukaryota > Metazoa > Chordata > Lepidosauria > Squamata > Elapidae > Notechis > Notechis scutatus. The sequence continues at coordinate 72,757,904 of NC_142025.1, read as the reverse complement.
AATAATATAAAAAAAAATAAAAAAAAATAATAATAAAAATAATAATATATAGAATCAATACAAATCTAATGAACACTGTTATAAATATTTTGATTACTATTTCCTAAAACTATTTGTACCAAGACAGCACACTGTTTAATTGAAAATGGAATTTTTATTATAAAATTAAAAAAACTTGATGGAAAAAAAAGGCTTCTTCAGCCTTACAGATAGTCCTTGATCTACAACCATTGTTTAGCAATCATTCAAAGTTATAGTAGCACTGGAAAAATATTACAACCAGTCATGGTATTTATAATGGTTGCAACATCACCATGATTCCGTGGTTAAAATTTGAGTACTTAGTGAGTCTATGACAACTCACCATGACCACCTCACCACAGCCAATTTGCTGCAGCCAATTCACCACAGCCAACTCACTGTGAGATAACTTGCCATGGCCAATCTGCATCAGGACAACTGCCATGGGACAAGAATTACACTAATATCGAAGATATAGTCTAATAGAATCATTAAAGACAGGATGACAAAGGAGGGAAGGGACAAAATAAAATGTGAATGACAAAAATTAAAATAATTATTTTTTTAGATAATTTTAAACATTATTTTAAATAACTAAATTGAATTGTTGAATTTTCCCACAGCAAATTGTCCTATCGCGAATTGGCCATGGTGAGTTGTCCCATGGTAAGTTGTCCCCTAGCGAGTTGGCTGCGGCGACTTGTCCCATTCCATGAGTTTAGACAGATGTTGAAACAACAGTTGTCCAACTATTTAGCCTGCAATTATTTGCATTGAACTCTCCAAGGTCCTGTCAGTAATTCAATCTATCAAACATGAGACCAACCTTGTCTTCATTATCTAGCTGCCAGGATATAGTTCTGCAATTAATCTGTTTCCCTTGTTATTGCCCTAGGTAGAAAAATGTTTCCCTAAAAAAATTGGTTTAAAATAAAGTTGTCTTGACTACACTTTAGATTAGTATTTAATACCATAGAATTTGTTGTCACAATAAGAAGACTCACAATTCTTAAGATAATTGATCTTGGAAAATACTTGTATTTGGTTAAAATTGTATAGAATACTCTCAGAGTAGTAAACTAAATTGGAATGTTTTTTAAAATGGAAGAAGGCAGTAGTAACTATTTTCCAATTGATGTTAGGAAAAAGTAACATGGATGTGTCCATTAGTTAAGGAAGGGAGATTACATTTACTTTTGCTGGAAGAATGAAGTTCTGGTTAGAAGTGAGATAGAAATGTAAAAAGCTTCCCCAGTGGTGAATGCTGGAAAAGTGTTTGTACTTGTCAAATTGATTGGAACAGTAGAGCCTTACATATATGTATGATGAAATATGTTGCTAATTTTTTTAAAAAATGAATAAAATTATTCTGTTACTTTTGGTTAACATTTTGCTCCACTATTCTTTTAAATTTAAAAAAAGCACACATAGTTCAAACTCTGCCAAAAATAGCCAAGCGTTTTGAATTTAAATTTTCTCATGCAGTTCTAATAATTTTCAGTAAGACCACATTCAAGACAAATTCCCTTATATGGATCTGCTCCTCCTTAGTACATTATAAGACATTATTGTGTGTATAAAAATATAGCTGTGTTTATGAATGTATTGTAGAAAATGCTTATGTTTTTGATAAAACAAGCAGGTAATCAGGTAGCCTGGTGCTGCCCCTTTTCTTGGATTTTTCATTATTGGTAGAATTTTTGAGATGCTACCTAATCTTCAATTACACCTCCTTGCAGTATGTTGTTAAACTGCTTAGCAATTGGTAGGTCTAGAATAATGAGATATTTCAAACTAGTATTGAAACATTCTTTATGTTCCTTGTCCTTTTGTACCATTTTTGCTGTTATTACAAGTTCTTTTGTTTCAGATTCTTTTTTATTCTTATCCATCTTCTTTATCTAAGTTGCATTTTTATTGTATTTCTTTGGATTGTCCAATAACTGCACTGAGAATTGCACAGTTACTTGTTGGTCAGATGTTTCTTATTTGTCAAGTGCATTCTGTTCACTGATGGAGACAATCAAATTCTTTAGTTTAGAAATAAGTAAAATTGAGGAGGCAGAGTGACCAATCTACTACATTTAAAAACTAATTCCAAGTAAAACTCACTAGACAACTAATCAAATAAGGAGGTAGAGAGTGAAGGGAAGAAGAAAAACTCAGGTGGGGTCAGGTAGATGTAACCGGCAAGAGACTTACCCTCAGATAACCTGGTCCCAAACCATGGAGGGCTTTAAGGGTGATAACCTTGAATTGCACATGGAATTGCACCTTGAATTGCACATGGAAGCAAATCGGCAACCAATGCAGTTCCCACAGGAGAGGTGATACATGTGCACTCTGAGGCCTGCATAAAACTATGCAGGCTGCTGTATTTTTCACCAACTGAAGCTTCCTGATGCTCTTCAGGGGCAGCCCCTTGTAGAGTGTGTTGTAATAGTCAAGATGGGAGGTGACAAGGGCACGAGTGACCGTAGGTAGGGATTGTTGATCCAGAAAGGGTGTAACTGGCACACAATCCACAGTTGCGCAAAGGCCCTCTTGGCCACGACTTCCATCTGCTCTCCTGGACTGCGTAGCAGATCTGCAGTTATGACCCAGTTCCTTCTGGAATTCTTCTGGGTCCAGTAGTTCTCAGTTAGGCCCTGGATAACCTGAGACAGGCCCATGGAAGTATGATTTTCATGAAATCTCAGGCTCCCTCTGATTCCATCCCCAGGGATGGCAAGTTGAAGTCCCGCAGAACTATAAGCCTGGGGAACTCCACTGCCAGCCCCGCGGGGAGGTCCAGGAACCCATGAAGGAGGCTGCCACTAATAGGGAGGCTGGTACAGCACTAGCAATCCCATCTGATTCCTTGAACTCAACCTAAGAAAAAGAGTCTCACCTCTGGACACTTGTGGAGCCATGCCCTGTGCCAAAGAATATGATAACAACAGCCACACCCCCTCCCCAACCCTGAGATCTAGACTGGTGCCATGCTCGATAACCTACTGGGCATATTTCTACACCTCCTTCCAAGCCCAGCCAGATCTCAGTTATACAAGCCAGATCAGCCTTCTCTTCAAGAAGCAATAAGACTAGCCTTATTGCATGCTGATCTTGACATTTAAAAACAACAGCCTAAGACCAGGGCCACCACAGATTTGCTGATCAGGTAAATGACGTAAGTCAAAGGGGCAGGACATGAAACATGAAACATTAAAAATTAAACATCGAGGTCGCATTCCCCTTGAAGGCTCCCCCCACCTCCTGTATCTCCCATTACTTGACACCACTGAAATAGACAGCCCTCTCCTGCCTTCCTTACAAACCATTCCATCCCCCATCTCTTACACTGTTCCTTAAAAAAGGAGAACCTTCTCAAAACAACAAACAATCAGGGGCAATGTGAACTCTACAGGCACTATAGCACTTGCTCTCAACGCCGTCAAATTCACACAACTCCTTCCTCACTGCTGCAGAGGGGTCACATCCAACACCGTTTTATTCCCCAACACAATTCCCGGGCCAGATTATAAAACATTCCAAAGATTGCAAAAAATAGTCAGAGGAGCAGCCAAAAGGCATGCCATGCTACATTCAATATTGTTGCAGCTGGGCAGTCCTATGGTGTCTCCTGAAGTTCAAAAAGTTCCAATCTAACCAATTAAGCATTAAAAAATCCCAATAGCAGCCTGCTACACTCCATAGTGTTAGCATCTACATGAGTAGGCCCAGCTGCCAAGAAAGGCCAGGGAAGCTTGTTTCTTCTGTCAACATTGACTCCATCATAAGATCCACACCATCTTTCAGAGCTACAATTGCCAGCTCTTGGGCTTTCGGACCAGGGCTGAGCTCCAATCCTGCAGCGGTTCTTCAAATGTTTTAGTCTCCAGGCTTTTGATCATCTTAGTTGCTCTTTTCAGAACTTTTCCAAAGTTTCAACATCTTTTTGTAGTATAGTGACCAAAATTGGTTGCAGTATTCCAGATGCGATCTTACTAAGGGTTTATAAAGCAGTATGAATACTTCACATGATCTTGATTCTATACCTTTGTTTTTAAACCTAGGATTGTATTAGCATTTTTGGCTGCTGCTGCGCTGCTGGCTCATATTCAAGTCATCCACTAGGACTCCAAGGTCCCTCTCACAGATACTGTTTTTGAGCCAGGTCTCGCCTAATTTGTACTTAGGTGAAACCTGGCTCAAAAACAGGAACTGTGAACAGTTACAGTAAAGCTAAAAGTTTAATCAGTTTTAGAAATGAATTTCTTATCCAGGCCTTCTCTACATCCATGACTATATGTTAATACAACTTTTCATTGTATTGTAGGTTTGACATAAGCTTTGTTAAATGTTGAATTTCTGAAGTTTGGTTAGGAAGTTTCTAGTTTTCAGCTTAAGAGCAAGGTCCTGGACAAAAAGTTTAATAACTCTCAACTAGAAAGACTAGGAAGTGTCAACAGGCTAACATAGCTGGTAGAAGATTATCATAAGTATCCTTTATTTTGAATAGGCTCATCCTGGAGTAAGGAATCTTCTAGTGAGGTTTTAAATTGTTGATCTTGGTTTGTAAATAACTTTAAATAGCTTGATTAAAAAAAAAAATCTTTTCATTTTGAATTAGGATAGTCCTTTTAAAAATTGTTGATTTAAAGCTGTATAGTTCTTGGCATCAGCTTCCATTTGTTAATTTAGGAGATCATTGAAATTATTAAGCTATTTTGATATTTGCAGATTCAAAATTAAACACAAACTTGACAGGGATGAAAAGATGACCTACATTTGCTAAGGATTTACTGTAAATTCTTGATATGGAAGGACAATATAACAAGCAATCAACAAAAACTTTTTAAAATGATTGAATAAGTCAAGATTATATATGAATAATCAATTGATATCAGTCTGAACTCAGTAGTAAACCATTTTTCTTGATTTGTTTTAATACTAGGGCTGGAATTCTTTAAATCTGTTTGGAGGAAAAGATGATTCTTGGTCAATTGCTTTAGGCAGGAAACAAGCTGACTATTATAGATTTCTATCCAGCTGCATTCTTCATTTTGGGTTGGGACAAGTATTTGGAAGCATTGCTGATATTCACTCTATTAAAATTAATGTCAAGTAACTAAAGGTCGGATCCAGAAGTTATTCATACTTACAATAATCTACTAAAATCACTGACACTCAACTTGGGCATAAATTTATTCTAAATATAATTTAAGTCTGGACTCAAACAGCTGCTGATTTATATGCACATTCAGTTAAGCCTGAAGACCTTTAAAATGAGAATAAGCATTTTCCATCATGTTAAAATATCCTATGGAGAAGATGAGACAAGGGAGGGCAGTACTTCCATTCTAATGTTTGGGAAGCTATATGGGAACATTTCTCTTTTGTTGTTTAAATGAATTGATGGAGAGAGGAAACTGAATAATATGCTTCTTGCTTGCTTGCAGCCCAATTTCTAACTCTGATAAATGAAGGGCTGTACCTTTGCTCTAATATATTCCGTCAAACATTTGCTGCTTGCATAAATATATAGAGCACTCAATCCTCATTGTGAATGGGGATTCACATTTACATTTTTTAAAAACTTGGAATATCTTCTGACTTTTCTTAGGCCTTAGGGCTTAATACACTGGAGGGAAAGAGCTAGTTTGTCAAATATATGGAAGGACATTGCAATAGATATGAATATAATTTATAAAAACAATTGCCTGGATATGAGCAACTTCATAAATATGAGTCTGTATACCTCACCTCTTCTTTTTCCTCTCTCATATTTATGAATAGAAAATGCCTGACATTCTAAAACATTTTGCACTGAAATGAATAAATATATTCTGAAAACAATTCCTATTTCTTTGAAATCTGTTAAATCTGTTCCTATTAATGAAGTCTGAAAGCCAGAGAAGATTATGTCAAGAGCTGTATACAGGATATAATAAAAATAGAAACATTGTTTCAAGTATAAATGCATTTATCTTTAAGGCTTTTCCAAAGATTTGTTTTTAATCTGATTTTGATGTTTCTATTTTATATATTCCTTCCTTCAGTTTATTGCTTTCAAAATTCAGCATATTGTAATTCCCTTGTAGAAAATAACTTCTTGGGTTAATAACTGCCATGTCTCTACTCCTGAGAATAAGTACTTTATACTGGATAAATAAGAGCAGAAAGAAAATTGATGCTTTTTCTCAGCGTGTTTCCATGTGTAGGAATTAGGCTTCATATCTGCATATTTATTATGTCAAGAAGCTGCACGTATAAATTCACTATGGGTAATTTTGTTTTGATTTGTCCTACTCTGTAATTTGTTATTTAGGAATAAAGAAATACATCCTTTTTCTGATGTAAATGTTAATTGGATACCATTTTATCTTTAAGTATGTTTTCATTGTAGAACAATGAAATGTTCATCCTGATAATATTATATAGATAATATTAGACGTGCAGAGGAATAATTTATATTGTGCAGAAAATCCTCTTCTAGATTCTCCTGATTCTGGAGGATCAGCTACTCTCACTACCATATTATTCCACCTGAACTATGCTTTAATATTTAAGCATAATTTTCCTCTCCCATAGATTCATTTCTTTATCAATATAGAATAAATATAATGTTATATGGAGAAAGTGTTTGTGAAAAATTAATCTCCAAATACTGAACAATAATTATTCAAATGTAAAATAGTATTCATTAAGAAACAATCGCTTGCTAGATCAGTGCTAATATATAAAATCAGCAAAATGTTGCACAAAAATTAGAATAACGAGGTGCTTAACATTCAGTACATAAGAATTTCTATACAGAATTAGGTTTTTTTATAGCTTAACTATAATTCACATAGATGTGCAGTTTATATCAAATCTTAAGGGAAGAACAATTGTAACATTTATTATACAGAAACCTGTTTATTTTAAATTCTAAGATAAAGTGTCTGATGCCTTACAACATTGGATCCTGCTGGGCTAATTGAAAAGGATAGTATATCATTTTCCCAGACCCAGCAGAACTAGTGTCCTGATTGAAGAATGTTCTATTTGATCTCTGTGCACACATGGCTGCATCACCTTACTGCAGATAGTTTGTGCCTTTCTAAAGCAATGGTATTAGGTAAAACAAGACATATCTTCCAATTATATATTTATATGAATAGTATAGAATAGAATTCTTTATTGACCCAGTATGATTGGACACACAATGAATTTGCCTTGGTGCAAATATTCTCAGAATACATAAAAGAAAAGATACATTCATCAAGAGTCAAGAATCACAAGGTACAACACTTAATAATAGTCATAGGGTACAAAAAGCAATCAAGTCATGCTAGGAAACAGTCAATATAAATAGTAAGATTACAAGGGACAAAGTTACAGTCATACAAGTAGGAGGGGATGGGTGATAAGGAGGATGAGAAGATTAACAGTAATAATAGTGCAGACTTTGTAATAGTTGAACAGTGTTGAGGGAATTATTTGTTTAGCAGAGTGATGGCTTTTGGGGAAAAAATTGTCTTTGTGTCTAGTTGTTCTGGTGTGCAGTGCTCTATAGTGTTGTTTTGAGGGAAGGAGTTGAAACAGTTTATGTCCGGGATGTGAGGGGTCTTTGTATTTATCCTGCATAGCATTGTAAAAATGTAAGAAACAGGATTTGGTTTGGTTATGAAAGCTACTGCAAAATGCCCACCTGAGAGTTTTTTCCCCATTTATTTATATTTATTTAACATATGGTGTTGAGTGGTGGTATTCAGCCAGTTGGTACCAGTTCAGGTGAACCGGTAACAAGGATTTGGCATGGGTCGCTGAATCGTAGTAACATCTGGCTGGCCATGCCCCAACCCCTGACTCACCCACCTGATGCTCTCTCACCCTGCCCACATGACTCTCACCCCGCTTGCCTGATGCTCGCCTCGCCCAGTCACTCATCACCTCCTGTGCAGCACATTGGGTCCTTGTGGCTTGCCTTTAACCTGCCTTCCCACATGGTGCCTGCCCCCAACTGAGCAGCCCTGATCTGACTGCTCACAGATAAGCCTGCGAGTCATGCTAGCCCCCCATGCCATTCCTGGAACCTTGCCTGGCCTCCCTTGCCATTCTCAGGACCTTGCCGAGCCTCCCTCACCATTCCCAGGACCTTGCTTAGCCTCTCTCACTATTCCCAGGACCTTGCCTGGCCTCCCCCGCCATTCCTAGGATCTTACCGGGTCCCCCTCACCATTCCCGGGACTTTGCTTGGACTCCTTCACCATTCCCTGGACCTTGCCTGGCCTCCCTTGCCATTCCTGGGACCTTGCCTGGCCTCCCCCGCCATTTCCACAACCATGCCTGGCCTCCTTGCCATTCTTAGGACCTTGCCGAGCCTCCCTCACCATTCCCAGGACCTTGCTTAGCCTCTCTCACTATTCCCAGGACCTTGCCTGGCCTCCCCGCCATTCCTAGGACCTTACCGGGTCTCCCTCACCGTTCCTGGGACTTTGCCTGGACTCCCTCACCATTCCCTGGACCTTGCCTGGCCTCCCTCACCATTCCTGAGACCTTGCCGGGCCTCCCTCAACATTCTCGGAACCTTGCTGGGCCTCCCTTGCCATTCTCGGGACCTTTCCGGGCCTTCCTTGCCATTCCCAGGACCTTATCATTCTCAGGACCTTGCCCACCCTCCCTCAATGTTCTTGGGACCTTGCCTGGCCTCCCTCACCATTCTTGGGACATTGCCCAGCCTCTCTTGCCATTCCCAGGTACTTGCCAGGCCTCCCTTGCCATTCTCAGGACCTTACCCGGCCTCCCCGGACCTTGCCCGGTATCCCTTGCCATTCACGGGACCTTGCCCAGCTTCCCTCACCATTCCCAGGACCTTGCCTGGCCTCCTACACTGTTCCCGGGCTCGGCTGGCTGACTAAGCTGCCACGTGGCACTCTCCCAGGTCTCCCTACCACGTGACGGCTGAAGCACAACAAGTAGCGATGGAGGTGCAAGAAGCCTGCTCGCTCAGGCACGGAGGAAGGAAAACCAGAACGGGAAGGATGGGACTTTCCTCCCCACCCGGGCAAGCAGGCCTATTGCACTGCCACTGCCACTTGTTGCACCACAGGTCCGCCACATGGTAGGGAGGCCTGGGAAAGCTGGCAGGACTGGTCAGACAGGCGAGGCAATCCAGATGATCCTCCTTCTGGTTAGTTTCTTGCTTATGTTATTTGTCCCTCCAGAGTATTGCCTAATTATTTATTTGTATTTACATGCTTTCGAGCTGCTAGGTTGGCACAGTGGTGGGATTCAAAAATTTTTATTACTGATTCTATGGGCACGGCTTGGTGGACATGGCAGGGGAAGAATACTGTGAATTCTCCAGTCAGAAATGGTATTTGCCGGTTGTCCGAACTACTCAAAATTTCCTCTACTGGTTCTCCAGAACTGGTCAGAACTGCTGAATACCCCAAACAGGTTTGCAGAAGGTTAGGCAAGTGACAGGAGCTCACGCTGTCACACAGTGCTAGAGCTCGAATCTTTGGAGCGCAAAGAACTGACCTTCTCCAGCCAACAAATCCAGAGTCTCTAAGCCACTGAGCCACCATGCCTACATTTGTTTCAATGCAGTTGATTAATTTCTATTAATTTCTATCTCACAATGCATTTTTCTTCTATTTGTTTAGCATTTGGTCATGGTTTTAGAATATATGTTTAGGAGAAAACTAAACAGCCATTCACTGATGACTGTTTCCACTTTATGCATTCAGGTATTTATTAAGCATATTATATTATAATCTAAATCTCTTTAATGGAGACTATGTGATTGTACTTGACCATGTTGCTTAGTAATAAAAATTATAATCACAATTACTGTCCTAACACAAGGACAACCTACAGATTAAGTAACATTTATTTACTATATGCTTATAAGCATTCTTTCCATGTTCTGCTGGATACCTATGCATAGACAAGGTTCATCATATGTTTGTATATCTGGTGTAAAGTTAGTTCTTCTAAGAAAGATTTTTGTTTGCCAAATTGTTTAATTAATATGTGTTCATATGACATTAACCGGTATCATATTGTGAAGTCACTTACTTTCACTTAGCTTAAAACCTATCAAGCAAAGCTTATCCTACTGCAAATATCATACAAAATATCAATAATAGCTACACTTTTGGTAGAATGTACATCTGCACAAATTGATGTAACTAGAATCTATTTAATACTAATATGCTCAATTTTTTCCCCACAATAAAACTACTCTTATTTCAGTATCTACAATCATTCATAATAAATTACAGACCTGACCTAGTATCTCCCTTAATCATTTATTCATCCTTAATTCCATCCCAGCATGAAGTGGTTAACAGAATATGAAATACATTGACGACTTTGGGCTTGATTGAAATGTGTCTCAGTTAATAGAGAGGATTAATAGAATATCAGAAATAAAGATGAGTATAGAGGAGTTTTGTTGAAGAAAGCTCTTATTTTCATTTGTGACAGAATTGTAATAAATGATTTATTGCACATTCTGTTGTGTCTAAATTGGTTTTGCATTAAACATCTTGAGGGCCTTAGTCACATGAGCAGTTGAAATATAAAAACAGAATTTCCATAATTGTATAGATCTTATAAAGTAATATATTTTCTAATTCTCTTCCTTGCACATAGTAGTAATATATACTAGCATATATATATTTCCTTTGTCCTATATCCATTTATCTCAAATCTATTATATGTGGCTGCACTTCTCATTTTCTTGTCATTTTGTCTTAGTATTTTTTTTCTTTTCCAAACTACTTGCAATTTCGGCTCCACTATAAAATGTGAGACAGTTGTTCATTTTGTATGTTCTCTCCCTCCTCCCTACCCTTCCATTAACTGGGATTGCAAAGTTGCTTTACAGCAGGGTGTCAAACTCAAGGCCCCCAGGCCAGATCCAGCCCGCGACATGGTCAAATCCAGCTCACTTGGCCATCCTGGAAATAGTAAGGATCTGGTCCACATCACTTCAGCCTGGCCCAGCCCGGCCCCATCCATCCCTGGCAGGCATGCGTGCACACAGGAGAAGGTGGGCGTACACGTTCACAGGCCCAGCCCATGCCATCCCAGGAGGTACATGTGCACACAGGAGGAAGCAGACATACACGTGCACAGGCCCAGCCCATGCTATCCCAGCAGGCAGGCATGCCCATAGTAGGAGGCAAGCACATGCATGCACAGGCCTGGTCTTAAAGGAGGTGAGCACCCACACACCTGCCAGGATGGAATGGATCGGGTCTGCGTATACACATGCGCCCGCATCCTGTGCACACTTGTGCTGCCGGGATGGCATGGGCCGGGCAAAGTGACACATGTGCCCGCCGGATGGGAGGGCAGGACTGAAGCGATGCTGGCTGGCCCCTTACCATTTCCAGATCGGCCATCTTCACCAGCCTTTCAGGTTTGTGTGATCAGCTGTCCTTACCAGTCTTTCAGGGGGGAGGGGGAGATGTCCAGCAGCAGGAACTCTGCAGCTGGCCCTCCAAGAAACAGGCATGCAGCACGGCACTGGCAGCAGATGGGGGGAGGCACATGGTGCAGACCACCCAACACTCGTGCTCCATCCCATGTGGCTGGGACAGGGCAGGTGGCTGCCTGATGCATCCAGCAGGCCAGACGGCATGCCTCTCCCCTGTGCCTCTGTCTTCAACTACAGCTGGGCGAAGACAAGGTGAGCAGCGTCTGCTTTACCACCTCTATTCAGCCTTTCTAGCTGGCCACTTTGCCTCCTTTGGGCTTGGCAGGCCTGGTGCTCTGGGCTGCGCCTTCCGGGAATGCCGGCCAAGCAGGGAATCTTCAGCTCGGAATGAAGATGCAGCATGGTGGTGCAAGACAGAAGGCTGCCTTCAGTCCAGGGAAGGGACTGCAGCCTAGGGGGCTCTGCCTGAAGGAGCTGCGTCAGTCAGGCAAGCAAAAAAAGGCCATGAGTGGGGAAAGCCAGATCCCCATTGGAGCCCTGGTTACCCATGCCCAGCAGAGATGGGGGGGGGAGGCATGCGATCCCAGCTGGGCTTGGGCAGCCATAGCACCAATGCCAATTGAGCTTTTCCTGCTTGTGGTGGCCATTTTTTGCCTGCTGGGAATGGATGTGCTTTTACCACTTCCAACCGGTCTTTCTATCTAGCTGCTTCGGTAGCTCCTTCGGGCTGGGTGAATCTGCCAAGCAGTGGTGGAGTTGCTCAGGGATAGCGGGGCTTCCCTCCAAGCGAGGGAAGCGAGTCGGCAGAGCGCTGCCCGAACTGCCTGGGGCTCAAAGGCCCTCTTCCTCCAGCCTTGGGATGGGCACAGCTTCCTACCCCACCCTGTACCCCACTTCGGTGAAGCCCGGCCAGGCTCCACATGTTGGGTCTGTAGTAGACAGGGACTGGTGCAGGGGCTACTGGTGGAGCACTCCTCTCGTGCACCAGCCGCTACAGTTGGGTGCACAAGAGGAACACACGCCATGCTCAGGCCAAGGGCAAGACCCGCGAGGGGTCTGAGGAGATGATGTCCAGTGGTGACCTTCTCTCCAACTGTCAAAACAGTGGGACAGAGTAAGTGCACCCAGTGGTCTGCATCACATTCCTTTCCACAGTGTCCATTTGCTGCTTGGATGGCAGCCGGGCTCTGGAGCAACAGCAAATGCCAGCTGAGAGGCCGACAGGCTGCGTCTACAGCCAGAAACCATTTCCCCACACACTCACACAAAGGGCGGTGAGTGACGGGATTTTGGCTGTAGCTGCCCCACCTCCTGCCTTGCCTCACCTCATCCTGTGGGATGAGCCTCCCACCTGCCACCTCCCACCCATCAGAAACTTCTGGATTCCCTCTCTAATCCCACCCAAACCCACAGGCAGCACCCACGCAAGCTACGTCAAGTGGAACATGTCCACTGGCCACGCCCAGTTGGTCGCAACCACTCTGGCCATGCGCCTTCCCCTGGCCACACACCCCAGCCTGCAGAGGACAACCACAATGCTGATTTGGCCCTCATAAAATTGAGTTTAACACCCCTGCTTTACAATGATATCTGTGTTTCACTGTACATGCAATGAAATTACTATCAGTGACTTGCCCGATCAGTAGAACATTTCTGAGCTGATGCAATTTTACTGTTGTTTTTTTAAAATATTTGTTGGAATAGTTGAAAACAAATCCTATAGAATTCTCTGGAATAATTGGGAGAAGGGATAATTGGGAGCAGTATTTGATATCGTATTGGTGGTATTTTTATAATGTTCCCACAGGAATAAAAAATGTTAGCATGTGTGTTATTTTCACCCACATACACACAGTAGAATCTCATTTTAATGGACTAGTTGCAGAAATGTTAATTATATTATTCGTGTGATGACACCAACACACAAATGCATTTGAGTTTTTTATTATTTCATTCAAGATAAGCTGCAGAGAATATTGATCAGATAAAATAATCCTTGGAAAGCTGGAGTAGGTTACTGTGAGAAAGTAAGACATGAAAAAAAATGATAAGGAATGATTTCCCTTACTTTATTCTGGTCTTTACAAGTAAAACTCTGTAAACTGTATTTTTCAAAAAGGTCAACTTTAGATGTATGCTTTTCAAACCTATACAATTTCTCATCTATCACACATGCACAAATACGTCCCTTTTTTTACATATTCAAGCTTTCTCATTTTCCTCTCTGTTACGCACAGATGCACAGCCACAGGAGTTTTGTCTTCTTTAGTAGAAAGTCATGTCAACATCAGCTGTCCCAATAGTGAATTTAATAAATTTGCAGTGATGGCTACTAGGAGAAAGCGTTAAAATTGCCTTAGGACTACAAATCCAAACAGATATAGAAAATCTCAACTTGCAGGATTCATGCATTCTAGTGGCCATCTGGAGTTTTGAAGCCCAGATATAGTGGCCTCTATAAAAGAAGAAAGGAAAACTGGAAAAGATTGACAAAAAGGTTTGTCTTTCAGGGAGTAAAGGCAACAAGAAGGCAGAATTTGTTGCTCTTTTAAGCTTAACCAGAAGAAGCTGAAGGAAATAGGAAAGATATTTTCTGGATATTTCAATCCAAGTTTAAAAGGATTTTTGTATCTTTTTAATTTGCAAAATTTTGTCTTTTAGATACCTTTACTTCCTGAAAGACATGCCATGTTTCCATACGGAAAATGAAAGTTATTTAGAATAATAGAATAAATCAAAAGGGAAAAAAGAGAACAGCTAAAGTCCAGCAGGGATTTGAATAAATCAGCATTCATCCAGCTGGTCTACTTTAAAAGATAAAAAGCAGAGTAAAAAGTGAATTTCTCAAAGTTTGCAGCAATCCAACCAGCACACAAGTAAATAATTCAGCAGGATTCATTTATAGAAGAAACTTGTTTATATACAATAATATAAAACATGATGTATGTATACAATGTGGTAGCAAATACAAGAAGCGGAAGCAATCAGAACCACCAAAACTACCAGCTCTATATTAATACAGACCAATTACCCTAAGCCATGCCCAGTCTCCAAGGCACCTGGCATGGCTCACAATAGGTGCTGTTTCTTAGTTACAAAACAGTTCCCATTGGCTGACTTGTTGTTATGTCTATCCCAGCTCATAATTTCTTATATACTGATAGAATTTTTGGCATGCTTAAAAAAACTGAAATGCTAACAGGAAAATGAATGCCCATGACTTTCCGAGAGCTCCAAATCTTCAAGACTCCTCTTCCCAAATGGGTCCACAGCCATCCAAAAGTCATCTTGGCTCATTCCTAAGTGCTCCCATTCAAATCCAGGGAGCAACACTGCCAGAAAGCCAACTTAGACGGTATAATTGGCAGGTCGTTGACAAGAGAAACATATCCTTACCATTCAGTACTCATCTTGGGAAGGAATCATTCTGTCTACTTTTTAAAAAGTTCTTTGTATTATCAGCATTGGAAGATAATCTGTAAATATTCCATTCCATCACCATCAATAAATGGTGTACAGTTTTGTAATTGACAGCAAAGTCACAAGGTTATACGTAGATTAAATATAAATCTCTCTACAGATCTTATTTTGTACTCATAGATGTAGGAATAATTGATATATCTCTGCCAGTCATTGACAAGTTTATTTGGTAATTTCTTTTTTAACAAATGAATGATACCTATTTTTCAGTAAATTTGTTTCTTAAGATTGAATTTTAACTTTTAATTTAGGTTGTATGCTACATGATTTAAATCTTATTTATTAAGCAGGAATGTAGTTTTAATTCTACATTTCATTAAATCTGAAGAAAATTTCCCTATGGAACAATTCTGCTGTTATTCCTTTTGGCTTCAAAAATGTGTAGAAAGTACCAAGGTCAGAACTTCTTTGGAAAGGTTAATTAAGTCTGAAAGAATAATATTATGTACTAATTAAATAGTGGATAAGAAAGACAGTATGGTTGTGGCATACAACTTGATATTGCATGGCAAAGCTGGGAAATATATCCTATAGATTTATTATTTTATTACCTTTTCTGTTATAAGATTACTGTTGGGTTTCCAGTGTAATTTTTTTTCTTTTTCAACCTGCATTTAACAGAAATGGAATTGAGTGGTCAGCACTATGCCATACCTATATGAAATCATAATGTACATCTAGAGAAGTTCAAAGAACTTTTATAATCATCCTGGTTTATTTAAGAACTTTGATCAAAATTGCCATAGTTCTCAATTCCTTGTCTCATATATGGTGAAAAATAATATATATAGAGAGATAGAGATAGAGATAGTTAATTTTAACTGTTCAGTCATGTCTGACTCTTTGTGCTTTTATAGGCAATCCCTGTTCATGCTACCCTATCTTGCTTGCCCTTTTTAAAAAATCTATTAACCATTCCTAACATTACTAGCTTCTCCAATGAATTTGCACACATGACATGGCCAAAGTAAACCAAACATAGTCATGTGGTTTTGGCTTTTAGGGATGTTTGTGGTTTAATATGATTTAATTTCTTCTTTGTTAGTTACTCTGGCTGTCCATTGTAGACACAATAATTTACGCCAGCATCAAATTCAAAGGCATCCATTCTTCGATCAGCCATTCTTAGTGTCCAATTTTCATACCTGTATATCATGAATAGAATAGAACAGAACAGAACAACTTTATTAGCCAAGTGTGATTAGACACACACGGAATTTGTTTCGAGTGCATAAGCTCTTCATGTACATACAACAATAGTGATAGTTCATTAACTTAGTCATTGTAAAATGCATTCATCATAAAACATTAGATACAACATTTAGTGATAGTCATTGATACTAAATAAACATAAATCATACTAGGATACTAAGTAAACAATATAAATCATAAAATACAAGCAACAAAGTTATAGTCATAATATAAGGAGATAGGGAATAGGGAAGACGAGAATAATGATGGTAATCCTGCCTTTTTAGATAGTTTGCCAGTGTTGTGGGAATTAGTTGTGTAGCAGAGTAATAGCATGGAGAAAAAACTGTTCTTGTGTCTAGTTGTTCTGACGTGCAGGGCCCTATAGCATCATCTTGAGGATAGACATTGAAACAGTTTATGTCCAGGATGTGAGGGGTCTGTAGATATTTTCACAGCCCTCTTTCTGGCTTGTGCAGGTCTTCAATGGAAAGCAGATTGATAGCAATTGTTTTTTCTGAAGTTCTAATTAACTGTTGAGGCCTGTGTTTGTTTTGATAGGTTGCAGTGCCACACCAGACAGTTATAGAGATGCAGATGACAGACTCAATAATTCCTCTGTAGACCTGTATCAGCAGCTCCTTGGGCAGTTTGAGCTTTCTGAGTTGGTGCAGGAAAAACATTCTTTGTTGTGCTTTTTTGATGATGCATTTGATGTTAGGTGTCCATTTTAAGTCTTGAGATATAATAGAACAACTTGAAGGTCTCTACTGTTGATACTCTGTTGTCTAGTATTGTGAGTGGTGGTAGTGTAGGAAGGCTTCTCCTAAAATGTACTATCATTTCTATGTTTTTAAATGTGTTCAGTTCAAGGGTGCTCTGGCCACACCACAAGGCTAGTTGTTCAATCTCCCATCTGCAGGCAGATTTGTTGTTGTCTTGAATGAGACCAATCACTGTTGTATCATCTGCAAACTTCAGTACTTTAACAGAGGGATCCTTTGAGATGCAATCATTGGTATATAGAGAAGGGAAGATTATACCTATTGGAAAGACTATTGTTAAAACTACCCTGTTTTTAATATTTATGTCAATATCTCTGCTTTTCCAGATCTTATTCATGTTAACCATTGCAGTGTGACCTAAGGTTATTCTGTGTTTGATTTCAGGTGTAAATCTGCCATCTTGAACAATTTTTGATCCAAGGAAAATAATTTTAAAAATTATTTCAATTTCTTCATTGATTTTAAACATCTTGTCTCCATCTGCAGATGTTGTCATTATATTTGCTTTCCTGAACTTAAAACTCAGTCCTATTTTTTCACTTTCA
Organism: Notechis scutatus; assembly: GCF_049901735.1. Lineage (NCBI taxonomy): Eukaryota > Metazoa > Chordata > Lepidosauria > Squamata > Elapidae > Notechis > Notechis scutatus. The sequence goes on along the minus strand of NC_142025.1, from coordinate 72,740,463 downwards.
TCCTCGAGTTTCTGGATTATTTTTTCCAAGTTGTCCTTATTTTCATCCAATAATGTTGGATCATCTGCGAACCTCAAATTATTTATATATTTTTCTCTAATCTTCACTCCCAAATCAGGCAGTTCCAGGTCTAATTTCTGTATAATCACTTCAGCATAGAGATTGAACAAAAATGGTGATAAAATATATCCCTATCTTATTGATCCCAAAGCAATCTGTGTCACCATAGAGAGTTCTCACTATTGCCTCCTGATCAGTGTACAGTGATCTGATAAGTTGATAAGTCTGATCCAGTGGGTTGTGACAGCAAGATTACACAAAGCCACCCATAACTAATTGTATTTTACACAGTTAAAAGCTTTTCTCTGTTCGATAAAACACATATTTAGACACTTTCAATATTTACATGCCTTTTCCATAATCCATCTAATATTGTAAATGTGATCTTAAGTTCTGTGCTTTTTTCTGAAGCCAATTTGTTCATCAGGCAACTCTTGATCAAGGACATTCTGTATCTTCTGTTAAATGATCTTTAACAAGATATTATGCAACATTAATCAGTGGATTGGCTTTAAAACCGTAAATGTATATATGCTGTAGAACTGAATAATTTTGCTTTCTTGGAAATGTAACAATAGATTGGACTTCATAGTTGAATGCATCTTTGTATACAATATTTTACACACAGTGTTGCAGTGGCTGCTGACAATCTCCTGATTTGATGAAAATACTCCAAAATATCTCTTGTAGATATAGTTATTCACTTACAAACATTTGTTCAGTTATCATTAAAAATTACATTATGGTGATGAATGAAAGAATTTACAACCAATGGTCAAAGTTATACTGTTGCAGATCCCCCTCAGCCACATGATTGCAGATGGGCTCTTAGCAAACATACCTGATTACCATTTGCTACCAAAGGTAACCTGATTACCATTTTGCCCACTTTCTCAGATCATAAGCTGCAGCCACAGGACTCCATCTGGTTCCTGGGGGCTGACTGAAAAAAGTCCAAGGTGATCCATTTTGGGACACACTTTTTTTTCAGCCAGCTTCTTTGAGAGCTGAACCGGAGGTGGTATTCAGCAGGTTCTGACCAGTTTTGAAGAACCAGTAGTGGATTTTTTAAAAATTTTTTATTGGTTTTTAAAACAAACATAAACAAACAAAACATAAAAACATCAGGCCATCTCCCATATATGTACATACAGTGTGTCGGTTGGTTTACAAATTGTTTTGTGCTTCCATTTTGTAGTCTTCAATTACAATTACATTGTATATTATCTTGTATTTTCAATCCAATATTAAATACATTGGTATCATTATTAATCAATCATTTGACTATACTTTTATTCATTCATGCTTTAGGAAATAATCATATTTTATTTAATTTGTTTTGTGACAATTCATATTATCATCTCAAATCTATCCTAAAATCATTTTGTAGATATAATAAGGAAAGAATACATCTTTATATATTTAGTATTTTCTAAAAGTCTACATATTTCGTGACTATACTTTCTAACCATTGATAGAATAGATCCCAAACTTTATAAAATAGTTTATCATCCTGTTCTCTAATTTCAAATGTCAATCTGCTCATTTCAACACATTCCAATATTTTTTTAATAATTTCCTCCTGTGATGGTGTTTTCTCATTTTTCCAGTTTTTAGCAAATACAATCCTAGCCGCTGTTAATACATTTACAATCAGGTATTTCAAGTTTTTACTATATATTTCAGGTAAAATTCCCAATAAAAATATCTCTGGTTTCAAATCTATATGTTTTTTTGTCATTTTTCTCAACCACGTGTGGATTTTAGTCCAGTATTTTTTAGCATCCGCACAAGTCCACCACATATGGTAATATGAGCCAGGTGTCTGATGACATTTCCAACATTTTTTGGATTTATTCTTGAACATTCTTGCTATTCTTGTTGGGGGAAAATGCCACCTGTAAAACATCTTATACAAATTTTCTTTATATGCTGTTGACATTGTCATTTTATAATTTTGAGACCACAATTTTTGCCATTTCTCTAGATCAATCCCATATCCAAAATTCTTCCCCCCCAAGCAATCATAGTTTCTTTAACTTGTTCTTCTTCTAGTTTAATTTCTAATAAATATCCATACAATTTTTTAATCACCTTTTCATCAGTACCTGTCAAAATCTTATCTAAATCAGTCAGTTTATCATAGAAACCTTCCATTTTAGAATCTTTATCATACCTTGAATGTATTTGCGCATATGAAAACCAATTCATCTTTATACCTTGTTCCTCTAGTTTTTGTATAGATTTGAGTTCACCCTTTTCATTCAATATTTCACCATATCTAACTGTTTGTTCCTTTTTGTATATTATAGGATAAGAAAATGCTTCAATAGTCGATAGCCAGACTGGAATTTTCAAATAACATTGTTTTTTAATCTTCTCCCAGTTTAACCACAGAGACTCCCGTATATAATGTCTTCTCAGTAGTGGAAATTTTGAGTAGTTTGGAAAACCAGCAAATACTACCTCTGACTGGAGATTTTACAGTTTTCTTCCCCTGCCATACCCACCAAGTCACACACACAGAACCGGTAGTAAAAAAAATTTAATCGCACCACTGAGCTGAATCTATCAGATTGATTTTGGCCCACAAAGATCACCCGGAAATTTCAATACAAATGATTTGATATGGTAGATTTCTGAATGCTGTCCTATATGTTCCAGAAATATCTTAGGTATGACCTTTTCTCAATAATTTCTGTCCATCCTATCTTAACAGTTAGGGAGCACTTACTTAGAAGATGTAGCAGAAAGGGATTTGATGACAGGGGTTCTCTTTAGCCGCTCCTGTGCTCTGGAATATTGATCTCCTCAGGCATTCTTTCAGAAAGCCTTTGGAAATTGACAGTGCTGTTTTTAATTGCTTTAGCTGATTACTTCTAGTACTTAAATTTAATTAAGAATTAGGTTGGAATTGTTGTTTAAAGTATTACATTAATTTTGGTTTTATAAGTAAGCCAGCTATGTTGCCTAGAGTCTACTTTATTTCTGGTGGTAGGCAAATCTTATAAATAAGTGTTGAAAGGAAGGAAAGCCTTGAAAAGCTTCCTATCTTTGAATTTGTCATTATAAATATTATAACAAATGACTGCTTTCCCTTATTTGCTGCTGGAGAGGCAGTTGGGAGAGAATTGCCCTGAGAATGAAAGAGTTCCTAAATAATGCTATTTTAACTAAGATACATACCCACCAGCTATAGAGACTGGTACATTAGCTTGACTATTTCTACAAAAATAAGATGACAGTAAAGTGATTATTATTCTCCTATTTACATTATACTTACTTAGGCTCATAGTTTGCAATGGAAAAATCACTGGTAGGTCTTTATATCTAATGCAATGCAAACATATTTTCAGAGTTAGATTACCTTGTACACCTTGAGAAAGTAGTGGGCCACGTCCCATAGGTTGGGGACTTCTGGCCTAGAGTCCAGATTGCAATCATGTAACTGGGGGTGGGGGTGGGGGGTGTTACTGCATTGGCCATAACTTTGAGTACCTGTCATAAGTTCCTTTGTTCAGCATTGTTGTAATTTTGAGTGGTCTCTGAACAAACAGTTGTAAATTGAGGACCACATATATTCCCTAAAAAGTGAAAACAGAGATATCAACCATTTTTATTTCCTACCTAGATGTAAAATAAAATCAATTTTAATCTGCTTTCTATTTCCTGAGATTATTAGGAGCCTCTGCAGTGCAGTGGTTAGAGTGCAGTATTGCAAGCTACTTCTGCAGCCAGCTGCCTGCAGTTTGGCAGTTCAAATCCCACCAAGGCTCAAGGTTGACTCAGCCTTCCATCCTTCCAAGGTGGGTAAAATGAGGACCCAGATTGTTGGGGGCAATATGCTGATTCCGTAAACCGCTTAGAGAGGGCTGTAAAGCACTATAAAGTGGTATATAAGTCTAAGTGCTATTGCTATTATTGTTATCATTTTTAGTGCTTTGGGAGTAGAATATTTCAGAGGTCACTTTGCTTGATATGCCTGTGAATACATCTGAAGATGGTATAAAAATATTCAGGTCCTAAATTTAAAAAATCAATAGTATAGCTGCTATGTTCAACATTAAAATATTTTTATAGGTCATATCTATTGAGACAATGGCATTATTTCTATTTTACAACTAATTATTTAGCATCTTCTCCCATTTATTCTGCATCTTATTTGACACTCAATAGAAATTAAATAATGACAATTAAAGGCAACTCAGAAATTTATGTTAACTAGAAGAAATAACTAGCAATAGTTGTGATTTTCTTTTTCATCTAATAATGTTGGCACTTCTAGTTATACATATACAGTTAGATTGTATTGAAGTTCTTTTCTTTCTTTAAATAGTGTTGTTAACATTTATATATATATATGGATCTTTGGTTATTCGGGTTTTCTCCCGCGTAAATTTACTCTGAGAAGCACAAAGCTGAAGACACAAGCCTGAAGATGATGAATGAGACTTCATCGAAACGTCGCCTAAATACTTCCAATTTTACGCGGCAGAAAACCTGAATAACCAAAGATCCACATACAAATACCCGCGAAAACCCAAAGACAGTTTTTCCATGGACGGAGGGGGGTGGAGGGATCATTTCGCATACTACTAGATCCCATATTGTGCAGATGAAGCTTTGCTCATTTGTCCGCTGCTTGTGCAGTGATTCCTAAGAGGCCACGGACCAGTACTAGACTACTGCTTGGGGATTGGGAGCTTTCACTTACAGTAAGTTCATAATTCACTTCATAATGTGAAATTCTTTCCACAGGACTATTTGTGATTTTTTCTCCTCACAAAGTGAACAACTTTGGAAGAGAGTAGAGCCTTCCGGCGATACTGGTTTTCTCCCTGTTTGTGGGCTCCGATAGGAGTCAAAGCTGCCCTGTAGGGGCAGTAAAGCTAAGGAGGGACGCTCTGGGAGGCTGCAGGGGAGATCACAATCTCCTGTTGAACCCCAGGGCTTTTTTCCTTCTGTGCCACAGCGACGACAAGAGGCAGTCTAAGGTGGCTGCCACAAAAGCTGGGAGTGATGACGACCATCTAAGCACTGCACAGGAGTGTACTTTGGTGAACAGTGTGTTAACTGGGTGAACTTTATTCAAATTTTAACCCCAAAAGAATATCCAGGGAAAGAGAGATTCACAACTGATTTTATAAAACAGCAGCAACCTAGCATCTTTGAAACGCTGGAATTACCCACTTAAAAACCAACGCTATTTTAAGAGGAAAAAGAATGCTTAAAGGAAGCTTTAAAATATAGAAAACCTGGAAAATAGCTGAACAACTTGAAAGGTGTTCCTTGGAAGGAACTATATTTTATATTTGTAACTTCTAAACCCCCTGGATTTATGGGGAAATAGCTGATTTGACATACTGTTTAATGCTGCAACTTGGAAGGAATGCCATCTACTGGAAGAAGAAGATTACTACAGCATCAAATCATCTAATGAATGTGTGGAACATCTAATACACATAACAGAAGAAAGTAAACAAAGCTGGGAAAACAGTCTGACCTTGACTCTATCTCAGAAAGTGATTTGGATATTTTGAACTATTGAGTGTTTCACTTTCTTTTTGAAGATTTTAAAGATGAACTAAATTGTTAATAATTAAATACTATCAAAATTGGTTATTGGACTCAAAAGATTGGAGAAAACACAGTGGATTAATTTGGATTTGGACTATTAATACTATCTGACAGAACATCACACGAGGTCAAAGAAGAAAAGGAATAGAAGGAAAGAGAAAAGAAGGAAAATTAAGACTTCAAATTTTGGACAATTGGGAAGACAAACAATTGGGAAATTAAAAGACTATAAAATACTAAAAAATCTTAAAAACTATAAATTTAGGGGATTTGGAGACATAACTATGAGAATGTTTAAGTTTTGCTAATAACTGGATTGGTGGGAGTGTTTAAATATTGAGTCATTGGAATTACAGGGATATATTGAATAACTTATACTGAATTATAATAAAATGGATTACCAAGGGATAATAGAGGGAAGAAATAATTTTGATGCTTAAAAATATGCATGAAACTATAAAGAGCAATAAGGAGACAAGAAGAGGCTGCCTAAAGATAAAGAACTGAGTGTAGAAGGCCTGCAACAATTGGGGAGGGCGGGGAGAGGAACAAGATATTTGGGAAATAGATCAGAAATCAGAAGAAGCAGTGGAAGAGAAAAATCAAACTGAGATGCAAGAAAATAAAGATAATGGACAGAAAGGACTGATAAGTTGGAATCAAGTAGATAATATTTTAAAAGCTTATAACAGAATGGGGGGAACTCTTCAAAAAAGGAAAAGTCCAGAGGAAAAAAAACACAGAAATCTGTTTAAAAGAAAGAATGATTTATGGATTGGTGTTCAAAAGATGCAGCAAAAAGAGATAACGGTAAACTCGAAATGAATATTTAGTGGGCATAAAAACATCATAAAAAAACTATAAGTTTCCAAGAGAAAGAAAAAGGTGATTAAAAACTCAACAGATAATGGAACTCCAAAGAGACCAAGAGATAATGGATAGTGATAAAATACATTAGTAAAATGGAAAAGTAGAAAATATAAATAGGGAAAATAATAGCATATATATTAATAGAAAAATAGAATTTACTTTATTTAAAAATAAGTTAAGGATAGAAGATGGAGGTTTAGGGTTAGGGAATTTTATTGTATTATTAATATTAACAGTGTGTTAAAATATATTGTGAATTTCAAACTTTTAAGATTGGAAATTGTGGGGAGTTGAAGATGTAATCCCGGGATTGATTGAATACTGTTAATATTTGGATTGATTAGTTGTTGTTGTTGTTTTTAGTTGCGAAGTCATGTCCAACCCATCGTGACCCCATGGACAACATTCCTCCAGGCCTTTCTGTTCTCTACCATCGTCCGGAGCCCATTTAAGCTCATGCCTACTGCTTCAGTGACTCCATCCAGCCATCTCATTCTCTGTTGTCCCTTTCTTCTTTTGCCCTCAATCTTTCCCAACATTAGGCTCTTCTCCAGTTAGTTCTTCCTTCTCATTAGGTGGCCAAAGTATTTTAGTTTCATCTTCAGGATCTGGCCTTCTAAAGAGCAGTCAGTGTTGATCTCCACTAAGACTGACTGGTTTGATCACTTTGCAATCCAAGAAACTCTTGGGAGTCTTCTCCAGCACCATAGTTCAAAGGCCTCAATTCTTTGGCACTCAGCCTTCATTATGGTCTAACTTTCACAGCCATACATTGCAACTGGGAAAACCATAGCCTTGACTATACACACTTTTGTTGGCAGGGTGGTATGTCTGCTTTTTAGTATGCTGTCTAGATTTGCCATAGCTTTTCTCCCCAGAAGCAAGCATCTTTTAATTTATTGGCTGTAGTCCCCACCTGCAGTGATCTTGGAAGCCCAGGAAAATAAGATCTGTCACTACTTCCATTTCTTCCCCATTTATTTGCCAGGAATTGAGAGGGCTGGATGCCATGATCTTAGTTTATTTAATGTTGAGTTTCAAGCCAACTTTTGCACTCTCCTTCTTCACCTGCATCAAGAGGCTCTTTAGATCCTCTTCACTTTCTGCCATTAGAGTGGTATCATCTGCATATCTGAGGTTGTTGAAAGTTCTGCCGGCAATCTTAATTCCAACTTTTGATTCATCTAGCTCCTCCTTTCTCATGATGTTCTCTGCATATAAGTTAAATAGGCAGGGCAACAGTATAGTCTTGCCAGACTCCTTTCCCAATTTTGAACCAATCAGTGGTTCCATGTCCAGTTCTCATTGTTGCTTCTTGACTTGCATATAGGTTTCTCAAGAGACAAATAAGATGGTCTGGTACTCCCATCTCTTTAATGACTTGCCATAATTTGTTGTGATCCACACAATCAAAGGCTTTAGCATAGTCAATGAAGCAGAAGTAGATGTTTTTCTGAAACTCCCTAGCTTTCTCCATGATCCAGCATATGTTAGCAATTTGATCTCTAGTTCTTCTGTCTCTTCAAAATCCTGCTTATACTTCTTGTAGTTCTCGATCCACATACTGCTGGAACCTAGCTTGTAGGATTTTAAGCATAACTTTACTAGCAATGGTGTGATAGTTTGAACATTCTTTGGCATTGCCCTTCTTTGAAATTGGAATGTAAACTGACTTTTTCCAATCCTGTGGCCACTGTTGAGTTTTCCAAATTTTCTGGAAAATTGAGTGTAGCACTTTTACTGCATCGTCTTTTAAGATTTTGACTCGCACAGCTGGAGTACTGTCACCTCCGTTAGCTTTGTTGTTGCTCAGATTTCCTAAGACCTATTTGACTTCAGATTCTAGGATGTCTGGCTCGAGGTCAGTGACCACTCCATCGTGGTTATCAGGGACGTTAACCTCGTTCTTGTATAGTTCTTCTGTGTAACTTTGCCACCACTTCTTAATCTCTGTTGCCTCTGTTAGGTCCCTGCCATTTTGGTCCTTTATCATGCCCATCTTTACATGAAAAGTTCCCTTCATATCTCCAATTTTCTTGAAGAGATCTCTGGTCCTCCCTATTCTATTGTTTTCTTCTATTTCTTTGCATTCTTCATTTAAGAAGGCATTCTTATATCTTCTAGCTACTCTCTGGAATTCTGCATTCAATTGGGTGTATGTTTCTTTTTCTCCCTTGCCTTTTGCTTCCCTTCTTTCTTCAGCTATTTGCAAAGCTTCCTCAGACAGCTATTTTGCTTTCTTGCATTTCTTTTTCTGTGGGATAGTTTTAGTTGCTACCTCTTGTACAGTGCGAACCTCCATCCATAGTTCTTCAGGCATTCTGTTTATAAGATCTAATTCCTTAAATCTATTTTTGTCACCTCTACTGTATATTCATTGATTGAGTAGTAGTGTTGGATATTTGGGGTATTGAAAACATGGTGGGAAAATGTCTAATTTTTAAAATATCAAATATAAGATAAGGGATAATAAATAATGGTGAAAAGAAATGTTATGTATGCTTAAATGAACCAATTAGAAAAATAAGAAAAAATAGAAATAGAAATAAGAGGGGAACAACAATATACATATTTTAATATAACAAGATCTATGCAATATCAAGAGGGAGGTCTAGAAATTGAATGGCGGTAGTATTAGATATGTTTAAATAATATGAAACAATGAAAATGAAATGTAATAAATATGAGTTACAACATTATGTTTATCTGTACTAAATGTATGGTACTCAGGTATCACACTGTTCATGCATTGATATATATAAGTAATAAAAAACAAAAAACTTGACATAAAAAAGTGAACAACTTTGTTTATGACTTCAGTTGGGTGCAAAGTTAAAAAAAACCAATTAAATGGCTCAAATCTGAGAATGATAGAACCAAAATAAATTAGTGAAAGAAAATTTCTTTAAAATGCCTTCATCCAGATTGGGGTTATGCAAATACAATAGTTTAATCTTGTCATATTGATTAGAAGTATAATGTCAGGCCACAATTTTATTTTTATTTTCCAGACTTTTTGTCTTCAGTTCAGGGTAAACATTTATATATCCCATTTCCTTTCATTTTTGTTATAGCCACTGTCATTTTATCTTACCACTTCATTGTAAACTGCAGTTCCCATTAAAGTGACTTATGTGAGAACTTCATGGAAAAAAGGCTGTGGATTTGATTAAGGTTTTTTCTAGAGCAGTGGTTTAAAACTAAAAAGATTGTAAATTTAGTGAGAAGTCAATAATGATGGAGATGCTTCATTGAAATGTAGATATTTGGCTTCTGATCAAGATTACACTATAGTCAAATGGATATAAGCTTTTTGTAGCGCATACTCCAGTATTTTCATCCTTATGATTGTTTATCTCATATTTACTTACTATTATTGGGACTCTGAGCAAATTATATGTTTATTTTGAGGAGCTCTAAAAGGTTCTTCAATTGATAAATTTTAAACCTGCTTATTATATATCAATTGAAGAACCTTTTAGAGCTCCTCAAAATAAACATATAATTTGCTCAGAGTCCCAATAATAGTAAGTAAGTAAAATTCTTAAATTTTAAACCTGCTTATTATATAAGAAGCAAATAGGTTATTAGATTCAAATGAAACAATCATTTGCTGTATGTAAAGTAATAAGACATGAATAGATAAGTCTTAACCACAAGAATGTAAAGTAGTCACCCAGAATATATCAGATACCTGAGAATTGTTAGTAGCTAGAACTGGAAACCAATGTTTTTCAGAGAGTGGCTAGGGGAAAAAAATAACAATTTATGATAAATGTAAAGATATATTTGTAAAGTAAAATTTTCTATTCTATAAAGATTAATCTTACTTAATATATCCCTTAATAAAATATTGAAATCTGTATTAAGAAACTAATTAATAAAGGTAATTTAATTAAGGTGTAATATTGACAATATCTAATAATATTGATGATTAATTATACTTGTATTGTAACCAAACAAATGGAAGAGTCATTTGTATGTGTCAATAAAGATTTGGGACACTGTTCTCCAGATATTTCCTTTGGCCTCTAATAAAATGTCAATCATTTTTCTGCTACAATACTGTAACTTTGTCCTAATCCCAGATTAAACAAATCCTATTAAATCAAAACGTTTCTATGGAAAGCACCAGATTGATGAACAAAATTGGTAAGATTTCTCCCCCTCCCTTTATGTGGGAATAATTTCAAGTGCTCTCCTGAAGGAATGTGGTAACATTCCTTCAGGAGAGCACTTGTGAATACTCCTTGTGAATACTCTTGGGTTGAAATGTGGCAGTACAGCATGTCATTTAATGGAGTATAAATTAATTTTTGCAGTTTTTTTCAATGAAGTATTCTAAAAATATGTGTTTTTATACCAATAATTCAAGTTATTTTTGCAATTGCACAACATTTAGCCTGGTATCGTAAATTCACGTCTGATCATATACCCCACAAAAGGCTCTTGTAACCTAATACTGTTAACTTTATCTTATCAAAATTACACCTTGTGCTATAAAAAATAAAGTTTTTTTCTGCATGAATCCTATCTTCCTAAGTAAAAAATAATCCATACAATCATAAACTAACATCAGAAAGCAATTATCTGAGTTACAAAAATGTTTAAGCAAGTTTCATCAAATCTTGTTTTGATTCGTTCTTCTACATCAGCCACCAACTTGCTTCTTGGTCTCTGATATAGCCCCTCATGTTTCTCATTTGTATACACTGCTGTCTCTGTGACCTGTTTCACACAATGTCTATTGGTTGGGCATGACAGGGCCACTGTGGTACTTGCATTGGTTCATCAATTAACTTCTTTAATTCTGCTGTAATCAGTTTCTACATCAAAGGTGGCACATATATATCTTCAGACCAGTCAATCAGCTCCAGCTGATGCTCAGATTAAAGGTGTTTTTTTTGTTATTGTTGTTCCATGTACAGAAAAATCAGCGTTTGCCCCCCCCCTCAAGTCAATGATCTTTTGCACACCAGCCCTCCTTTCTTGAATGTTATCTGAACACAAGAGTGTCTGGATTATCATTTCACTAAAAGTGTACCATGGTTTCAGTGAAATGATGTGCTGAATGGTTGGCAAAACAGCATCTACCACAGCCTTCTTTTGCAGTATGACTTGTTGCAGCTGGAACAAAACAAGACACAGATTTTCAATCCAGTAATGTCTTACTTCGATGTTGAATCAGCAAGGGTAGAACACACCAATGTTGTATTCCACTATCATTCTTAAATTTTAGTTTTGCCTTTAAAACTATGTTTTGAAATCCATATTTGATAAAGCCTATTTTGCAATTGAATTTCTCCTCTTACAAAATACGCCTAAATTCAACATTATATTTGTCTGTGAAACATGGCTCAACGCATCTCTCCCTGACTCCATTACCACAGTAAGAGACTATCATGCTTACCGATCAGATTGTGAAATCCGTAGAGGAGGTGGTGTTGCTATCTTCTATAAAAAGTCCCTACATCTAAAAAACATCCAAGTTACCCAGGAGCTTGCTATTCCTGAGACCATCATCTGTGAACTGTCCTTAAATATCACATTTCGGTTCTTACTATGTTACAGAGCCCCTGATTATGACATTGAACATGCAAACAAACTAAATAAACATGCAAACACACTAACATGGGCAGCATCCTGCTCACACGCTTTTATCTTTCTTGGTGACTTTAATCTACCTCATATTAACTGGATCCATAACGAATGTACAACTGAACCCACACATGCAATCTTCTACAATGTAGTAACAAATCTGGGACTAAAACAACTAGTAACCAACAACACTAGACTTAACAACTGCCACGATCTCATCTTCTGGAATAGTTTGAATTCAATTTACGGAATACAATTAAAGAACCCTTTTCCAACAGTGACCACAATATGATTGACTTTTCTCAACATACGTCCACACAAAAATCATCACAATGACGGAATCCCCAATTATAACTTCAAAAAAGGCAATTATGATCTTATAAACAATGATCTCTCATCCCTTGATTGGAAATTTCTATTCTCTGGATGCAATACTATAGAAGACCATTACAACATATTTTTACTTGAAGTCAAAAGAGTTATCTAACTATATGTACCATTAACAACTCCCAAAACCAGAAAAAACAAATTACCCAAAACAATAAGGAAACTTCAATCCAAAAAGAAATCACTTTGGCGGAAAAACAAATCTGGTCACGTTGCCAACTTCAAAAGCTTATACAAAAATTTATGCCACCAGATAAAGACTGAATGCACCAATTATCACATTAAACAAGAAGAAAACCTTCTACGCACCAATTCCACCTGCGCTTTGTGTAATTTTCTAAACAACAAACTAAAAGACTCAAGGTCCATCCCACCCCTGAAAGGACCTAATGGTAAAGACTGCAACTACGACACTATTAAAGCCAACCTCTTTTAACACATTCTTTGGCTCAGTATTTGTAAACAGCAATGGATCATGCCCAGTATTTCCTAGTCGAACCACAGACAACTACAATGATCTAATACATATCGATTTTACAGAAGACAATGTTGAAAAGGCACTATGCAATCTAAAACCATCTCTATCTATTGGACTGGACAGAATATGTGCCTACTTCTTAAAAAAGCTACCCACTACCATAGCTGAATCTCTAAGCATAATCTTTGAAGAATCTTTCAGGACCAGATCCTTGCCAAAACTATGGTCACAAGCCATGGTCATCCCCATCTTCAAAAAGGGAGACCCCAGCCTAGTTGAAAATTACAGGCCAATCTCTTTATGCTGCATCATCTGTAAAGTCATGGAATCAATTATTAACCAATCCATCATCCTTCACTTAGAAACAAACAACCTACTCTCTAATAAACAATTTGGTTTTAGGAAAAAACTATTATGTAATCTGCAACTCTTACACTGCAAAAACATATGGACTACACAACTCGATCAGGGCAAAGCAATAGATGCAATCTACATAGACTTCTGTAAAGTCTTTGATTCAGTGGTACATGACAAACTACTCCTAAAACTAAAATCTTACAGTATCTCTGGACACCTGCATAATGGGATAGAAGCATTCCTGTCAAACAGACAACAAATGGTCAAAATTGGGAGCGTCCTATCAAATTCTGTACCTGTCAACAATGGTGTCCTCCAAGGCAGTGTTCTAGGACCAACTCTTTTCATACTATAAATAAATGACCTCTGTGATCATATCAAGAGCAACTGTGTTCTCTTCGCTGATGATGTAAAGCTAGTCAACACCACACACAATACTGCTACCCTTCAAAAAGACCTTGACTATGTATCAGAATGGTCAAACAAATGGCAACTTCAAATCTCAACAAATAAATGCTCTATCCTACATATTGGCAAAAAAAATAATAATCAGAAAATAAAATACAGACTGAATAGACAAGACCTTGTTGATGATCCAAACTCTGTCAAGGATCTTGGAGTAGGTAGGCATGATTGGTGCGCTTATGCATGCCCCCTACAGGCCTCTTAGGAAGGGGGTGTGGTCAATAGTAGAAAGTCTAAGGTTAAAGTTTTTGGGTTTGGGGAAGAAACCACAGAGTCAGCTAGAGTATTCCAAACATTGACCACTCTGTTGCTGAAGTCGTATTTCCTGAAGTCAAGTTTGGTGCGGTTAACCTTGAGTTTGTATCCATTGTGTGCTCTTGTATTGTTATGATTAAAGCTAAAGTATTCATTTGCAGGTACGACATTGCAATGTATGATTTTATATACTATTTTTAAATTGGACCGGAGGCGGCGAAGTTCTAGATTTTCTAGGTCTAGAGTTTCAAGTCTGGTGGCATAAGGTATTCTGCAATGAGTAGAGGAGCGGAGAATTCTTCTTGTGAAATATTTCTGGACTTTTTCAATTGTGTTAAAATCAGATACATGATATGGGTTCCAGACTGATGAGTTGTATTCAAGTATAGGTCTAGCAAATGTTTTGTATTCTCTAATTAGTAGTGTGATATTACCAGAGAAGAAGCTACATAGGATTAGATTAACAACTCTTAATGCCTTTTTGGCTATGTAGTTACAGTGGGCTCTAGCACTTCAATCATTTGAGATGCGTACTCCATGCTCCCTAGTCCACATTTTCTATCTTATCAAGTAGTAGGTTATGGTTTCCCATGTATTCCTTCATCTAAATAGTTTATGAAGATATTGAAGAGTAATCCACCTAAGACAGAAACCTGGTGTCCCCATTGATTACTTCCCTCCATGTAGATGTAGTCCCATAAGGACTATATGTTGCGTGCGGTTTGTCAGCCAGTTATAAATCCATCTGGTGGAGATGCTGTCAATCCCATATTTTTCTAATTTATTAATAAGTAGGTTGTGGTCTATTTTGACAAATGCCTTACTTTGAAATCAAGCATAATATTCCACAGCATTTTGCAGGTCCACTAGTTTAGTCTCTTTATTTCAAAGAATGAAATATAATTTATTTGGCATAGTTTATTGTTCACAAATCTTCGTTTGCTTCTGGTTACAACTTTGCTTGCTTCAAGGTGTTCGTAGATCTGTTACTTGATTATCTTTTCCAGGATCTTCCCAGATATTAATATTAGGCTGATTGGTCAGTAGTTTCCTGGATTCATTTTTTTCCCATTTTTTGAAGATGGGAATAACATCATCTCTTTTTCAGTCCTCTGACAGTCCTCTGGTGCTTTGAAATATATGTTTTGTACGTATATAACTGGAAGATGGTTTTATGATTTTTATGTTTTGTTTGTGTTTGTTTGTTTCAAAAATAAAAAAAAATATTAAAAAAGAAAGAAAGATATGTTTCAATGTTTCCAAGATCATGTCTGCCAGCTCCTTCAGAACTCTGGGATGTAATCCATCTGGTCCTGGTGATTTGAACACATCTTGGGTGGATAGGTGTTCTCTTATCATTTCTCACCTATTTTAATTTGTATTTCTAGTCTGTCTTTTATGGTTCAGTTTTTGATAGGTTGTGCTGTTTTTTTCCCTTTTGCGTGAAGACAGATGCAAAGAATGAATTAAGCAGCTCTGTTTTCTCCCTGCTGCTCATTGTTTCCCTACCATCTTCTCCCATTAGTGGACTAATCAAAAAATAACTACATAAAAAAATAAAATTTGATACATCAATATGTGTGTGTGTGTGTGTGTGTGTGTGTGTGTGTGTGTGTATCAGTTAAAAACCAAACATCCTATTACCATAAATTCAAATCAAATTTAAAAAGAGCCAAACACTGGTTAATTCATAATACTATGTGCATTTCACAAAGTATACATTCACAATAAATTTAAAATATATTCTATAGTTAGTCAATTATTTTTCTTCTGTAAGATGTTTCTTATGTTTTCAGCTAAAAATAAAAGAGAAAATAAATTAAAATTTGACTGAAGGAGCAGGATAATTCTGCAAGTCTGATTCTGGATTGATTGAAATCAATATTGGCTTAGCATTATGAGCCCATAGTTATTGATTGCATTTTTGCGAGGACTTTCCCAATATATATTGACTTTTTGTTGCTTATAACATGCCAAGGTAGCTGAAAACACATTGATTTGATCTATAAATAGAAATTCTATGCATGATTCTTACTTATACATGATATTCTTGTGCATGTTGACTTGTTAGGATGAACTAGGAAGTTGATTAAGATCAAGCCTGGTGAGTACTTAGATAGAAAGCTTCTTGGGAATATCAAGGTTAAAAGCTAACCTTGGAAAAAAAGAAAATAACAAACCATTCCCCTATTGTTGCCAAATAAATTGCATAACATGTCCACAAAGTTTCCAGGAGTAACTCAACTTAAAAAAGAATTTGCTTACTTTACTTTCTGCATGCTTCAGCCTGTTTCTAAAAGCATCTTCACAATACAATCTATGAAATGTGCAATGCATCATTGTAAATGCTAATTGTGGGGAGAATAATTACACAAGCCATGCCAGTATTCATAAAATGTATAAGTTGATGTAAAATGCCAAGCAAGATGATTAAAGTAAATTAAATATCTCAACACAACAGTTCTTATGTTGTTTACTGCAAGATGACATATATTTAAGAGAGAAGTTGTTGTAGGTTGAAATAGAATAAAATGCCCACGGGTCTTTTTTGTTTATTTGCTAGCATTATGAATCTCAGACATGATGCACCATTAACTTTTAGGGATACATTACTAGCAATGAGAAAGAACTAAAACCAAAATAAGAAAAGATCAGTAATGTCCACCAAAGAGGCAATGGAGGCTCCTCTCTCATTCTCTGATAGAAAGATCTGAGCACCATTTTTTAGACATGAAATGCAGAATTTTGGCCTCTTAAGTAAAGTAGCTTCTTCTTCTGTTTCTCAAAACAACCACAGCTGAAGGTTGTATTGCATTTTGCAATAACTTTTCAGGAGGTTTGAAAAATTGTTTCTCAATGAGAATATCTTTGAGAACATTCCTCTTTGAATCCTGGCCTCCAACTAGCATTGCTTTGAAGCAGTAGTCCAATGATAATTCAATTAAGCACTAAGATGATAAATAGTACTTAAAGAAAAAATCATAATTTAGAAAATAAAATACTTCATCTCCATTAAGAGAAAGGAAACCCTATAAAATCATGGAGCTTATATTCTATTTGAATGACTAATTTATAAAATATAGTATACTGTGATACCTGAGTACTCATCTGGGAGTATTGGTTCTGGGAAGTGTGATGAGATACCAAAAATAATGAGTAACGAAGTACCAAACCTAAGGAATAATGAAGTGAGTCAGAAGGAAGCCAGCAATGACAAGTTCCAGCTTGTGCATTGAATATCAAACAAACAATGAGTACTGGGATAAAATTTTCATAGCAAAATACATTTGAGTACCAAATCTGATGAGTTTCAAGGTAGTTGAGTATCAAGGTACCACTGTAGTTAAGTAAACAGCACACGACTGGTTTTCGTTTGACAGTCTAAAAAACAAATACATCTTGAGAATTGTTACCTCACAAACAGTTCTTTTAGTTCTTGCTAACCAGTTATTGCATATGGCTATTGAAAAGAGAAGAGAAACATTGGCTAATCTTCTACTTATAGGGCTTTTTTAAGCTATAGATGCGATCTCAACAGCATTTTGTGTGTTACTTTGTCTGTTACTATTTCAGTGCATCAGGCAGATGACAGGCTAGATTTGTAGTATGTAGTTAAATAAAATAATGACACACAAGTATTGATACTTAAAATGGTTTTTAAAGGGTTTAAATGGTTTTGGTTTTTAAAAAATCAAATTCTATATTTCATTGTTATTGGCATATAGGTAATCCTCATTTAATTATTCTAATTGGCACTGGAAAATTCATCATTAAGCAGCTAGTCATGAATGAAAAAAAGTCTGACCACTCTACTTAGCAATGACCTTTCTGGCAATCCTGTTTAACATTATTAAGTGAGGATAACATGGGTCATTAAATGAAGGCCTCATATAATTGTGTCTTCCTGCAACAGGCCTTTTGACTTTGTTTTTTTGGATGATAATAGGGAAGTTTGCAAATCATGACTGCAGGACGCTGTGATGGCCATAAATATGAAGAGCAATCAATCATTCAGCACCATCATAAGTTTGAAAAGTCACTGAATGAGTGGTTGTTAAACAAGGACTACCTGCATTTTAATCCTAATTCAATACCTAATGTCACTATTGTAATCTCTTTTAGGATGGCAAATCCTAGTATGTGTACATTGTGTTAACTCTTAAGTGAAAGTAAGTTTGCTTTGGAACCTATGAAATGTAGTGATATACATCAAATTCCATCTTGCTCTGGAATTCAGTGAAGATATGAAAAACAAGAAGGGCAATTTATATTCTGGTATTAAGGAAATAAGTTTTAGGCTTCAATATTTCAATATTTTTTCTCATGTAGACTATCCTAATTTCTCTTTCTGATTTCAATTCTTTGACTCCATTACTTTAGAAATTTCCTATATTTTTTGGTAGTTCATTGTGGAAAGTAAAGAGCAGGTTTTGCCATTTCACAATATTTGGACAAAATGTCTCACAAAATTTAATATTGTTATTTTTTGCCTTCTCTTGCTAAACCAGCATAAATGCTGTGAATTATAAGGAGGATATGCAGATTCTGAGTAGGGTAGGCTGAACAAACACAGCATTTCTAAACAGTACTGCAATACACATTATGACATAGACATAGATAATAGAATAACAAAGTTGGAAGGGACCTTGGAGGTCATCTAGTCCAACCCCCTGCTTGAGCAGGAGAGTCTATTTGAAATATTAGCCTCTACCTAGGATCAAACTCACAGCCTCCTGATTGTGAGGCGAGGGCTCCACCTCTAAGCCACTGGAGCTAATGTTATATTATAATTAATAGCATTAATATTTGCAAGGAAGGGCAATACATATTTATTGTTAAACTTAGTTTAATGCCCAGTACCAGTTGTCTCAGTGACTTGCATTAAAATAAATGAATTGAAGCCAAAAATATTGGAAATAATTACAAGTCTATTCAAAATGGTATGTTAGGACCTTTTAAAGGGGCTCAGCATATAATGCATGGAGCATCTTCCAAGTCGCCACAGATTAATAATATTCAGCAGTTGTAGTAAACATCCTCTTCAATGACTGGTCCCTGGAGGTTGTCATATAAAGAGAAACATAGTCTCAAGTGCTTCAGAATCATAATCAACACTTTGTATTTGGAAAAAATGGTAATAGTTGCATTTTTTTCCAATAATGTTAAAATACAGTAACTTGGATTTCTTTCAGAGACCAATCTTGTTACTGAGTTCTTTAATAATTAACATTTCTGAACTGGAGCCAAAGTTCCATGTAAAACATGTTAAAAGTACTGCAAATAATTTTCTTCTAGAAGGAATGTTCTTTGGTCTGTAGCTGAATCTGAAAAGTGATTATGTTGGTTATTGTTTAAATCTCTTCTGTTGCTTCTTTTATGAAAATGTGACAGTATTCAGAAGAGAAAAATATACTATCTTTGTTATATATTGGCTCCCCTTACAACTAGTGTCTATATCTTCCTGTGACTCACTTTCAAATTATTATCTTCCATTAATTACTTGCAGATAGTTTTTTGGGTAAGCCACACTTTACTGAAAATTGTTACCTTATCCATCTCCAAATTTCCTGGCCATCATCCCTAGCAGTTTCATATTGATATTAAAAAGCATTGTTCATAAAATTGAGTCACTAGACTAGACACGTAAGTTGAGTTTTGAAGAATAGCTCTTTCCTTCTGTCTTCATCAGAAATCTATCTGAGAGATAGGAGGAAAGCAGTGCCTTTAACTTCCAAATTGGTTAAACTATCAAGAAAAATACCATGCTTGCTATTATTAAAAGCTGCTATGAGGTCAAAAGGACAGGCATTCAGGCACTCCAAATTATCTAGCAAGCCATTCAAGACAGTTTCACTGAAAATTTTATTTGGAAATGAGCTTGGGTCAAGATGATCTGCTTCCTGCTTACAGTTACTATACTTCTCTTCCTAGCTTCCTAGCTTAACTGAGCATCTATGCAAATTGTTACGTAATACATACATTAGAAAAGTAAATTAGAAATGTGTAGCTATTAATCTGATGTTAATTCTAAATGTCGCTGCTATTTCAATGGTATTGCACTCACTCACTATTCTATTCTGAGTCTTTGTTACTATCTGATATTTCTAAACGTAAAGCTTTTATTAAAATGAACTGATTGAATATTATTATTTTCCTTTCAGTTTTCTGCCTGATTATATCAGTGGGGATTTTGACTCTATTTTACCTGAAGTAAAAGAATATTATACAGAGAAGGTAAGTAAATTTTTAAAAAGAGGTAACAGAATTCTTTCTCTAGTAGTATACACTCTGTTTCTTTATTGACTGAAGCACTGAGAAATTTACACGGAGAAGACTCAGAACAGATAGATAGAAAACTATTATGAAGAGAAAGAAAGGGGTAAAGTTGCATTTTGAAACTCAAATACTTTGGCCACCTAATGAGAAGGAAGTACTCACTGGAGAAGAGCCTAATGCTGGGAAAGATTGAGGGCAATAGAAGAAGGGGATGACAGAGAATGAAGTGGCTGGATGGAGTCACTGATGCAGTAGACGTGAGCTTAAATGGACTCCAGAAGATAGTAGAAGACAGGAAGATCTGGAAGAACGTTGTCCATGGGGTTGCGATGGGTCGGACACTACTTTGCAACTAATAATAACAACAACAACAAAAGTTGCATTTAAACTATTTCCCTTGTTTAAAGCAAAGAAAATGTAAGAGGATTAATTTCTTGATTAGCAATCTCATGAGCCAATCAATGAGCCAATCTCATTATACACATTTTGTACTCTGACAATAAAGATAATTAAAAAAATAATTACTCAGAAGCTCACAGCAAAAATGGTCTTTGGACATCATGGATTTTAATTTGGCCCAAAAGGGACAGGACCTCAGTGTGCCACTTTAAATGCCAAAGATAGTGGCATTTAACATTGACCAGGAGCTCAGTAGTTAGTTAAGACATTTGTTAGGCACAATGGTGGAGATACAGTTCAAAATACAAAGTAGTATTTGGAATAGATTGCACTAAAATAAAATTTTTCCTTTTATTCTTTCTCACTTCACAAAATTAGAATGAGAGAAAGAGAAGGGAAATTAGAAAGTACCAAGGATGTTCAGCCAAAATTCCCTAGAAATACAAAGCTGTTTCAGCAACCACCTGTCATTACCTTTGGTCAGTGACTACTACTCCTAATCTTTGGACAATAGTAATGTATTTTTGTTTAATAGCCTTATATTGTAAATTTCAGAAATCCATATATTCTTTAATATAACCATCCATATTTCCTTAATAATATCTTGGAAACCTCTCTTTCCTTCAGGTACTATTGATCACAGATTTATGTTAAAACTGAGATACACAAATTATCTTTTTTGTTTATTTATTTATTTTGTCAAGCATGTGTTTAGATAACAAATATACATATAAACATAATTATTAATACATGAAATGAAAATGAATAAAAGGGAACATTTCAACAGGGATGGAAGGCACGCTGGTGTGCTTATGCATGCCTCTTACAGACCTCTTAGGAATGGGGTGAGGTCAACAGTAGACAGTCTAAGGTTAAAGTTTTGAGGGTTTAGGGAAGAACCACAGAGTCAGATCAGTGGTGCGATTCAAATTTGTTTACTACCAGTTCTGTGGGCATGGCTTAGTGGGCGTGGCAGGGGAAGGATACTGTAAAATCTCCAGTCAGAGGTGGTATTTGCCGGTTCTCCGAACTACTCAAAATTTGCACTACTAGTTTCCAGAACTGGTCAGAACCTGCTGAATACCACCTCTGAGTCAGATAGTGTATTCCAGGCACTGACCACTCTGTTGCTGAAGTTGTATTTCCTGCAATCAAGTTTGGTGTGGTTTACTTTAAGTTTGTATCTATTGTGTGCTCGTGTATTGTTGTGGTTGAAGCTGAAGGAGTCATTGACAGGTAGGACATTACAATATATAATTTTATGTACTACGCTTAGGTCAGACCAAAGGTGGCGTAGTTCTAAGTTGTCTAAGCTTTAATTTCAAGTCTATTGGCATAAGGTATTCTGCTGCAAGTAGAGGAGTGGAGGACTCTTCTCATAAAATATCTCTGGACTCTCTCAATTGTATTAATGGCCGATATGCAGTGCGGTTCCAGACAGATGAGCTGTATTCGAGAATTGGTCTAGCGAATGTTTTGTATGCTCTAGTTAGTAGTACAATACTACTGGAGAAAAAGCTACACAGGATTAGGTTAACAACTCTTAATGTCTTTTTGGCAATGTTGTTACAGTGGGCCCTGGCACTTAGATCATTAGAGATGAGTAAGTACTCCAAAGTCCTTGACAGAATGAGCGTCGTCTACAAGCATGTCCGTCCAGCTTGCATTTTATTTTCTGATTATTTTTTTTGCCAATATGTAAGACAGAGCATTTGTTGGTTGAGATTTGAAGTTGCCACTTGTTTGATCATTCTGACACATAGTCAAGGTCTTTTTTAAGGGTAGTAGCATTGTCGGTGATGTTGAATAGTTTTACATCATCAGCTAAGAGAATGCAGTTGCTTTTAATATGATCACAAAAGTCATTTATGTAAAGTATAAAGAGAGTTGGTCCTAGAACGCTGCCTTGGGGAACACCACTGTTAATATTTACAGGATTTGATAGGGCGCTCCCTATTTTGAACATTTGTTGCCTGTTTGACAGGAATGCAGCTATCCAATTATGCAAGGGTCATAAGATTTTAGTTTTAGAAGTAGTTTGTCATGTACCACTGAATCAAAGGCTTTACATAAGTAAATGTGAATTGCATCTATTGCCTTGCCCTGATCGAGCTCTGTAGTCCATATGTTTTTTCAGTGTAGGAGTTGCGCGTTACAGGATAATTTTTTTCTGAAGCCAAATCGTTTGTTTGAGAGTATGTTGTTTGCCTCTAAGTGGAGGGTAATGGATTAGTTAATGATTGATTCCATGACTTTGCAGGTGGCGCAACATAAAAAGATTGGCCTGTAATTTTCAATTAGGCTGGGAACTCCCTTTTTGAAAATGAGGATGACCATGGCTAATGATCATAGGTTGGGCAAGGATCTGGCAGTGGAGAGCTTTTTTAAGAAGTAGGCACATGGTCCATCTGGTCCAATAGATAGAGATGGCTTTAGATTGCATAGTGCTTTTCCAACATTATCATATAAAAATCTCTATATATATTAGATCATTGTAATTATCTGTGGTACGACTACGAAATATTTGGCATGAGCCATTGCTGTTTACAAAGACTGAGCCGAAGAATGTGTTAAAGAGATTTGCTTTAATGGTTTTATCATTACAGTCTTTGCCGTTAAGTCCTTTTAGGGTAGGGTGGATCTTGAGTCTTTGAGTTCATTGTTTACAAAATTATAGAAGTGGATTTTGTGTGCAGAAGGTATTCTTCTTGTTTGATGTGATGATTGGTGCCTTCAGTCTTTATCTGGTAGCATAAGTTTTTGTAGCGGCTTTTAAAGTTAGCTATGTAGCCAGTTTGGTTTTCGCCAAAGAAGTATTTTTGGGGGATATTGGTGGTACATATAGTTTAATGACTCTTTTGACTTTGAATAAAAAGATGTTGTAATGGTCTTCAGCAGTTTTACAGCCAGTGAATAGAGTTTGCTTCATCAAGAGATGAGAGGTCAGTGTCTATGAGATCGTAGTTGGCCTTTTAAAAGTTATAATTGGGAACAAATCATTATGTTGATTTTGTGAGGACTTACGTTGAAATAAAAGTCAATCGTGCTGTGGTCATTGTTGGAAAAGGGTTCTTTTATTTGTGGTCCATAAATTGAATTTAAACTGACAATGAGATCGAAGCAGTTGTTGAGTCTAGTGTTGTTGGTTACTAGTTGTTTGAATTTTGAATTGTATATTTTGTAAACATTATTATAACTATTGTAAGGCAATTGAATACAATTAAAGAGAGCTTGTTTAAAGTGCCATGTTAGAAACTCAAAGAATGTGAATTCTTATCCCACCATGGGCACAAAATTAGCTGGATGACCTTGAACCAATCACTCTTTCTCAACCCTAAGAAGACAAAGGTGTTATGATATGTACAGAATAACCCTTGAGTAACAAGGATATGCACATGGAAACATTTATGAGAGTAGTTATGAATAATTATTCATAACTACTCTCATAAATGTTTCCATGTGCGGATCCTTGTTACTCAAGGGTTATTCTATGCATATCATAACATTGATTATGGGCCCAGAGAGATATTGAGAATCATTGTGAATATACAGTTTCATATTCAGCCAGCTGATTGCGGTTTATTGTTAAACTACCAATGGCACAAGAACAGTCAACTAGTATATCCCAGATAACCCGGTTGGATGGAACAAACTATGTTTCCTGGTCTATGAAATGCAGCCTACTTCTGTGTAAAGACGGATTATGGACTGTAGTTAATAGTCCACCGAATGTAACAGCTTGGGACCCATTAAATGATGAAGATAAAAAGAAAATAGCTGACTTTAACTGGGATAATGAAAAGGCTCTTAGTATAATTGGACTGGCACTGAGTGATCAGCAATTAGTCCATATTCGTGGTGAAGAATCTGCTGCTAGGTGTTGGGACATTTTGAAGAGGATTTATGTTCGAGATAGTGTGGGTGCACACATACACCTTACACATAAACTGTTTAGGGCCCGTCTTATAAAGGTGTCGATATGTTAGCTCATTTGGAGTTTATGAAAAGGACTTTATAAGAGCTACAAGAAAAGGAGCTGATTTTCTTGGAGTTGCATCAAGTTTACATCATTCTTTCTTCTTTGGATGAAACTTATGATGATTATGTGTCTTCACTGGAAGTTTTAAACAGAGATGAACTTACATTGACTGGCATAACTGGAAGACTGTTAGAAGAGTCAAGAAGAAGGCAAGATAAAAATCAACTGAGAGAAAGACAGCCACAGGAAGAAAAACTGTCTTCAACTGCCTCTATTGTTAGGAAATGTTTTTCTTGTGGGGCTAAAGGCCATATAGCCAGATACTGTAAAAAGGGTAAGAAACAGAATGCTATTAATATACAGAGAGTGTATAAAGATGTTAGTTTAGCCATATCAAGTACAACTACAACTGTAAACTATGATATATGGGTAGTTGACAGTGGAGCACCTAAGTGTATAACTAAAAGTAAAGAGAGGTTTGTTAACACGACAAAGAGTAAACAGCATGTATCATTAGCTAATGGATGGAAATTGAGAGCATCTGGAGAAGGTACTGCATATTGTTCATGTATTAATGAACGTTTACCGGTGTTATATGTACCTAGACTGATATTTAACTTGCTATCTGTAAGAGAAATGGTAAAAGCAGGATTTGTTGTAACCTTTCAGGGAGATAAATGTTTAATTGAAAAACAGGGTAAAAGTGTTATTGCAAGATTAGATAATGGTTTGTTTATTATACATGATAATCCATTAATTAATGCTAACTCAGTTTATGAGAATAAAAAGCCTCATGATGAATGTATTCATCTGCTCCATAGACGTATGGGACATATAAATTTCAAAATGCTAAAGAAAACTGTTGAGTTATCTAATGGTATAAAATTAAAACCTTGTACAAAGTATTTAAATTGCAATGCTTGCAATCAAGAAAAAAGCAAGGTAACTCCTGCCAATAGGGTACATGGATTCAAAACCAGTGAACCATTAGAGGTTGTTTTTGCTGATATTATTCGACCTAAGAAACCTAATTTAGGTGGAGCCTATTACATATTAAGTATAATTGATCATTTTTCCAGATATGGTTTCTGTTATATAATGAAAACGAAGATGGAAACATACCAGCATTTTGTAAACTGGCTAAAATTTGCTGAAAGGAAAAAGAAACAGAAAGTTATTGGCTTAGTAACAGATAATGGTACTGAATTTACCAATAGAAAATTTGAAGCCATGTTACAGAAAGCTTGCATTGAACATAAGCGTTCTGCTTCTTATAGACCACAATATAACCCATATATTGAACTTAGGGGATAAACATTACAGGCTATGGCTAGGACTATGATTTTGGATTCTGGTTTATCAGAGAAACTTTGGGGTGAAGCAATAATGTGTGCTAACCATGTTTTGAATAACGTAGTGAATTCAGTGACTGGTAAATTACCATTTACTCGTTGGAATGGAAAAAAGCCAGATCTCAGTTATTTACATACATTTGGAACCCCAGCATGGGTTCATATTCCCACGCAAGTAAGGCAAAAGGGACAACATAGAATGAGAAAATTATATTTTGTAGGTTTTGAATCTAATCATAGATCATTTAGATTTTGGGAGCCAGGTACTACTATATATTGTAGTGCAACTGCTAAATTTCTGGAGCATGTTGGCTGGAGAAAGCTTGAACAGGAATATAATAAGGTACAGGATAGTGTTGTTGTTGAGACTCCATTGTTTACCAATAATCCTAATGATAATAATATTGATGATAAGATAGTGAAGGAATCCTCAATGGAGGAATCATCAATAGAAGAACCCTCTATGACTGTAGAAGATGAGGATTTAATAGGAGAGGTAAAGGAAAAGGACATGCCAACAACATGTACTAAGTTGCCTAGAAGGTCAACTAGGGAGAGAGATCCACCTGACAGATTTCAAGCTAGCATTGTATGTCAGGTTAATACAGAACCTTCTAACTTAAAAGAAATAAAACTGTATCCTACAAAGGATCAGGTAGCTTGGCAGGAAGCTATGAATAGGGAGTTAAAATCGTTAAAGGATTTAGAGGTGTTTGAGGATGTAAAGTTACCACCAGGTGAGCATAAAGATAAAGACTGGTGTGGATGGGACTATTACCCATAAAGCAATATTAGTTGCTTAAGGATTTGCTCAGTCAGATAAGGACTATGATGAAGTGTTTGCATCTTGTCTGAAAGCAAATACATTAAGAGCAGCATTAGTTTGGGCAACTAAGAATAAATGTAAAATAAACCATGTAGATGTTGAAACTGCATATCTGCATGCACCTTTACAACATACCATCTATATGAAGAAGCCATTAGGTTTAAAGGATGATGGAAAAACTGATTATTGGAAATTAAAGAAAAGTCTCTATGGTCTAAAGCAATCCGGTTATGAATGGAATAAAAGTATTGTAAAGGAATTAGTTTCAATAGGTTTTGGAGCTGGTATAGCTGATCCTTGTTTGTTCCAAAGTGAAAAAGATAGTTTAATTTCTCTATTACTGTTATTTAAGGATGACATGGCAATTATAACTAAAACTAAACAAGAAGCAAATGATATTGTTTATAGATTACAGAAAAAGTTCAGGATTAGAAATTTAGGGGAGATTAAGCATTATTTGGGTCTTGATATAGTGAAAACGAATAAAGGTTTTAAAATTTCACAAGCCAAGAAGATTAGCCAATTATTAAAATGCTATAACGTGGAGCATTGTAAATCTGCTAAGACACCAATGAGTAAGGAATTTACACATAGTGATATCAAAAGTCCTATGTTTTATAAGGAATATATCAATCCTTAATCAGTAGTCTACATATCTGAGTAATTGGTCTAGACTAGATATATCTTACAGTGTAAACCAGTTGGCTAGGTATAATGCTGAACCAAATGAAAGGCATTGGCAAGCAGCTAAGCGAATAATTAGGTTTTTAAAACACACAATCAATTATTCATTATATTTAGAACCAAGTAATGAATTAGTGTTAACTGCATATGCCGATGCAAGTTTTGCTACTGATATAATGACTCGTAAGTCAACATCAGGTATAGTGGTAATGTTGGGTAATGCTTTAATAGGATGGAAGTCTATTAGGCAACAGCATATTAGTTTATCCACTATGGAAGCGGAATTCTCATGTTTATCATTAATGTGTACAGAATTGATATATTATAAACAATTTTTGAAGGATATTGGAATTACTGTACATGATCTGTTTATTGTTTATGAAGACAATCAATCTGCAAATAGTATAGCTACTAATTTAGCTGTTAAAACAAGGTCTAAACATATTGATTTGAGATATTTGAACATTAGATAGTGTGTTCAAAATAAATTAATTCAGTTAGAATACTGTATGACTGAACATAATATTGCAGATCATTTCACGAAAGCTCAAGGTGCAATTAAGCATAGTGTTGTGAGAATTATGGTTTAAAAATGTAATGTATTATATATTGACCTACCCAAAGGGGAGAATGTTAGGAATCTGTCCACCAATTAGTTGGGTTGGCAATATATAAACCAGCAATGTATGTTTGTAGCTTTAAGACAAAATCACTGTATTGATTTATACTATATTCCGATTGATTGTATTGCAGGTTGCCATAAGAGGGAGCTAGAGATCATGGCTTGTTCTCTCTGACATTCTGTCTCTCTGACATTCTGTTGCTATCTAAGATTCTCTGTTGTATTTATGCTGTGCTTATACTTTGATATATTTTTTTACTGAAAATGACAAAGGCAACCAGTAAGAAGACTTTGCAATTGGATATTCTTTGGACTGTAAAACGTATATGACCTGGACCGTTTATTGGACCGTGCTATTTTTTAAAGTAAACTTTAACTCAATTTAGTGTATCTGTGTGTGGCTGATTAATTCATAACTACTCTCATAAACATTTCCATGTGTATATCCTTGTTACTCAAGGGTTATTCTGTACATATCATAACAAAAGGGGAGAACTCCTCAAAGACATAGAATAATAGAATAGAATAAAATAATAACTTTAGTGTGTCACACACACACACACACACACACACACACACACACACACAAAATATAGGACAATTAAAACAGTCTTGTTTAGATGAGCTATTATTTTGAGCTGCAATTTTATTTTGACTTCAGACTGATGATATAGGTATTTTTATATTCTGTGTTTCACAGTATTGTAGTAAAGTAAAGGTAAAGGTTTCTCTGTCCAGTCTTGTCTGACTTTAGGGCATAGTGCTCATTTCCATTTCTTGGGCAGGGGAGCCAGAATTGCCTGAAGACATTTTCTTGGTCATGTGGCCAACATTTCTAGATTCAAAAGGCACACAGAATGCTATTAATTTCCCACTGATGTGGCACCTGTTAGGAATGTAAGTCACCTAACAGTTATTTGGGTTGGAAATATATAAACTAGGATAGACATTTTAATACTATGCCTTTAAGAGAATACTAAATCTGTAATTGGGTGTGGTTCCACAAATGGCCATAAGATGGAGCCAGAAACCTGGGTTGTCTCAGTCTCAGTGAAGTGAGTGAGTCTCTGTTTCCTTCTGTTGGAGAGAGTTGCCGTTCCTCCTAAAGAGTGTTACTGATCGTTGATGTAAGTCTGTTACTGAACTGTTTTTTTGATACTGGACTTTGATATTTGGATTATCCCTGAACTGAAAACTGACTGCTTTACCTATGAATGACTTGGACTGCTTATCTTGGACTGTGCGTAAACGTTTATTGGCAGTAAAAACCTACATTTACTGTACAGTGTATCTGTGTGCTGTTTGTGTATTATTCTTCACTACTCTCACTACGTCTCCCTGTATGCACTCATTCTCCTAATGGAGAATTACCTCAACAGCACCTATTAATCTACTTCCACTTGCATGCTTTAAAACTGCTCGATGGGTAGGGGACTGGGGTAAAAATGGGAGATTACCCCATTAATTGGTGCTTGGGTCTCAAACCCAGGCTGTCAGCTTTCCAGATAACAAGCTCCACTCTTTAACTGCTGAGTCATCATCAGGGGTGGGATTCTATCTGGTCGGACTGGTTCTATAGAACCAGTTGTTACGATTCTGCGCAGTTCGGAGAACCGGCAAATCATGCCACTGGCTGGCTCCGCCCCGCCCACTCCTTACCTGGCATGTGTGCCATCCAACTTGCCTGCATTGTGCCTACCTAATTTTTGGTAAGTTGCTATTTTTCCTTTTTTTTCCCGACCATCAGCTGTTTCGACTATCAGCTGTGCCGGGAGATTTAGATTAGCTAGAAAGCAGGAAATCATTGGATTTCTTGCTTTCTAGCTAATCTAAAAGGAGGACTGAAGCTTCTATTTTTCAGTGCAGACTCAGGTAGCAGATTGCAGAACAATAGATCTCTGAGTGAATCTGTGATTCTGGGAACAACTCAATCTGCCTGCCTGCTTTGTCTGATTTTGGGTAAAAGTTGCTCTTTTTTTTATAAAAAATTCAATATTTGCATACATGGTGTGTTGTGAGTTAATTTTGTGAGTTTGCTTGCAAGCAAATTTTATGTGACAGACTCAGGTAGCACATTGCAGAATGGTAGATCTCTGAGGGAATCTGTGATTCTGGAAGCAACTCAATCTGCCTGCCTGCTTTGCCTGATTTTGAGTAAAAGGTGTTCTTTTTATTAAAAAATCAATACTTACATAAATATTTACAATATTTACATACAAGCCACACCCAGCCAGTCACATGACCACCAAGCCACAACCACAAATTAGGCCATGCCCATAGAACCGGTTGTTAAGAAATTTGAATCCTACCCCTGGTCATCATGCCTCCTATTATTATAGTATTATATTTTTAAAAAATCAGTGGAATTTCCTGTTCTTAGCCATTTTATTATTGGCATCTGCTAAAACCAAAATAAAGAACGACATAATTATTCAACATAATCATTAATAATTATATAATTATTCGACATAATTATTCAACTGCTCCTGTAATTGAAGTGAAGAAAATGTTAATATTTAAGTTGGATATTACAAATAGTCCTTATACAATCATGACAAAGCTATATCTAAAATATTATTCATGCAATTACTAAGTCACAGTCTAATATTTTTTTGAACAATAATTTCATTTTGCAGCATGAAAAACAATTTTCCATAAAATAACCAGAACTGATAGCAATGTATTGTACAGACAGATGACAACTTTTCATAATCTCTCTCTCTCTCCCCCCCCACCACCTTAGAAAAATGAAATAAATATGATTTGGGTAAAATTTTGAATTATTTCATTTCAAACTGCAGGCAGATAAACTGCATAATGAAGAAATCTATCCATTTAGAAATTTAAAAGAAGGGAGAAAGGTTCTTACCTATTTGTTAATTCATATATTCACATTTTTCACTAATTAATCTCTTTATATAAAAAAGTTTTTAGAGATATTAGGAACTGGGATCTGGAATATTTAAAAGCAAGACCAAGATGTTTTTTCCATCTTGTAGCTCCAGATATTAGTGGGTTAGCTACATATAATGGAGCTAATGAAAATAGTGTTTTAAGTTTCTCAAATCAGATCTGAGGATTGGACATTGTAATTCTTTTATACGCTTTAAGAAGAAATTAAATAGTTAAATGACTGAATATTTATTTAATTTTTATGCATTTGGCATATTGGAATAGCAGAATAGAATTACCCCATTTTAATTGGATCATCATATTGAAAACAGTAAAGAAGTTACAAATTATTGAGATATATTGCATACTAACACATTTGAATTTCACCAATGAGAATTTTCAGAAGAATCAAATGTAAAATCATTAATTCCAAGAGAGATTAAAGATGTAAAAATAACCCTGGAATTTGAATTTTCACTGCCTCATATCTGCTTTTTCAAAATACTAATTAAATGTATATGACTAATTGAGGCTTTTCATGCACTGGAGAAATTGTGTGCAGGTTTGAAACAAGAAATATATAGAATTTCCAATGATACAAATAGAATTGTGTGACTATAACATTAGAACAGATCTTTGACTTACTATAAGCTATATTCTGAAAAAAATAAAGCAAGAAAATAAGTAAAGCAATTACTTGATCTAGATTCTTAAGAAATCAATATATTTAGTTTATTTAATTATTTACATATCTTATAGCTTTTGAGGTTACATCAATGTAGTAATGAAAATACTAATCTGAAAACAATGAAGATAGCAGTTTTAATTCCAAGTTATTAAAAAAAAATATCTTTACACAGTTGTTTAAAGGAAATAGAAGGTGGTATAGATCAAACCACCCCAATCATTGCTAAAAATTGTTCCTTACTTTTAACTTCAAATTTTCTCTTCAAAAATTCGTGTGAGATGGATTTAAGCCAATAAGATGTTTTTAAAATATTCTGATAATTATTTCATAATCTGAAAATTAATTCCTCTACTTCAAAAAAATTCCCTCTGAGTTTTATGCTAGCCCTTTATTTGACTGCAACATTAAAGAGTATCTTGTGATAAATGTATTATAGTCTTCATTGTTACCTGCTTCATTGTTATCTGTTCATTGGGGGGTTTTTTGAACAAATTTTATTAATTTTTTAAAAACAATACATAAACAAACAAAACATAGGATGTAGTAACATAAAATATCTTTTCTAAAAAAAAAAACAAATAAAACATCTTATTTAAAAAGAAAATAATTCCACATTATCACATTTCTATACAAACACAATTTAATATGTATATTTATCTTATCTGATCAACTTCATATCTTTTCCCAACTTCTCTTTATTACTCCCTTTCCTTCTATTTAATTGTATTTCTTTTGCCTTGAATTATATATATTCATTGTATATAGTTTCATTAGTTCTCTTCCACATCCTTTCAAACATAGACAAACATTACACAAAACATAAATACATAAAACTTCTTTTTGGAAAGCGGCTTACTCCGGGTTAAATCTTTTGTACAGACATAAATCAAATTTGTGCTCACTTAATATACTATTTCATGTCTTATTTAACATTCTATATTTTCTATATATTTTCTCTCTCCTCTTCACTCTTTTAATTCTATTTTATTTATTTCATCTCAATTTAAATAATTATACTTGCATCTTTTGTCCGTTCTCTTTCAATCATCTATTTATCCTATCTTTCTAATACAATATTTCTCCTGTAAACACTGGTTGAAGTATGACAACTTTTTATCTTTCCCCTAAATTTAACACTTAAAGTAATACATATTTTCCATACTGATTCTGCTTCGTACATTCTAAGTACTACATTTCAAAATAATAAAACAAGCAATTAATATTAAATTTAATAAGTAATAATAAAACCAAAAAAAGGAATATTGAATTTATAATATAATAAGAACAATGTTTCATAGGAAATTAAACTTTATTAT
The DNA here is from genome assembly GCF_049901735.1 of Notechis scutatus. NCBI lineage: Eukaryota > Metazoa > Chordata > Lepidosauria > Squamata > Elapidae > Notechis > Notechis scutatus. The sequence continues at coordinate 72,707,382 of NC_142025.1, read as the reverse complement.
TAAATCTTAAACATTTTCATAGCTTCCCTTTAATGCATTATTAACTCATATAATATTTTAATTTTCTAACTCAGTTTCAAATACTAATATCTACAATACAATCTTATGTACTTTTGCAGAATCATTTTTATAAAATTATATCTTACCTCTTATCTCTGAAAAAAACCTGTTTTTTAACATCTTGTTTAAAACCTTTATGACTTCTCTTTCCTTTTTCCCTTCCTTTCTTGTCAATTCTAGCTTTTTGATCCCCCCATCTCTCAAATTTCACTCTCTTAGTCTTCCCTCTCTGTTGTATTTCTCTTTTCTGTTGCTTTCTGACATCATATCGATTTTTCATCTTATTTTTCTTTTTCTTGGTTGCTTTTTTAAGTCCTAAATTCATCTTTTCCTTGCCCCCCTTTCGCTTTTCTTCCTCCACTAAGAGTATTTGTCCATTAAAGATGTCTTCTCCTTCTTCATCCCAGCCTTCCTGTCTTTGTTGTATTTCTTGATAGGTAGAAATCGCCATTTCTAAAAAGTGGAAAATAGATCCAGAAGAGCCCTTGTCTTCTTGTTCCTCTTCTTTCAGTTTTTGAAATTCCATTTGTAATTCTTCAAAAGATAATGCCATTTTTTTTAAAACAACCCAAATATCTTTAATCTTTCAAGAAATATTTCACAAAAATCCCAAAGTCACAAAGCAATCCAAATCAAAGCAAACAGTTTCATTTAGCACTTTCTTCTTTATATATTTTCACTTCCTAGGGTAGAATTCAAATACACAGTTCCAAAGTAGTCTTCTAGAAGTCGTAATATCTTTTATTTCTGATCTTATAAACCCAAAGCAGTCTCCTTCAGTACAATCTTAAAATAAGTCTTTATCTCTTCCCTTCCACTTATAGCAAATAAAAATAATTTTAGGTTTTTAATTCCAATGTCCAGAAATCCTTTATCCCCTTGGCTTTAAATTTCAAGTTAGATTACCTTCTATGCCCAAGTAGATTTTTCAGATTTCCGTCTGCTATTTCTGTGGGAAGGGAGAGTGAAAGAAAATAACTTTCCCTTTCCAGCTTTCTTCCGCCGCTTTTACAATCTTCTTTGGGAGACAATGTATCCTTCAAACAATTTAGTTTCCAGGGTGTTTAGGAGTTTCTTGTTGTCCCGGTTCAGCCAACACTTTCGCTTTCTCCTACTTCCTCCAGCACGAATCTTACCCGGCTGCAGGCTTCTTTGTGGCGGCCATTGCTGACCGCCGCTTCACCGCCTTGGGAAAAAGGGGTTTTGCCAGCTGAGGAGGGGGTTTGCAGTACCCCCCAAACCCCAATCCGGATCCCCTCTCTCTTCGGCTGCCTCTACGGGGCAACCATATCCTCCAGATCCGTTTGGATCGGAGGAACCTCGGCAGTGAGCGCTGCAGGAATCGCGGAGAGTCGCGAATTCCTGCCGCCGCCGAAGCCTTGCGAAACTGGAAACGTTATCTGTTCATTGTTGATGGAATTGTATATATGGACATTATTACTATCAATTGATAAATAAATGACTTGAAAAAAATGGCATTTTTCTGGAACAAGGAAAATGTTTAAAAAGTTAGATACACATTTACATTTTAAATTTTGATTCCTCAAATCCTTTTTATGTGAAAAAGCTAGATAAATATTTTTCAAATAAGTTCTGCTAATACTGAATCAAGAATTAAAAATAACTTTGTTATGAATCTAAACAACTCTTCAAATGCAATTGTATTATTTTTATTATACTATTCTTTATTGTTAAATATTGTTATTTGTAGACATAAATGAGGAAAAATGGTGCATTTTTCAGTAGATATTTGAGTTAAAAGTGACAGTGATAATTTGAAAGTAAATGTGTTTGAGCAGGAAGCAATAGGTAGAATGCAATCAGATCTCAAGATCCATAAAACCATCAAAGTCCAGGTAAATGAGCCCATTTATTTTCTCTGAATTTACCTAACTGCTGATATAAATAGTAATCTTACGACATGGAGGCTAGCACCCCATAATTGGTTTACAATTCCTTACCTATAGAGTACTATTATTTGAATTATAATATGATAATATTATTATAATATGCTGTCAAAAACCTCCAATCTGTTTTGTTGGATTTCTCATTTGGGGCAGCCAGATCAGGAATAATATAATATGGAATATGAAAGAATGATTAAATCAAACAGAAATATTAACTGCAAATACAGTGAAGATGATATTAAATCAGTTATAATAGGAATAGTTTAAAATTTAGGAATAAACATTACTAAAACCTTTGGACATTATATGCAATATTTTTGCAATATTGTTATTGCTATTATAAAGGATTTATTTTAAAAGGTCTTTAAATTGTAGAAACAGTTGCTTACTACACATTCTCAATCCTAATAAATGCACTGACTAACATCTTTTTGCTATATGAAAGTTGAAGTCATCTAAAGACACTTTAAGTTTATTTGAAATCACAAGTAATAGCTACTGGGAACATCACACATTTTGCTTCATTTAATAAACACATTAGTATAAAGTTTGCTGAAATGTCAGATTTTCTCTGCTTAACCTTCACACCTCTGTCACCTCAAATTAATGGAATTAAACTACCTGTGAATCTGTCTACATGCTTTTATCCAAATGTCAGCAAGTTTATGTAAAGATTATACAGTAGTTCCTTTTAGTCCATAATCATTTGACAAGAGGATAAATGGTATCAATTTGATTTCTCTTGATTTCTGATTATCTTTCCTGAATAATAGGTGAAAGTATCAGGCTGAGAAAGTAAAATTGCTTAAGAATTAAAATTAATGGCACGTTAATTTTTTGTAGAGGAAATATAGTATATTATACATTTACTTCACATTCATTGAAAGTTTTCATGGACATAGATATTGGAAGAAGTTTAGAAGTACTTATGAAGAAATATTCTGTTGTAACAATAATCCAAGGAATAGTTATGTAATTCAATTGCAAAATAAACAAAAGTTTATAACATCTTAAATATTTTCAGGGTTACAAATTTTAACAGACTGATTTAGCAACGCTTAACAACCTCAATCTCCTAGGATTTCCCCCCATGTACTTATTATCTATGAGCAAACTTCTTTTAAACATAGAATATCAAATAGATGATGGTAATAACACTTAACTTCCCATGGCAGACAACTGGAGATAGATTATAGCACCAGTTATGTAGTTTACACACTCCAAATAAGAGAAGGGCTTTTATCTTACTTTTGTGTAATGCTCTGTTTTCAATTCTTCTAGCTGGAAAGAAGAAAAAGGTACAATATTTATTAAAAGTAGGCACTTATGAGGATTGGTAGAAAATATTGAACACCTTCTTTATTCTACATCAAGGGTGTCAAACTCAATTTCATTGAGGGTCACATCAAGGCTGTAGTTGACCTCAGGAGACTGGGGTGTATGGCTGATTGGGTGGGTGTGGCTGACTAAGAGGCCTTGGTTAGCTTGATGCCATTCCCCAAACTGCTGGCATGTTTCCTCTTCACATTGAGTAGACTGGGCTGAAGCCACGCTGGCCTAATTGGGTAGACCGGGATGAAGCTACATTGGCTGATCTTTCCTCTTTGCACCAGGTAGACTGGGCCGAAGCTTTGCTGGCCTGATCTTTCCTCTCTGCGTTGGATCGACCAGGCCAAAGCAACACGAGGAGACCAGGCTGAAGTGACACGAGGAGACCAGGCCAAAGCAATATGGGTAAACTGGGACGGCCCACGAGCTGTATCCAACCACATTGCAGGTCGGATCCAGCCCACAGGCCTTGAGTTTGACACCCTGTTCTACATAGAATCTTGAAATGCTCTAATTATCTCATGTGATGAGCAAACTTGATACAATAATCAACAATATAAACAATTTCTACTTTCTGATATCAAATAACATATGAGGTTGCCAGGTTTACATGGGGGCATGCAACATCAGGCAAAGAATAATGAGCAATTGAACCTGCCTGAGTACAAAGGTAAAGGTTTCCATGTTCAGTCGTATCTGACTCTACGATGCAGTGCTAAAGGGCACAGTGCTCATTTCTGTTTCTTGGTTCAGGGAGCCAGCATTGTCCAAAGATATTTTCTGTGATCATGTAACCACCATAGCTATATGCCAAAGGCACATGGAACAGTGTTACATTCCCACCGAAGTGGTACCTATTAATCTACTTACATTTGCCTGCTTTCAGGCTGCTAGTGGGCAAGAGCTGGGGCAGGAAGGAGCTTGTCCCTTCATGTGATGCTCAGGTCTCAAATCTGGGCTGTCAGCTTTCCTGCTATCCTATATGGATAATCAATAATTGCTTGTTCTCAGCACTTATCATTGGTTTTGGGGTGCAAATGCCATGTCATTATTGTACTATATTTTTCTCAGGTTTGACAAGGCTCTATAAGAGAAGTTATCATTCTTACATCCTTTTGGAGAGTTTTACAGTTTTATTTTTGAATATACATGTATTTGTTTACATTTGTACCTTGAACTGCTATTTCAAAGTTTATATTATCTGGATTGCTAATTTTAATTTCTTTGTTGCATGTGTTTTGCCTGAGCAACCTCTTAGCATATTTTGATTTAAAGGTGTCTTTTAGCCAAGCTTTTTGTCTGTATATTTTTTCTTAACCTTACTGATATTGTTTGATTTGGTTTTGAATATTGTGGATGTTTTATTGTACTGATTACTGACAACATTAAGTTAAGCTACATAAATTATCAAATGCTTGTACTATCAACAACATTATATATTAGTATAGTCTTTTTTCTGCATTTCCTTTCCTATAATTTTATGTGTTACAACTGTCCCAGTTCCCTGACTTACATGCATAAACATGTATGTATATATACCGCTTTGTACTGGAAATGAATGCACAACAGAATGAGGCGAGGCGGCTAAGTTGGTTGCTCAGGTTTTATTGAATTTGCGCGCTAACAGCGAATAAGCCAACTCAGCCATGAGGCAACAGCTGTTGGCCTGTTTGACACCTCCTTATATACTCGGCTGTCAAACTACCAGCCAATCAGGTTGCAGCTGGGCGCCCCCTGCTGGAAACCAGACCAGAGGGGGAACTTCAGAACATAGCACTCCTTCCCACCTCGACAGCGCATGCGTAGTCTTCGAGGTAGGCCGGGCGGCGCTGGATCCTAGTTGATCTGCGCAGCGATGGCTCGTTAGACGCGGTGGGAACCTCTTCAGCTGGAACCTCTTTGAACGGAACCTCCGACTGCTGCAGTTGGACCTCTGCTGGTGATTCCTCGACCCATGGCCTCTCTGGTAAGTGTGGCTGCTGGCATGTTGTTGGTGCAGATGGTCTTGTGTTGGTTCCTGAGAACTCATCATTCTCCCTAGTTAATACAGCTTCTGGCCTCAGGTTCCCTCGCCCCCTGAGTTGATTAATGTGGCGCCTCCAGGTCCGGCCATCCTCTAACTTCACAATGTACTAACATGGCCCAGTTATGCTAGTTATGGAAGCTGGTAGCCACAGGGAATTACCTGCGTAGTTCCTAGTGAATACCTGGTCCCCCACATCAAACTCCCTGGTGTTGCTATGCGAGTGTGTAGGCAGGTGTATAGGCAGGGTGGTGTATAGGCAGGATGCAGCCTATCTAAAACTGTTCTAAGTCTTCAGCCCATTAATAATTCTGCTGGGCTATGATTTGTGCATGGACATTGGGTAGAATGCTGATTTAGCAGATACTGGGCTACTCTAGTTGGCCATGGCCCTGGGCCCATCTTTGCTAGAGCCTCTTTCGCAGAACTTACCCCTCATTCTGCCATACCATTACTAGAGGGATTGAAAGGAGCAATTAATGGACGTCTTATACCTAAACTAATGAGAAACAGCTCAAAACTTCTTGAAGTAAATTGTGGCCCATTATCTGATACAATTAGATCAGAAAGCCCATGAGTGTCTAACACGTTTTGTAAAGCTAAGCTCACAGCTTCAGATGTTGTAGAGGTAATTAAAACTACCTCAACTCACTTGGAGAAAGAGTCTACTAAGATGAGAAAGGTCTGGCCTTGGAAGGCTCTGCGAAATTAATGTGCAGGCATGACCATAGACCTCTGGGGGCTTCCCACTCTCTTACTGGGGCTTTTGGGGGTAATGGCCTAGTTTCCTGACACTGCTGACACCCTGACACCCATTCAGATATTGCCTGGTCCATCCCTGGCCACCACACATAACTTCGGCCTAAGGACTTCATACGAATGATGCCCAGATGACCCTTGTGGAGTGCCTCCAGTATGTGCTTTTGTTAGGATGAGGGAATTACCACTCTACTCCCCCTTAGTAAACAACCCTTGCTGCAAGACAGCTCTTGTTGCCTTATTTTGAAGGGATGACAATCAGCATCCCCTTTTCACCCAGTCCATCCCCTTTTCACCCAGTCCAGAATTTGCCTTAAGAGTCTGTCTTTAGCTGAATGGGCAGCAATGTCTGCAGTGGTCAGTCAATGGTGATGGTCAATGAGGAGGATGGATTCTCAGCCTCCTGGTCCTTTGCTGCAGCTGGAATCGGGGACCTGCTGAGGGCATCAGCATGGCTGAGGTGTTTGCCCGGCCGATATGTCAGTGTGTATGAGTATGCTGCCAAAAAAAAACCCCACTTTGTCATTTGAGGGGAGAGTATTTGAGGAGGCTGTTTATCCCCAGCAAATAAACCTAGTAAGGGCCTATGATTCGTGATAAGTTCAAACTTATGTCCATAAACATACTCGTGGAAACATTTAATGCCAGTAATGGCAGCAAGGACCTCACAATCTATTTGGCTGTAATTGCGTTCCACCGGCAATAGGGTCCTAAAGAAAAATGCTATAGGGGCCTCAGATCCATTAGGCAGTCTGTGACACAAAACTGCCCCTACTCCATATAGGGAAGCATCGCATGCTAACACTAATGGTAAGCATTTGTTGAACTGTATGAGAACAGAGTCTGAAGTTAACAAGTCCTTCATAGCCTTAAAAGAGCTAGCCTCTTTCTTGCCCCAAACCCAAGGAGATTTTTTATCTAAAAGTCTGTGTAGGGGTTCACCTACTCATGCCTTGTGAGGAATGAAAATGGCGTAGAAATTCAGGAGGCCAAGGAAAGCCTGCAGTTCAGTTTTGTTGTTTGGAGTGGGAGCGTTTTTTATGGCCTGGACCTTAGTACTTTTTATGGCCTGGACCATGGGATGAATTCCAACAGCATCGATCAGGAACCCCAGGAACTCCACCTTAGGTATGTCCAAATGGCACTTACTCTTGTTTAGTTTCAAACATGTTGCCTGGAAACTCTTAAAAACTTCCCTTAGGCTGTCTAAAAATGCCTTTTCATCTCTAGCTGACACAATAATGTCATCAAAGTATGGAACGACTCCAAGGATGCCTTGTAAGAGCCGTTCCATTAGGGACTGGAATATCCCAGGGGCAGCACTAATGCCAAATTGTAGCCTATTGCATCTAAATGCTCCTCTATATGTTACTATGGTTTGGGCTTCTATGGTGGCTGAGTCTACCGGCAGCTGTTGATACACTTGAACCATGTCAAGCTTTGCAAAAAAAATTCTGTTACCAAGTGAATGCAACAGATGTTGCACCACAGGCACTGGGTACGCGCTTTGCTGTAATATCAAATTCAGGGTTGTCTTATGGTCAGCACACACCCTGACCGATCTGTCAGCCTTGAGTGGCATGACAATTGGGGTCTCCCAGGGAGCATGATCTATTGGCTCTAATACCCCTTGTGATATAAGCTTATATTGATTTTTGGGCGGAGTGCGAAGGGCACTTGCCTGGCTTTCAATCTCCTAGGCATAACTGTAGGGTCTAAATTCAGCAAAATAGGTTTCCCTGTATATTTACCTAGGTCATTGTCAAAAACACTAGCAAATTCCTTTGCCAGTGCGTCTTTGGTGTCAGTGCTTTATCCATTTGTGGCATGCACTCCACTTATGGCCAGACCTAGGGATTCGAACCAGTCAAGGCCCAGTAAACTTGGTAATGCCTTTTCCACAACTATTAGTGGGAGATGGCCTTTGAATTGTTTGAAAACTACTGTCACTTTAGTGAGACCCAAAATGGGAATTGTATTCCCTTGATAGTCTCTTAATGTGAGGGAACAGGGTCTTAATCTTTTCTTTGCCATTTTGGGCACCAACCTTTTGATTGTGCTCCAACTAAACAATGACAAAGAAGATCCTGTGTCAACCTCCATTTGACAATCCTGTCCCTCAATTTTCACTCAAAGTAAAAAAAAATTCTTTAGTGATAAGTTTGTTTGCCCTACTCTGGGGTTGATGTGGCAATTATCCCTTTGGATAGTGAAACACTCTTCCCCCAACCTAGGTACTTTTCTAGGGGGCCCCTTCATTTGCCCTTGTTTTGCCTGGACTCTGTCATCAGGCAGGATAGCTCTGCACTTCCTAGCTAAATGGCCTCTCTTTCCGCAGCGCTGACAGTTTGCAGTTCGAAATTTGCAGGCTGCTCATGGATGGTTCCCTCCACATCCTATGCAGGATTGTGCCTGGGCTGTTTTTGTGGATTGCCAATTATTACCTGATGCAGTCTTTAGCCGGTGGATGTCGTCATTCCCTGGTAGATCAAGGTCTTCCTCTGTAGTCTCTTCTTGGTGGACAGCTAAGGTTTTTCTCCCCGAAGCTGGGTTGCTCGCGCCATGAATCTCTACCATCGACTTGTTGGATAGCTCCGCAGCACAGGCTTCGTCCAATGCCGATTGTAGTGTCAGGTCAGGCTTTGCTAGTAGTCTGCGCTGGATTTGGAGGTCTTTTAACCCACAGATTAACTAATCCAGTGAGGCATCATCCAGCTCTTTAAACTCGCAATGGGGAGCAGCTGTTCGGAGACCTGCCATAAATTGATTAACAGTTTCCCCCTCAGCTTGCTCGCCCCGGTTAAATGCGTCCCTTCGGGCAATTCGTGAGGGAGTGGGAGCGTAATGGTTCTTAAGCTTTGCCATTAATGCCTCCCAGGTGACAGAATTCAGGGGCTGAGGTGCTAACAGAGCTCTGACTGTGTCAAACATTTGTTTTCCACAGAAATTTAGAAACAGTGCCCTTCGCCGGCTGCCTGTCAAATCCACCAGATCATTTGCCTCTAGGAAACAGTTAAAACACTCAATATATGACCCCCAAGTCTCTGTGGATGCATCAAATGACGTGAATGAATTTAACGCTGCCATTCTGAACAGCTTCACAGAACCCTTGATCCTTAGGCAGGTGGCTGGCGGACTTTATTGAGCTCCCTCAGCGTGACTTTGCTCTTTTTGTATGCCCTTCTGGCTTGTTTGGCTCTCCCTGCCACAGTGATCAGCTCTTTTGGTTGCCCCACAGGACTTGCCTAATGCCTTGAGGGTGGAAATCCCACCTTCATCACCAGTGCTTCGTACTGGGAACGAACGCACAACAGAATGAGGTGAGGCGGCTAAATTGGTTGCTCAGGCTTTATTGAATTCGCACGCTAACAGCAAATGAACCACTCAGCCGTGAGGCAAAGCTGTTGGCCTGTTTGACAGCTCCTTATATAGTTGGCTGTCAAACTACCAGCCAATCAGGTTGCGGCTGGGCGCCCCCTGCTGGAAACTGGATGAAGGGGGAACTTCAGAACATAGCATATATACCCACACAATAAGGACAAGGTTTATGTTTCCAGTTATTTGAATGTAGTATTTGGAAGAGTTATACAATAGTGTATCTGCTTAATTTTAATTAGCAGTAAATTATATTTTCATGTTGCTGATTCCACAAGCCATTCTCAGTAAAATGTGAAATTTCTTCTAACAATGATCTTTTCATTATAATGGTTGCTTTAGAATAGCTGCTTTGATTCAAATACTCATAGGAAACTACCTAATATGGAAATTGCATACAGGTACTTCTCCACTTATAACAACAATTAGGACCAGAACTTCTGTCACTTAACAATGATGTTGTTAAATGAAGCACACCCATTTTTATGAGCTTTAACCATGAAGGTTAAGTGAATCATATAATTGTTAAGCAAATCCAGTTTCTCTCATTGTCTTTGTTTATTAGAAGCATCCTGGGAAGGTCTCACAAATTACAATAATCATATCTCAGCCTGCAACTGCCATAAATGCATGCCAGTTGCCAAGTGCTCAAATTTTTATAACATCTCTCATGGTTGGAGGTGAAAGGGCTGGTTCTAAGTCACTTTTTCAGCACGAGCATAAGTTTGAACAGCTGTTAAACAAAAAGTCATAAATTGAGGATTACCTGTCCAGAATTGTATATATTAAAGAAAATTGCATATGAACAGGCATAAAGAATTATATAGATTTATTAAATTAGAAAAGGGCATTCAAAATAGTGCTTAGCTTAGAGTGGGAATTCAGATATAAATATTCCAACATAATATTTATAGTCCAGCCTCTATCAAATACATCCTACAAAGCTTGTTAGGATATTTTCCTTAACATTCAGTTGGAATCTGCCTAACTGCAACATATAATCATCATTTTGTGTCCTGGCTCAGTTTTTGACCATCTTCTCTGTGATAGTCCTTCAAGTTCTTAAAAATTGCTATGTTGATTCACTCATCTTTTCCCAAAGTTAAATATATCAATTACTCCCAATTGCTAATATTGTTTCCATATTTCTCTGGATTTGTCCTTTTTTATGAATTTTTGTGATCACTTATACTGGAGATAGTATTAAAGAAGGAATCTGACTGGAAATCTTGAACATATTCTTGAGTGAAGAATGCTGCATTGTCACTTATTCAATTTTATTCCATTATTTTTGCCCAACATCTCTATAATTTTGAATCTGAAACTTGATAAATATTTATCCACCTCTTAATCCAAAGTCATAAATGATTAGTGTGGAAGTGTACTGGAGTCATCATTGAAATTGTGGTATTTCATTTAATATATTATTGCAGTTTGGAGAGGAGCTCTTTGAATGTGATTGCCAAACTCCTCTAGAAAGTTACCTGTACAAATATGAAATTTGCATAGGGATGATGTGTTCTTGACAAATCCAGGCTGACTTCTATTAATTCCCGCACTGACATGGATGTCCTTACAGTGATCTCTTCCCATTTTGCTGGATTTCTTAGATAAAGAATAGCATATCATCTAGACCACAATTAAAACTGTTCAATATCCACTGCAATTTGTTTCAACCTTGACAACATTTACTTTTAGAACTGCACATCAGATTTCATAATTATACTTTATTTGGAGCATTTCAAAAACATTTTCTTATATGGCACTGAACATAAAGAAACATATAATTTGGTAAGTTTTCAATATCACCGAAATTTGTTGATTTCCAGAGATGGGAAAACAACACAGTCTAACTGTCAACTTATTGAATGAAGGCTTGTAGTTAAGAAGCAAAACATGACAAAAAATTGAATAAATTGGAAATGCTTTAATTCAAAATAAATAAATATCTGTTAAGTCCTACCTTTTAATTTGTATGGCAGTGTTTTAGCATATAAAATAAAGTGCCATTTCAGGTTAATATCTGCCCTGCAGAACTTCATGAAACAGTTTGATGTTGACTAATAACAGCAATTTATCATATGAACCTATCAGAATAATTGGCTTTGCTTCATTGGTGATAGCTGAGCAGTATGCATAGCAATACCTTCTGTCAGCAAGATAATCTACAGTAAGTGCACAGATGTTATTTATGGCATCTCACTAATTCTTCTTGTTTTATGGGCTGTATTTCTTCCTGTGCACAATCAACTTGCTGTTTTTAGAAGAGTCCCGTTCAATCTATTCAAATCTGTAAGAAAGAATTGATATTCAGATGATGTTTTAAATCATATTTCCTTTTGAACTGCATGAGTATTAGCAAAGTTTTTAATATTGTTTGAATAATGGGAAGAAATAAGAACATAACATCAAAAATATTATTTTCTAATTAGAAAGAACTATTAATATACATTGAACTAAAGTCCTGAAATAAACAATTACAATAAACCAATTGTTAAACCCAAGGACCATATCAGATTTATAAAATAAAATTATATCATTCCAACAGTCTTCATAAGAATTTGTAGGGGATTAAAATGGTGTAAGACAAGCATACTATTTTTTGAAGTAAACAAAGTTCAATTCTGAACTTTATTTATAAAGAACAATTCTGTTCTTTATTTTTAACAGTTTTCCCCTTTTTTAGTTTATGCATAATATAGTATTTTTATTAGAGTTGTTTGTGCTTCAAACTTTCTGAATAAGTGAACCTAGTTGGACCTCACTCAAATTAAGCTACATATTAAAATAACCCAAATGTATTTATGCTAATGTGAGAGCTTGGGGGGAAACGATAGTTTTAAAAGCCACATTAGCTTTAAAGATTCCTTGTTAGTATTTTTTAAAAGAAATTTTACAATGATAGAACAGACTACCATTCCACACTTCAGGTAGACAATACTATTTTTACTGTTTCCTACTTTAAAAAAATATCCTAGAAACAGGATATTTTGCAGCAAACATAACATTTTATTGCTAGATACATTTATGTAAAACATACAGATCTGATAGCTGTGACTTGCAGGCTTCCAATTTGCTATCCTTACTTTAATACAGAGTAATAGTAAAGCCTGTCCAATGGGGCCCATAAATAATGTACCTTTTTTAATTCACTTGTACTTTTATTACATTCATATATTTGAATATTTGATATTTCAAAATTGTAATGAAAAAACTCACACTTTTTTTCAACTAATTGCAGATAATCCTTTCAACCTGTGGACATGTAAATAGCATGTCTGAATCCTGTCAGGATCCTGTCTTGCACAAACTTTCCAATTTTGAGAAACGTTAGTGATATGACTGACACAAACCTATGAAATGTCAAGCTTCATGGCAATTCTGAGTGTTCCATTAATTCTCTGTAATCTTTTCATCAATCTTTTCACATGAAACTTCTCAGGTGCTGTTACAGATCATGCACTTTACTTTTAATTTCCCAAATCATCTCTTCCCAATTCACCATCTTTATATTTTTTGGCTCAATAATGCATTCACATTAACAGTCATCATCATAATCAACCTCCATTTTGCAATGGATTTTCATTGGAGGGACTTTTTCAGTAATCTAAAATTTGATTACTGCACATGGCTTAATAAATACCCTCTTAAAATTTCAATTTCATAAACAATAGTTATCTTTTAGAGGAGATAGGTAGCATAGAAATTAAATACACACACACACACACACACACACACACACACACACACACATTAAGTCATGAAGAACACAACCTGGTTCCTAAAACATTACCCTGTTTCTCCAACAATACGGCCTCCCCCAATAGGAAGTCCCAGCATGTTTTATAGGCATGAAATGAAATTAAGCCCCTCCCCCCAAATTAAGGCCTATATTAAAACATGCAAAATGGGGGGGGGCTTGCTGTTAGGAAGTACTTTTGTTGCACACCCGGATATGATGCTGCCTGCGTTGACCCTGATACAAAGTGCCCCACCAACGCCGAGGTCAACATCCAAGCCGTCGCCACCCGCCTGCCCAAAGATGCAAGGGGGGGGGAATTAAGTCACCCCCGAAAAGTCAGCCTAGCCATTTTTTCGGGGCTCAAAAAAAAAAAAAGACCCGGCCTTATTATATGAGAAACACGGTAGTATTACCATATATTGGTGACTTAGAATAATGGAGCCATTCTTTTCATTTTACCCTCATATGAAGGGATTTTCAGACTATTTAATTTTATATTAAACATATTTTTTCACAAGTCTATTAAATCATTTAAGAAGATCTGGTGGCTGAGGATTCTTATTAGAATCATTATCTCTCTTCAGGTAGGACATTAAAATACATATTATTGTACATTTAGATAGCGATTTTGTAAGCTAACTTTGAAATGATTGTCAAATCCTATTTACTTTTACAATTAAATTTTTATTTTTAGAAGAAAAAGGTTAGGACATGTTGAACTATGGGATATAATGTCATTAATATCAAGAATATTCAAGAATGTTTTAGCGTTAATGCTAAGCAGAATTATTTTGAAGATGCAAATAAACCAGGCAGATGGCTAGCATATAATTTGAGGAAGGAAAGAGATTAAAGAAGGATAAATCAATTGATAAACGAACAAGGACATATATGCTATGGAAATGCAGAGAAGAAAAAAATTATTCAAGACTATTATGGAAAATTGTACCATCAAGAGGAAAAAAAAACCTCCTTTCCCTTCAATCTTTCTGACTAATTTACGCTCACTGGCTAACAAGATGGATGAAATTCATCTCTTAAATAGATGGAATTCTGATTTTCATAATTCAGCTGTTCTTTGTTTTACTGAAACCTGGCTTAATCCACAAATTCATGGGGACAACACCATATACACCCCAGGATTTCAGATCAGACAGAATTGAAGAGATATCAGGTAAAACAAAGGGTGGAGGATTATGTGTATATATCAACAACAGCTGGTCTCAGGATATAACTATAATATATAAGTTTTGTGATGAAAACTTAGAGTCTTTACACATCAACCGCAAGCCATTTTACTCTCCACGTGAGTTCTCCTCATTTCTCCTAATAGCTGAGTATGTTTCTCCACAAGCCTATGTAAACAAGGCATCACGAACTCTTGCTGATCAAATTATGGAGACTGAAGCCAAACACCCAGGTTCCCTTCCCATCATTTTAGGAGATTTCAATCAAGCAAATTTAAGGAAAGAGCTCCCAAAATATTTCCAGCATGTAAATTGTCCCACCAGAGGCAAAAATACTTTAGACCACTGCTACACAACAGTAAAAGATGCTTATAGGTCTTTACCACGAGCAGCTGTGGGACACTCTGACCACTGCATGATTCACCTTGTACCTGCCTACAAAGACTTAAAAGCATTAAACCAACAATTAAATCAGTGAAGACTTGGTCGGATGAGGCAAAGCTGAAACTCCAGGCCTGCCTTGATTGCACTGATTGGAATGTTTTTGAAGATGTCTCTGCAGACCTAGATGAGCTCACAGATGCTGTAACATCACATGTTAGCTTCTGCGAAGACTTATGTGTACCAACAAGGAACCTGCAAATATATAGTAACAATAAACCTTGGTTCACAGCTAAACATAAGCAGCTACGTCGTTCAAAAGAGGAAGCCTACAGAAAAGGTGACAGAATGCCACACAACCAGGCCAGAAACATATTAACAAGAGAGATATTAACAAGAGAGATCAGAGCAGCAAAAAGAAGCTACTCTGAAAAGTTAAAGAATCAATTCTCAACAAATGAACCAGTAAACATGTGGAAAACTCTTTAAAATATCACTGGCTACAGCAAACCTCCTTCCCAGGCAGAAGGAAATGAACAACTAGCAGATGATCTGAATGTGTTTTACTGCAGGTTTGAAAAGAAACTACAGCCACCTATCTCCACAACCCACATCTCAAACATACCAACAACAGCCAAGCCTCCCACAACTGGCCCCAATCCATTGGGCTTACAACCTCTGGTGATCACAGAAAAAGAAGTGCAAGATCTATTACACAGACAGAAGCCAGGAAAAGCACCAGGGCCAGGCAAGATAACTCCTTCTTGCTTAAAAGTCTGTGCTGACCAATTGGCCCCCATCTTCACCCGAATCTTCAATAGATCACTAGAGATGTGCTATGTTCCTTCCTGCTTCAAATGTTCTACCATCATCCCAGGGCCAAAGAAGCCCTCCATCAAGGAACTGAATGACTACAGACCAGTTGCTCTAACATCTGTAGTTATGAAAATCTTTGAAAGGCTTGTGCTGTCCCACCTGGAAACCATCACGTATCCGCTGTTAGATCCCATGCAGTTTGCATACGAAACAAATAGATTGACAGATGATGCTCTTAACATGGCTCTGCATTACATGCTACAACACCTTGAATCTCCAAATACCTACGCAAGAGTCCTCTTTGTAGACTTCAGTTCAGCATTCAATACCATCATTCCAGACACTCTTCCAAGTAAATTAAACCAACTAGCGGTACCTGAACACATTTGTAAGTGGATCATATACTTCCTAACAGACAGGAAGCAGCAGGTGAAGCTAGGCGGAATCACATCCGATACCTATACAATCAGCACATGGGCCCCCCAAGGCTGTGTGCTATCTCCTCTTCTCCCTATATACCAATGACTGCATCTCAAACGATCCATCTGTTAAAACACTGAAGTTTGCTGATGACACAACAGTGATTGGTCTCATTCGAGACAACAATGAATCTGCATACAGACAGGAGATTATACAACTTGCCTCGTAGTGTAACCGGAACAATCTGGAACTGAACACACTCAAAACCATAGAAATGGTGGTAGACTTTAGAAGAAACCCTCCCATACTACCACATCTTACAATACTAGACAACACAGTATCAACAGGAGAAACCTTCAAATGTCTAGGTTCTACTATATCACATGACCTAAAATGGACACCTAATATCAAAAACATCATCAAAAAAGTACAACAAAGAATGTTCTTTCTGCGCCAACTCAGAAAGCTGAAACTGCCCAAGGAGCTGCTAATACAGTTCTACAGAGGAATTATTGAGTCTATCATCTGCACCTCTATAACTGTCTGGTTTGGTTCGGCAACCCAACAGGACAAGCACAGACTTCAGAGGATAATTAGGACTGCAGAAAAAACAATTACTACTCACCTGCCTTCAATCGAGGACCTGTATACTGCACGAGTCAAAAAGAGGGCTGTAAAAATATTTACAGACCCCTCACATCTTGGACATAATCTGTTTCAACTCCTTCCCTCAAAACGATGCTATAGATTACTGCACACCAGAACAACTAGACACAAGAACAGTTTTTTCCCGAAAGCCATCACTCTGCTAAACAAATAATTCCCTCAACACTGTTCAACTATTTACAAAGTGTACACTACTATTACTGTTAATCTTCTCATCACTCCTTATCACCCATCCCCTCCCACTTGTGATTGTAGGACTGTAACTTTGTTGCTTGTATCCTTATGATTTATATTGACTGTTTCCTAGTATGATTTGATTGTTGATTGTACCCTATGATTATCATTAAGTGTTGTATGTTATGATTCTTGATTCTTCATGAATGTACCTTTTCTTTATGTATACTGAGAATATTTACACCAAGACAAATTCCTTGTGTGTCCAATCACACTTGGCCAATAAAGTATTCTATTCTATTCTATTCTATTCTATTCTATTCTATTCTATTCTATTCTATTCTATTCTATTCTATTCTATATGTTCAAGAATAAAGAATTCAACAATACTTACAGGAAGCAAATCTGCCCCAGATACCCAAAGATATTGAAATAATGTTAGAAAGTAACATAACAATGATGGAATTAACAGAAGCTTTAAAAAAGCAAAATTTTGGGAAAGCACCAGGTCCGGACGGTTTGCCAGCGGAATTTTATAAGACATTTCAGGAAACATTGAATCTTCATTTATTAGAAGTCATGAATGAAGTTATGACAAAGAAGAGAATACCCAAAACACGGTCAGAAGCATATATTACCCTTATACTGAAGGAGGACACAGACCCATAGCAAGTTAAAAATTACAGACCTATATCCCTATTAAACTCAGATTATAAAATCTTTGCTTCAATTCTGGCAGAAAGACTGAAAAGATGCTTAAACAATTTTATTCATTCTGATCAAAATGGATTTCTGCCGAAGAGACAAATTAAAGACAATATGAGAATAATTTTAGGCACACTGGAATACAATGAGGCACATCCCGAAAAGCAAATGGCTTTGATGTTTTTAGATGCACAAAAAGCCTTTGATAATGTGAATTGGCGTTTATGCTGCTACAATTGGACCAAATGGGCTTCGGTTAAAAATTTACCCAAGCCCTAGAAATGATATATTGTAAACAAACTGCAAAGGTTATGATAAATGGAGAGTTAACAGACTTTATAGATATAAGAAAAGGAACTAGACAAGGCTGTCCATTGTCGCTCCTGTTGTTTGTATTAACACAGGAAGTGCTGAATAGGAATATCAGAGAAGAAAAAGAAATAAAAGGAATGAAAATTTAAAAAGAAGAGTATAAATTGCAAGCTTTTGCAGATGACCTGGTATTCATATTAGAGGATCCACTGAAGTCAGCACCTAAACTGATAGAAAAGATAGAAGAATAGGAGAAAGTAGCAGGTTTGAAAATAAATAAAGATAAAACAACGATTTTAACAAAGAACATTAGCAAGACGAAAGAAAGAATTAGAGGAAATTTTGGGGAACCAGGTCACAAATAAGGTTAAATATTTTGGGATACACATAACACCAAGATGTAGCACACTTAAGGAGGACAACTATCTTAAACTCAAACAACAGATTGCGACAGATTTGATAAAATGGGAAAATTTACAATTATCATTGATTGGGAGAATATCTACAATTAAGGTGAATGTATTGCCTAGAATTTTATATTTATTTCAGACAATTCCAATTAGACTAGGAAAAGAATTTTTTGAAGATCTAAATAAAATAGTGCTAAAATACATTTGGCAGGGGAAGAAAGCAAGAATAAAACTTAAACTGTTACAAGATGCAAGAATAAGAGGAGGATTTCCTTTGCCCAATTGGGAATTATATTACCAGGTGACGAGTTTGATGTGGGTAAAGGAGTGGATATCGCTAAGGAATACTAGACTTTTGAATTTAGAAGGACATGACTTGCTGTTAGGGTGGCATGCCTTCCTCTGGTATAAGGGAACTAAAACGCAGGGGTATTTTAGAAGACATTATATTCGAGAAGCATTGCTTTTAAACTGGGAGAAGATAAAAAAGCAATATTATCTAAAAATTCCACTATGATTATCTACTATTGAAGCATTTTCTTATCCAATAATATATAAAAAGGAACAAACAGTTAGATATGGTGAGATATTGAATGAAAAGGGTGAACTTAAATCTATGCAAGCGTTGGAAGAACAAGGTGTAAAAATGAATTGGTTTTCATATTTGCAAATACAATCAAATTTTTTATAAAGATATTAAAACAGAAGGTATCTATGATAAGTTGACCGATTTAGATAAAATTTTGACAGGTACTGATGAAAAAGTAATTAAAAAACTCTATGGACATTTGCTGGAGTTTAAATTAGAGGAAGAACAAGTTAAAGAAACAATGATTGCGTGGGGGAAAAATTTTGGATGTGGGATTGATCTAGATAAATGGCAAAAATTGTGGTCTCAAAATTATAAAATGACAATGTCAACTGCATATAAAGAAAATTTGTATAAGATGTTTTACAGGTGGCACTTACCCCCAACGAGAATTGCGAGAATGTTCAAGAATAAATTGGATAAATGTTGGAAATGTCATCAGATACCTGGTTCATATTACCATATGTGGTGGACATGCTTGGATGCAAAAAGATACTGGACTATAATCCACACGTGGTTAGAAAAAATGATAAAACAACACATAGACTTTAAACCAGAGATATTCTTATTGGGAATTATACCGGAAATATACAGTAAAGAATTGAAATATTTGATTGTAAATGTTTTAACAGTGAGTAGAGTTGTATTTGCTAAGAATTGGAAAAATGAAAAAATACCTATGCAGGAGGAAATTATTAAGAAAATCATGAACTGTGCCGAAATGAGTAAATTGACATTTGAAATTAGAGAACAAGAAGACAAACCATTTTATATGATAGGGGATTTCTTTTATCAATGGTTAGATAAAAAAGACATGGTAAAGAAATAGATTAGGAAGCTTTACAATAAAAAGTTAATAGATAGATATAGAATACAATATAAAATATATAACCATTGGATGAATGTATAAGATTAAATTATAATGAAATTTAGAATATCTTGTATAGAATGATGGAAAAATAGTTTAGTCAAATGAATGATTAATGGTTGATATCATATAAGCACATGCTAGATTGATAATGTGAGAATTTATACAACTTGTGAGTAATGGTAAGAAAAAGGATAGCACAAAATATTGTAACCAACTGACACACTGTATGTATATAATTGAAAGATGTTTTTATGTTTTATTTGTATGTGTATTGTAAAAAATAAAAACTTTATAAAAATATTCAAGAATGTCATTTAATGGCTATGTAAATACAAAATGATAATATCTTCATGTTATTATCATCATTTTTGCTGGGGATCATTCTTGATGGAATATACTGTGGTATGAATTGTGGGTAGATTTTTATAAATCTATTTGAATGGATTTAATTAAAAATGAAATGTTGAAACATATTTTACTTATATTTGTCTTGTAATTATTGAACCAAATTACAAATTGACTTCTTCATAAAAATGTTTCTGAAGTTAAAAAGGATTTCAGCATTAGTAATGCTGATCAGAATTTGTTCAGTTTTATTTTAGTGGGAACACTGCCCCCAAAAATGTTAGCCATCCTTCTTATCATCTGCTGTATAATTTCACATCTATTGGATATGAGAAATACAGTAATCATCAAGAGTCAATAGGATCTCAAACAAAATTCTATGTTGATGATTATACTGTTTCACTTTTTCAAGCTGACTAAATGCACTTCATTGAAACTTGTGTCAAAAGATACAAAAAACATATTTTGGGGTGGTTTGCTTCTACACATTACAACAGACCTACTGTACATGACATGTTTAACCCTTTGAAATAACAATTTTATTTACTATTATTATGTCATGATTCCTCAACTTGTAGTGAGATGCTTGCTGTTAAATTAATGAAAGTTGAAATAAATCCTGCTAAAAAGTAATTTTAATATGCTGATATATTTGTAATGAAATTTGTTTTATCTTCCCAAAAGTTAAATATGTATCTGAAGAATTCACAATTCATTTGCTGTAATATGGAAATTAATATTTTAGTTTAGTAATTGTGACTGCACAATTTAAAAGACATATTTATGTTGTGGTATCTTGTCATCAAGCATACAGTTGTTCTGCCAGTAGATGTGTACCTTCAAAGTAGATTGATGTTAGTTTGGGAGTTCATTTTGTTGTAAAATATAAATACTCCTTGTTATGATTCTGCATTCACATAAAAAATACCAGTGAGAGAATAAGCACTGTTGAACCTCCATATGAATATGCATTTTCACAATTTTTATGAATCATTCACCAGTAATTCACTCAGTCAATGACCAGAATTGCTCAATATTAGTAAATACTTCAAAGTAATCCTGATAAAAAATAATTATGAGGAATGAATTTCCTTAACACAGATTTCTCCTTTATTCCTGATACTGTACATATTGTAGATTATTTGTTTGACTCTTTGAAATTTGTCCAATATTTACATTCCTGAAACTTTTCACTTAGATTAAAAAAAGAAAAGTTTTTTTTCAGTTGGATAACTAGCCTGCATAATTTAAAGAATGTTCTTCCATTCACGTGGAAGAGAACTATCCATGACTCCAAGCACTTTAAAAACTGCAGGCATCAGCCCCCTTCTAAGCTGAAATGATGACTTTGTAGAGAAATTCATCTTATGTGGTGAAGGACCAAACTTCCCCATCAATCGCTTTATGACTCTTTAATGCCATTTATAAAGTGCGATACAGCAGTATCTCTCCCTCCCCTGTTAATCAGGTTAATATATTCCTTGAAAGTATGAATGTATGTATGACTAGGAATCTTACTACAGTTCTTACTGTTTCCTCTCTGCTATCATTTCAACAACATGACAATGAAAAGTTTAATAGGTTCATAAACCAAAAAATATTAGAGCTGAAAATACTTCCCACAATATTCCAACAAATATTGCAATGAAGAATTTAACAGTAAGTTCTATGTGATGTAGCAATAATTCAGAATAGTGATCAAAATTCAAAAGAAATAAACTGTAGATTTACAATGTCAGGATGCTCACAGAACAAAAGAAATGATGTCTTTTCCTAGCTTAAATAGAAGGAACAAGAAATTTGTTTAATTTTAACAGGTCCTAGTAACTGCTACCAATGTGCACATCTCCAGAACCCTGTTGCACTACAATCAGGAAGTCCATTTAAGACAACTCACAAAACAATCAAGCCAAGCCATTAAGATGATCCCCACTGCTGTTCTGTATAACCTTGAACTTCTTCAGCCAGATAATCACAAAGGCTAGATACAGATTTAAGTTCAAGAATGGAATCACCATCAACCACGTCCTTTACATGGCTGACATTAATGTAGGCTAAAAATGAATGAGACATCAACTTGGTGATGCACCTGACAGATGATCTACAGTGTGGACATTGGGATATTACTTAACTAGAAAAGTGTGGTTGGATGGTAGTAAAGAGAGGCGGGAAATAAAGAAGACAGGTCTTGAAAAGTCAGCACAATAGGAAGAACAAGATTCATGTCATCAACACATATTCCCTGCCAATCACCAGATATATAGTGAGCTGGCCCAAAGAAGATATGAAGAACGCTGATTTGAAGACCTAGAAGGTCCTTATTATGCATAAAGACCAACACCCATAGATTATGCATCAGCAGAAAAAGGGCAGAAGGAGTTTGATAAGTGTAAAGCCATTATCTTGGATGAGACCCAGGATCCAGGAGTACATCAGTAAGGTGGCATCAAAAAATAAGCTGTTGAAAGAACACCTGAGGATTGTTCAGAGAGGTCTCAGAGACTAATATCTAGGGGGAGGTTGTAAGATGCAGGCAGGAAAAGCATACACTGAATGCACAATGAAGTAGCAGGCATTGTGTACTGGAATATCAATGAATGAGCTAAATTCTGCCAGGTCCAGCTGCTAAATACCATAGGAAGTTGTGGAGAATAATAGGGC
Organism: Notechis scutatus; assembly: GCF_049901735.1. Taxonomy (NCBI): domain Eukaryota; kingdom Metazoa; phylum Chordata; class Lepidosauria; order Squamata; family Elapidae; genus Notechis; species Notechis scutatus. The sequence continues at coordinate 72,684,650 of NC_142025.1, read as the reverse complement.
TAAAACCCCATGAGACTTCCAAGATCCAGATGGACAGGCAGTTACTAGCCAATCAACCAGACATCAGAACAAGAAACCGAAAACTGTGCTGTTGATAGAAATAGTGGTGCAAAGTGATAGCAACATTACAAAGGAGTATGAGAAGCTGGAAAAGCACCAGGGCCTGAAGGAGTGTGCAAATATTTGCACATTTGCTATGTAACATTAAAAAATATCACAAATATAAAAATCTATTATTAATCATTTCGACCTACCATCTATTTACTATTTAAAAAAAAACCGGTGGTCCCAATACCAAAGCCAAACTTTAAAACCTTCTGTTAACTATCTATTATAATTTACCAAAAGTCCCCAAGCAGCTAATAGTCTCTCATAAACCCACTGCAACCATTATCTCTAATCTGTAGGATCAAATACTATCGATTGATTCTTGATAGTAAAAACAAGCCCTTCCAGTTTATCATCTTTACTTTTCTCAGTTGCTTCACATTCCCCCAAAAATGTAGGTTTCCACTGAAGATATCTCCATAGCGCTTGTTTACTATTTTTTTCTGCAAATTGGAATGCAATGTCCCTTGACAACTGTCTTTTACACATGATGGATTTATTTCACAGACTTCATCAACTTTCCTAAGGAAATCCTGATGTTAATGCCCCCTCAGTCTCTTTTAGCAAATTTCTAGTTTTCAAGCAAATTCCTCTTTCAAATCTGTTAACAGAGAATTTATTTTCAGTCCATCCAATTGCATGCCTGATTTAAGTATTGTTGCCTGTATCTGAATGTTTTCTTTAGGATGATTTGAAATTGTGACAAATTCATCAATACTTTTATCTAATTTTTCATTTAAAACTTGTAAATTGGCAAACGTTTTTTTTAAAATAGTTTCCAAGAAGTATTTAATGTTAAAGTCATCTGAGTCACATCTCTCTTTTATATCTCTTTTTGGGGGAATTGTAGAACATATACTGTATAATGTATAATATTCAAAGTCCTTAATTTATTATTGCTTTGGTTTTAGTAATCTGAAACTCTCTTAAAACCAAGCTTTCACAGCAGAGTGTAGCCACTTCCTTTTCAAGAACAAAGAGTTGATGTTCCACATCAAATTAACCACAGAAGAATCTAAAATAAGCTTAAAATAAGCATGTAAAAAAAAGGAAGTTCCCATTCTTTAAAAAAGAATATATGCAAAAATAAAATGAAGCAATGGAATTATTTTAGAAAAAATCTAAAATAGAGTAAAATAGAGTATATAGTAGAGTAAAAATTGGTATAAATCAGATGAAATCATTTTCATGTGAAAAACTATTAACAGGGGATTTATTTTCAATCCATCCAATTTAACTGTTGTTGCTTGTATCTGGATATTTTCTTTAGGATGATGTCAGACTGGCCACAGCTTGTTCCCTAGGAAAGAATGATCCTTGACTCCATTCCTTTAGTCCCTGTGCGTTTGCTGCCTCTTGTGTGTGCATCAGCAGGTGGGGCACCCAACTGGGCTGATCACCCTGAAATTGTGTTTCTCCAAAAACAATCTGTAGTGCTTATTTTGGAGCTCCCCAAAAAATATAAGACCAACTCTTATTTTGGGGGAAACATGGTAGTTACTCCTGTTCAAATCTGGGGAGCACACTGCCAAAGAGCTGGCTTTGGCAGCAGAATCAGTTGTTTTTCAGACAGGAGAAAAAAATGCTTCATCATTCAGCATGCCATTTTCTGGGGGAGTCCTACATTTCGGGCGGATATCCTAAAGATTATACTTTTAATATGATCCAGTCTCTTTCCTGTACACAGTCTGGTTTAAATGTGATTCCTAAGTCATCTTCAAATGCTGCTCTAAATGATACTGGATTTTTTTGTATCAGCAATTCTGGGAACCAGTTTCAGCTGTGTTTCAATAGATGTCACAGAATTTAGCTATACAAACAACTCTGCTTCATTCTAAAATTGTAAAGTAATACAGATTTTTTTTCTTTTTAAAATTTCCCTCTCTGTAGGGATGTGAGCTCATAGAGACACCAGATCAAGACTTAACAGATTTCACCAAGTGCCTTCAGATACTTCAACAGAAGATAGAAAAAAGCAGTTTGCAGGTAATGCTAGCAACTCTGGCTATACACATTTTGGCATGTGAATCTTCCTGGGTATGTTTACTCTGTAATATAGTGGCAAATAAAAATACACAGGAAGCAGGAACAAAAAAAAATCATTAACTGCCAAGAAGATATTTCTTCTTGTTTCTGCTGGTGAAACTCGAAGACTTTTGAAGAGTGAACAGAATTGAATGCACATACTATTAAAACTACTAAAACTCTCATGATGTTACCTGGGTGAAATAGTGCATCATATGACTCACGAGGGAATGAAACCTGGGAAAGTTGTGGTTGCTTCAGTGCTACTGGCTGTTGCTATACTGCTGCTTGCAATCATGTGGTCTTCATTTTCAGTATTTGGTGACTGTTTCCCAACCTGTCTTGAATTCCATTGCTCTCTCCCTTACCCAGCAGCAAAAATTTGATTCATTGTGACTCTTAAAAAAGCAACAACTTTAAAGTGCATAAAGAAAGGCCTGGATATTTGTATTGTTTATGTCCCCCTTCTGTGGTACACAATATGCATATGTATCTATATGCCAACTTTGTTCAGGAACTCAAGACATAACAATGGTCCATTCTCCTATATTTCTTTAAAACAATCCTGTGAAATAGGTTGGGCTGGAAGTTACAAAGTAAGCTACTGTGACTGCAAATGGAGTAGAAACTGGATCTTTCTGATGTCAAGTGAATACATTAATCCATTTTCAAATGCTTTCATTTTGAAATTGAATGTAGATCAGCCCACCACTACTTCAGCTGTTGGAGATCAAGTAGATTGGTTCCACTCTAGCTTGTAGGACAGGGGTCTTCAAACTTGACAGCTTTAAGACTTGTGGACTTCAACTCCCAGAATTCCTCCTCCAGTCATGTTAGGTCAGGAGTTCTGGGAGTTGAAGTCCACAAATCTTAAACTTGCCAAGTTTGAAGACCTTTGTCATAGGAAGTCACCTATATCTATTTTCAAATTGTCTCTGGTGGCTTTCAACATCTCAGTGGAAAAATGAAGAAGAGGGGAAAAATTCTAAACTGTTCTGAGGTGAGAATGGCAACATATAATATTATGGTAAAATAAATTAAAATAAAATATTGTCAGCATAATTGTGCCATGTGGAAAGAGAGGGGGAACCTCATGATCAAGATGACATTTAACATTGAGATGTGGCAAGAAAGAGTACAGATGAAGAAAGGATGAAACGGTCACAATTTCCAGAATCACAAGGAAAGGTACAAAATAAGGAGACAAGATACTGGAGAAAAGAGAAGGTCAACTCAAGAATACATAGCAAACACTAATTATTGCGAGAGTTCCTCAACACAACAATACCCACCTTCATCGACAAAACCTCAGTAGAGAAAGAGCTAGGCAAAATGCACGACTTGCACAATATAATATTTAGTTAGTTTACTTTATTGTCATTGCACCACATACAAGGAAATCAAACACCATCTTCAGTGCACATCATGACCGTGACCATGAAAATAAACACAAACACACATCCTTCACCCTTCACACATTGAACCGTAAACCCCTGACACCACACCAACACTGCACTATACAGCAGAATTCAAAAGAGCTACTGCCCTGGGATAGAAGTTGCTTTTCAGCTTATTTGTCCTTCTTTTTATTATTCTGTACCATCTGCCAGATGGTAATAGTTCAAAAAAAGGGTTCCCAGGATGAGATGGATCTTTGAGAATGTTTTGAACTTTCTTATGGCAGTGGGAGCTATAAAGCTCTTCCAAAGAGGGGAGAGGGCAACCAACGATCTTCTGGGCAATTACATTAACCCTCTGGAGTGCTTTCCTATCTGCCACTGTGCAATTGGCAAGCCATACAGATGTGCAGTATGTTAAAATGCTCTCTATGGTGCAGCGGTAGAAGGTCACCAGCAGTTTTTCATTCAGTTGTTGTTTTCTGAGAAGCCTCAGGTAGCATAATCTCTGCTGGGCCCTTTTGATCAGGGCTGCAATGTGGGCACCCCAGGTCAGGTCCTCTTTTAGGGTAACACCCAGAAACTTAAAATTGGCCACCTGCTTCACTCAGTCTCCATTGATAAGCAAGAGCTGGATGTCTGGTCTGTTCCTTCTATAATCCACTATAAGCTCCTTGGTCTTATTGGTGTTGAGGACCAAGTTGTTGTCTCCACACCATGAAAGCAACCGATCCACCTCATCTCGCCCAGAGATAAGTCCCACCACTGTTGTATCATCTGCAAATTTAGCAATAGTATTACTAACATGAGTAGGAATGCAGTCATGCACATAAAGAGTATAGAGTAAGGGACTCAACACGCAACCCTGTGGTGTACCAGTGTTAAGAATAAGGGCTGAAGAGGTATGATTACCTAATCTGACCCTCTGTGAGCGGCCAGACAGAAAATCCATAATCCAAAGGCTGATTGAATTAGAAAGCCCAAGTTCCATAAGTTTAGACACTAGTCTATGTGGAAGAATTGTGTTAAATTCAGAACTAAAATCCATAAAAAGCATCCTCACATAGCCCTCCCGTTGTTCAGAGCAGTGTGAAGCGTGATGGCTATAGCGTCCTCTGTAGATCTATTTTTTCTGTATGCAAACTGGTGTTTATCAAATGTATGCAGAAGACCAGAAATGATGTACCGGCAGACCAATTTCTCAAAGCACTTCATGATGGTAGGAGTGAGTGCCACTGATCTGTAATCGTTGAGGTTATTGATAGGGAACTTCTTTGGCAGCGGAACAACAGTGGAAGCCTTCAAACAAAATGGAATAGTGGATTGGGATAAAGACCGATTGAAGATCCTGGTAAAGACTCCAGCCAACTGATCAGCACAGTTTTTAAGCACTCGGCCAGAGATACCATCAGCACCGGCAGCCTTTCCAGGGTCCACAGCCCTCAGAATTCTTCTCACCTCCTGTTCCTCCACAATGAGGTGGGGGCTACAATTGGCTGGTAGTTGTCTTTTAGGTGTCTCTGATGTCTCCACTTCAAAGCGAGCAAAGAAATGATTCAGTTCCTCTGCCAATGAAGCATCCCCTCAGCAGGGATGACATTGGTCGGTTGATGGTTTGTAATTTGTTGAATACCTCGCCACACCTGCCTCATGTTATTGCTATAAAAATTGTCTTCAATCTTCCTCTTATAATCAGTCTTGGCCTTCCGAATATTTTTCTTCAGATTAGCTCTGGCAACACTGTATGTTGCCCCATCACCAGACCTAAAGGCCTTGGTCCTGTCATGCAAGAGGCACTGGACTTCCTTGGTCATCCAGGGTTTCTGATTGGGTTAGATCCTAATATGTTTATCCACAGTGATAGTATCTGTGCAGTGTTTGATATAGCACAGAACAGTTGCAATGTGCACCTCTAGGTCAGGGTGGTAAAAGATGTCCCAATTGTGTTCTCAAAACAATCCTGAAGTTGTTGGGAAGCATCTTCTGGCCAAGATTTCACTGTCTTTATTATAGGCAGAGCTCGTCTCCTAAGAGGGATGTAAGCTGGTGCTAAAAGCAATGGCATATGGTCTGATTGTCCCAAATGTGGTAATTGTATAACCTTATAGCCATTGATGTTGGTATATATTTTGTCCAATATGTTTGCTCCTCTAGTAGCACACTTAAAATGCTAATAGAATTTAGGGAGCACTTCTTTTAAATCAGCTTGATTAAAGTTCCCTGCTATAATATGCACAGCATCAGGATACTTATTCTGCTGACTACTAACAACGTTACACAAGAATCCCAAAGCTATGGTAGTATTGGCATCAGGTGGGATATAGACTGCAGTAATCAAAACCATGCTGAATTCCCATGGAAGATATATGGGTCTTCACTCCTCTACTCGTTGCAGAATACCTTATGCCACCAGACTTGAAATTCTAGACCTAGAAAACCTAGAACTACGCCGCCTTCGGTCCGATCTAACTATAGTTTATAAAATCATACATTGCAATGTCCTACCTGTCAATGAATACTTCAGCTTCAACCATAACAATACAAGAGCAAACAATAGATACAAATTCAAGGTTAATCGCACCAAACTTGATTGCAGGAAATACGACTTCAGCAACAGAGTGGTCAATGTCTGGAATACTCTACCTGACTCTGTGGTTTCTTCCCCAAGCCCCAAAAACTTTAACCTTAGACTTTCTACTATTGACCTCACCCCTTTCCTAAGAGGTCTGTAGGGGGCGTGCATAAGCGCAGCAATGTGCCTACCGTCTCTGTCCTATTGTTTCTTTTATTTTTCTTATATGTATCCACGTATTCATAACTATGTTTTTACTTATATCTATTATCTTGTAAGCAATTGGCAAACCAAATAAAATAAAAAATAAAAATAAATACATTTAAGTGTCATATACTCCAGATCCATGGAGCAGTGGCTGTCTATAGTCTTTGTATTGATACACCAGCTTTCGTTCACATAAAGGCTTAAACCTCCCCCTTTGATCTTGCCAGAATCTGTACTCCTCTCCTGTCGGTGAGCTATGTAGCCTTCCAGCTCAACAGCTGCATCTGGAATGAGTGAATGAAGCCAAGTTTCTGTGATTAGCAAAACACAGCAGTTCTTGATGAATTTAGTCTTTGCAATCTGTAGCCTTAATTCATCTGTTTTGTTAGTCAGGGATCTTGCATTGGTAAGAAATATATTTGGAATTGAAGGCTTGTGTGGAAACTTACTCAGCCTAAAGAAAACCCCAGCAGGGCATCCTCTCTTCCTCTTCCTGTTCTTCTTTCTCCGCCTCTTCTTCCTTCCTACAGGGATAGTGATCCATGGCTCCCCCAGGGAGCTGCCTCCTTCGGTATGTTATGAGAACGTATAAAATCATCCGTAATAGCCTTTTCACATTTCAGTCCAATTTGTAGCAAGGCTTGCCGACTATAGATGCTCCTTGCCCCACAGGATTCAATCAAGGAAAGGATCCAAAACACACACAGAATCATACACACCATACACTGAAAGAAGGAGTGGTTAGCCGCAACATCCATGTGCGCAGCCATCTTGAAAGATAGGATTTTCTGTTGATGTTGGTGCCACGGCCAAAGTCTACCCCACTATTATGGATTTCTATTCCCTGGAGAAATTACTGGTTTCTGCTGTATGAAGGAAAGGTCAAGATAGGCAATTTGCAACATCTACCTAATGAGTTCCTCAATTTATGTAGCAGCGATGAACTTATTGCAAACAAATTCAGGAATAACATTAAATAATAGAACTGCCTCTTTCAAATGACAAGGGCAAGCCATGGAGAATGTGCTTATTTATTTGGAGAAACTAATATTCCAACACTCAGCTGAATGTTGTTTTAAGTTGAGGGGAAAGAAGTGAAAATGTTAGATTCATGGCAGATCAACTACACATGTTGTCATCAAAAGAATCTTTTGTTAAGCAAAAAGCATCTATATTTGTCTTGCTACATACCTCTCTTCTTTAATAAAATGATGTTTCTTCTTGAATTTTAAAAGCAGACAATAGCAATCTGCTATGGTCATTCTGTTTTTCTGTTTAGGTAAGGAAATATCACTAAAAGGACGATGCAAAGGATCACTTGTTATCTAGTACTGAATATTATTCTGTGGTTTATTTATTCTACTTGTGCATGATCAAACATTGTCACTTAGTTCCTCTCTTCTGGGCTGTGTAGTGAATCAAAATCCTTGTTCTTCCAGACAGTTGAGAAAATGAACAAATATTCACCTGGCAATGAAGCGTTCACTCTTAACTCTCTATTGATAATATCTATGCTTACTGAATCATAACTAGTTCCAGATGGGACAGAAATATGATTGGTCAGAATACATCTGCTCCTAGAAATTAATTGAGCTTTGAAAACCAAATCAATAATACTTCAAAACTGTTCCACTACCCAGTTTCAATAATTCATCAGTAAAAGGCAATACCAGGCAATTCCCATTTTCCTTTAGGTTTGTCATCCATGCTGGTGATAGTCTTGAATTTTTTGATGAACTCCATTCTTAAAGTAAGCATTCATTAGACCATTTCCCACATAAAGTTATCTGCAAGTTTTCTTTGCAAAGAGCAATGGCTCATTAAACTCATTTCTGAAGCTGTGCAAAAAGATTGCTTAGTTCACTCTGTAGATGCACATGCCAGTTGCTTTTTTTCCACTAATATGCTATTTCTTCCTTGATGCTTAGAAATAATTTTATATATGCAGTACTGCTGGAGAAAAAAATAGTAACCCTCTTTTCTTAGGATTTCATTTGCATTCTTCTACAAAAAAAAATTAATTTTCTTATTAGGCTAGCATATTTGAACTCCAGGTAGAAAATACTTAGGTTAGTTAGGTTCTGCTGCTTTGTTCATTGTAACGTCTATGAAAGAATGGGTTATTCGCTCAGATTGTGATCTCTCCAAAGAATTCTAAAAGCAAACATTAAAGTGAGAATAATGTAAGCCACATGGTCTGCTATGGTGTTTCAATAATATATCTATTACCACATGCTTTTCCTAATAATCATTAAGACTGGTGGTGGATGTTGTTCTCCATGCATTTCTGATCTTTGAAACTTAAGAAGGCTAACTGTAATAGCATGGACGAAAGAGGGAAGCATCTCTTTTGGGGAATTATAATTGAACTGAATGCATGTTACAATACACAGTGTAATTTTTCTCTTCAATTATATTGTCACATAACTTATATGTAATATCAACTTTGGGTAGCAGTTTTGAGATCAGTATGAACATGCTGCTTTTGCAAAGATACAAATAATGGAAATGATATATTGTACTGTTTCTGTATTTTTTTAAATCATGCCTCTTTTCTATCAGGTTGATATCACTGAAAATGCAATTACATATAGTGATAGAGTTTTGTTTGCTTTGGTTTGCTTTTTACTTTTTTTACTTTTTCAGAGGGGCTCAATGAAAATCTGTCACTATTCATTTTTGATAATATTGCTCAGTTAGCCTTAAGTTAGAGTTAAGTGATTTATTTTGAGAGTACGTTGAAGTAAATATTTCTTAGAAGAGAGAGAGATATCTTTTACTTTTATATATGAGCAGAATTATTGCATACATTGCTTATGGCCATGTCCAACACACTATAAGTCTGTTGCTGCAACATTATCTATAACAGTGGTCTCCAACCAGTGGGCAGTGAGAAAATTTTGGTGGGCCGCAGAGAAATCTCACTCCCAAAGCATCCCCCCAAAGCAATTAATCTAGGCTGCGCAGAAACACAAGGCTGCGCCATCCACATGGCCCGCAGGAACACTCCCCACCCACTCACTCCTTACCCGGCAAACTTGCCTGCTAAAATTGCTATTTTTCCTTTTTCTGACCATCATCTGTTCTGCTGTGCCTGGAGATTTAGATCTAGGAAGCAAGAAATGGTTGGATTTCTTGCTTTCTAGTTAGTCTTTAGATCTTCGGCTCTGCTTTTAAGCACAGCCGAACCTCCCTTAGGGCTGAAGATTCTGTTATTCAGCTCAGACTCACGACAAGCAAATTTGAAAGACTGAGCTAGCCGATGGCAGTTAGCTAGATCACTGAATGATTCTGTGAGCAACTCAATCTGCCTTCCTGCTTTGCCTGATTTTGGGTAAAAGTTGCTCTTTTTTTTAAATAAAAAATTAAATATTTAAATACATGGAGTGTTGTGAGTTAAAACAAATTAGGCCACACCGACAGAACCAGTTAGTGGTCCCTGGGATTTAAAATTATGAGTTTGGTGGTCCCTGAGGTCCAAAAGGTTGGCGACCCCTGATCTATAATTTTGGAAATCTTTCTCCTTGAATTTTCTTGAAAAACATTGGGAAAGAAATTAATATTGCATCAATTTCCCCTTGATATAATTTAGTAGCACAGCAATGCACACCAAATTAATTTAAATTCTTAGATATTAGTTCATAAGAATACTAAACAAAACTCTTTATATATAAAATTTAAATGCTTTGTGCACAATTTCGCAATCTTGCAGCATTAGAAGAAAGGAAGGGAAAGGGATGAAGTAGTGTTTCCTCACTACTTGTACCGAACAGTTATCTTCCTTACATTTATATCATAATTACAAGATATAGTGTTTAAGATGCCAGGAGCTGTTTCAAATAACCATAATAAAGCAAAAATATATTATACATTTGAGTTGTAATATTCTAGGTTTTATATAGCATATTGTCTTTGACAAGAAATTCATACAAATATTTGAGAAAATGTCCAACTTTTTTAACATAGATGTGTTGGGTTTTAATACCCAGAATTCCTTAGCCCATATATTTATTTACTAACCTAGGTTAATGCAATGCTTTGGCTAAAAATATAATTAAGATATGTTTATTTAAAGGAATGAGTAATGCAGTGCATATATAACTCTACTTCATAACAGTCACTTCTTTCAGAAGGAATCTGGTACCTGGTTCAAGCAGTAATGAGATAGACAAGAAAGACTGCCGTCTACCCAAAACTCTGAGTGATACCAGAAACCCTACGATTTCTTGAAGGTAATAGAAAATTGGTTAGAATAAGTCAGGGATGCTTAAATCTGACCCATGGGGCCAGCCTAGAAATATCAAAGGACTGGCCAGCACAGCCCTCCATGGCCTATTTTTGGCTGCCCTGGCCTACAGTAGTATTCTGACAGCCAAAAACAGGATGCAAGGAGGCCCTGTGACCACCCCCCATAGCCCATTTTGGGCCTCCCTAGTGTCCAGCAGCACTCTGCCGGCCAAAAATGGGATGCATGGAGGCTCTGCAAGACACTCTGTGGCCCATTTTTGGCCTCCCCAGCCTCCAGCAGCACTGCTAGCCAAAAATAGAACGTGCTGTTGATCAGTTTTTTCTGCTAGTGGGTCTGTGCAGCACTTAAGATCCAGGTCTCAAAAGATTCTTTGGAGCGTGAAGCCATGAACAAATAACACCTATCTGAAATTTTTTTAAATTAGCTGCATCTTTTCCAGGCAGCTAGCTACAAAAGGAAGAATATGACACATTGAGGAAGTGCTGACAAAACCATTCAAAAGAGAGAAGGAGGGGGAGGTAGAGAGGCAGAGAGAGAGAAAGAGACTCAGTCAGCAGTCTTGGTGCAAATGAGAAAGGGATTCCCTTGGAGACCCAGCACTTAAGGTGACATTCACACACACACACACACACACACACACACACACACACACACACCTTGTTTCCCTCCAACAAGGTTTTGGGAAAGCGCTTGGTTGCAAGGTGGGCTGCTGCATTGTTTGTCTTGCAAACTTGGAGAGGTGCAGGAAGGGAACGCAAGCCCAGTTGCAATGCTGGAAGAAGGAGAGGAGGAAAGTGGGGAAGAAGCAGAGGAAGGAAGAAGAGGTAGCAGAATAAACAGGAAGCAGGATGAGGAAGAGCAAGAGGAGGCACAAGCAGGCTTAGCAGAAGGAGCAGGAGAAGGAAAGACCTGGAACTCAGTTGTTGCAAGCCAATTGCAAGCCCAGCTGCCGGAGAACCTTTGCACTTTGCACGTACCGGCCTTACTGTTTGAGGGCAGGAATAAACTGAATTAAGCCCTTGCATTCTCGCCGGTGGGAGAGAGAGCAGGTAGCCCTTGGGAGAGAGAGGCAAACTAATCATCTAATTGAGCAGCCTGTTCTCTGCCCTAATCACCAGCTGGGTGGGTTTGGCCAGGGGTATGTGACAGGCAACACTCTTCCTGCACCCCCAAAAAACAAAAAAGGGGCCGTTTTTAGCATAGCAAACCTCCCTGGAGCCTCAGGAGACCCAAAAAGGTGTGCAGGGTGGCGGTGCACCCCCGATGCACCCTCCCCCCGTGCACCGTTTTGGGTCTCCTGAGGCTCCATGGAAGCTTGCTATGCTAAAAATGATCCCTTTTTTGTTTTGGGGGAGGGGGGGGTGCAGGAGAAGTGCTGCCTGTCACACACCCCTGGCCATGCCCACCCAGCCAGTGATTAGGGCAGAGAATGGGCTGCTCAATTAGGTGATTAGTTTGCCTCTCCCTGGAGCTTTAGAAGACCCAAAATGGTGCAGAGGGGGTCAGGAGGGCGGTGCCCCCCCATGCCTCCCTTCCCCATTTTTTGGCTTTGCAAGCCTCTCTGCACTTACCTGGGAGCCAGAACCAGGCGCATGACAACTTCTGGGAGGGGCAGGATGGGGCGGGGGAGCAGCTGGTCTTTGGAATTACCGGTTCGCCGAACTGGATGTACAATTAACATCTGGTTCACCTGAACCGGTAGAATGCCACCTCTGGTGAGCTCCCTCATATCACTGAATTTGTCATCTTTTATCTTAATATTTTACCTGTGATTTATTTAATTGTAATTTTTTTGATTGTTGTGAGCCATCCAGGATCATTGAGAATTGGGTGGTATATCAATTTTATAAATTATTACTAATATTAAGCCCTCCTCTAGGGCTCTGTCTGAGGTAGTAACAAAGATTGATAGACTATTGGACATCTGGTGAAATTCATTTATGCTCTGCTCCTATACAAAAGAGTCAAACCCCATAGCAGCTGGGGACTCTACATGTCTTTAATCTCTTGAGACTATTTGTGCCAAAAAGTAAATCTCCCTTTGTCTGGAATATCTGTTTTGAATGCAAAGGGAAAAAAATGCATCTTGAGCCTGTATCAAACGCCCACCATGGCCATGCCCACTGGCCATGCCATGCTTCCAGCTCTCAGAGATCAAACACAACCCTGATGCGGCCCTCAATGAAATCAAGTTTGATATTCCTGGAAGAAGGGAAGACATTGGAGGAATATAATGTATTAAATGTAGTCAGTTAGACATGTAGTCAGGCAAGAAAACATGGACATATAATCCCCAAAAGATGTGATTGATTAGGAGATGAGGAAAGGAGATGAAAGAAAGGGGGGGGAATTTAAACCACTAGAAAAGAGTGGGAAAGTACAGTAATTCAGTGAGCTGCTGGTAAGGGATTAGTCATGCTACCAGTTACAGTGCTTTGTCCTATTCACAAACCTACCTTTCAGGTGACTTTATATGAAAAGAGAGCGCAATTGTTGCTGCCATTGCTACTTTCTTGTGAGTAATTACTTGTGCTCCTTCTTTTTACAGCTATTGTAGCTTTTTCATTTCCTCTGTGCATTAGAACTGTCTCCCTATTCCCCAGTGTCCTGCAAGAAAAATGGTGCTCTAAGATTCCAGAAGTTTTTATGTATGAAATACCTTATTTATGGTTCTGTCAGTCTCTGTTTTGAATAGCACATTTCATGCCTTTCTTTCTCCTTATTTGTTCTATAATCATATATTTTAATAAAAAATAAATATTTATTTCTGAATGTACTTTCACTACTTCCTACAGTATCTATTTTCTTTTTCAGAGTGCGGCAATATAGAAGGGGAAAGTTCAGTTTTAAGTAGTGTTGCTTTTCTTCCTTAATTCTGCTGAACTTGAGAGTGTTCTTCTCAGTCTTTAGGAAGGGTCTGTGAGCTTAAATGATGGTGATACTTTTATGGGTTGTTGCTTTAGCCTAAATTTAGAATGGTGAAAAAGATACCTGATGACCATTCAACATTTGAGATAATTTTTAAAAAAATATTCCAAGTATTGTTAAATGTTTATATAAATTTGTTAATAGAAAATAAAATCCCAAAAGATCAAAAGCATAGAAAATAAAACATGCAGCAATTTTATAATTAACAAACTTTAAAAGGGTACAAGTCAGTAAGAGATATCTGCTATTGCACATGATATTGTAAACAGGTCTAAAGAAATCTCACAGCTTGTTTAAGTCAGTTTGTTTCTACTGCAAGAATTTTGAAAGGCAGCTGGTAGATTCTAAAGCTTTTGTGAACAATACGGGGAGAAAAACTTTTTCAACTTTTGAGATTTCAGAACTCGAATTGCTTTCCCAAGAGAATAATGTCACTGACATCTTGCTGAAGAGATTAATAGAGTGTTAACCATTTAATTATACAGAATGCTTTCCGTGTAATATTGGATTGGAATCTTACACATTTGGAGAGAGAATGCCATTAATACTGTGTATAAAGTAATAATAAAGTTATTTTTCAGCTTCTGGTTATTTCTGCAATAACTTAACATAGCATAATTCAGGATTAAATTAAGAATATGGACAGTATAATCGACATATGTAACTCCTGCTTGTTGTGCTATAAATCTTAAATACTAGAAAACAACCCCAGTGTTCTATAATTTTCTTACTATTTTATTCTCCTATTAGATTACTCATGGAATCCAAAGATTTGACTTACAATGTTGACATATCCAGGCTATTACTATCAATGAGTTTTAATATGCTATGGGCCAAACAAGTTGTTAATTGATCTTCTGTGGCCAAATGGCCTCTTTTATCTTTATCTTCTAGCATTCATTCACTTGCTGTCAATAGAGATTTAGTTCAGCTACCTGAATTTCATACCAATATCTTTCCTGGCAACCATACTTAGAGAGAAAAATCCAGACCTTTCTTTTTGTATGTTACAATTCTATTCACTGAGTTAATCAATTCATGTTGTATGTCAGGAGTCAGTTACCTTGCTGTTCCATCCTTAATCTTGTCTAGCACAAAATTATATTTTCCCAGAAGACTGATAATACAGAAAATGTCCATAGATTCACCTGAACTTTATTGTAAATTTACTTTCCTGTGAATTTTAAAGGGCAATTTAGAGAAAGTGTCATGAATAGTGTAACTTTATCAAATATCTGTTTCTCTATGAGCAACTGCTTCTGGATTCTATACCTGTGCAACAGTATTATCTTCTGTGAGTAGCTCTTCTCAAAAATCATGTCGCGCTGATATGGGCATTTGAAGCTTTAAATTTTAAGTGAACCGAGCCACACAAGCAAGCAAAGCCCTGCACACATATAGGATGCATGGAACATGTAAAACCACACACCCCAGTCCACAGAAAACATCTTCACAGAGGCCTGAGGAAGTTGCCTGAGAGTGTAAACTTTGTGGAGGACCCTGCATGAAGCTGATGATCCCCACGGAGACTCTTCAAGTGACAGCTGTGGTAGAGGACATCACATGCCAGGTAGATGTCCACCCCAAGACCAAGCTGATTGAGATACGGAGGAAGGATCCAGCTGATGGAGAGGGTCCTACTGGGGCAAGCTGCACATCCTGACCTGATGATGGATCATTCTCTCATTGCTTCCCAAGAATCAAGAGCCACTATCCTGGAGAGGAGATAACTGGGGCAATTGACTTAAGCGAGACAGGAGAATGGTAATATCAAACTGCAGTGTGCAGTCAGATTTTCAAGGCACTACCCGGTTAATTTGAGCAACTAAAGATTGGGCAGGAAGTTCATAATCAACCGGTGCTACAAATACCTCCCTGAAGGGACCAATTTACCCAAGTTTCCCATCAGCCAGTGGTGGGATTCAATTTTTTTTACTACCGGTTCTGTGGACATGGCTTGGTGGGTGTGGCAGGGGAAGGGTACTGTAAAATCTCCAGTCAGAGGTGGATTTGCCAGTTCTCTGAACTACTCAAAATTTCTGTTACCAGTTCTCCAGAACTGGTCAGAATCTGCTGAATACCACCCCTGCCACCAACCCTGGGCTTATCACAGCTAATTGGCAAAAGAAGTCCTCCCAGAAGGTCCCAGTCTACTGCTGTAGAAGCTGTGGTAGGAACTTGAGCTACCAGTACTCTGGCAGCAAAGTCAGCAAAAATATCACCTAGGAATCAGCCCTCCTCTGCAGTTGAGGTTCCCCTCATCCAACAAAATACTCCCAGGATGGATGTTTGTGAGATGGATGGGTGTGAGACCAGGGCCAAATGGTTCCAGCCCAGGCACCAGCGCCACAACCGCCATCTGTCAGAGCGAATGCACCGCCACCTTTCAAGCCTGTTTTTGATGGGACCACAAGCAAGCCTTCTTTCTTCTAAATCAAGCCTGGTCTTACATCAACTATCATGGAGATGAGTTCTATAATGATAGAGAAATTGTCTTCATCCTGGGCAACAACCTAGAAGAGGAAGTATCAGAATGGTTTAACCAACTCCATGACGAAAGTGCCCCAGAGTTGGATAACATAGATTACTTCCTATGAGAGCTCCGAGCCTATTTCAAGGATTTTTTCCAAGTCCAAAAAGCAGAAGCAGAGATTAAAATGATGGAGCAAAAGGGTTGGCCCACAAAAGAAATTGTTCAAGAATGTCATCGCCTGGCCGGGAAATTAAGAATTTGGCCTGAACGGATCCTGGTGCATTACTTCAAAGAATGAGGAATTGCTAAAAATATGCCTATGTAGAGTACCAGGAGACGAAGCCTCAAGTGGTACCAAGTGGCCATTGCCACGGATAATGAAATAAGACAGCATTGCCATACCATGAGTATTTAATACATTGGAAAGGATACTGTATTTCAGAAACAACATGGGTAAAAAGTTGGAAAGTAAATGCTGACAAATTAATTAAAAAAATTCATGAGAAGAATCCTCACAAGCCTAAGGGGGTTCATGGAGGTGGCAGTGGAGGTTAGAGTTTATTTAATCTATTGTGGTTATCTCTTTGCAGGAAGTTCTTTTCACTTAAAAGGGGCAGCCTGTCGACCAGAGGTGGTATTCAGCAGGTTCTGACCAGTTCTGGAGAACTGGTAGCAGAATTTTTGAGTAGTTCAGAGAACCAGCAAATATCACTTCTGACTGGAGATTTCACAGTATCCTTCCCCTGCCACGCCCACCAAGCCACATCCACAGAACCAGTAGTAAAAAAATTGGAATCCCACCACTGCTGTCGACCCTGAAGATGACATATGTGTAGCCATATTTTATTCTAGCTTTTGTCCATTTCTTTCCCTAGCTTCTTTGGGCTTTCTGCAAAGGAATTCAATTCTATTTCAGGTTCATCACTCTTTAGCTGGTGAGAGGGGGGTTGTAGAGATAAAGGGGAAATGTTATGTCTAGGTGGCATTCTTTGCCATGAGAACAGAGAAGGTGCCTGCAGCTGGAGGAAGATGGAGTTTGGAGTCATCAGACTAATGGACTAAGAATTGATTGGAGATTGTGATTCTGGGGGGAAGTTTCAAACTTTTGCTTTTTACTAGGTGTAATTCCGGAATCTAGCCAGAGTTGGAATTACACCAAGTCATTGCCAATTTGATATATACCTAATCAACAGAAAGAAAGATGGATGCCTTGGACTTTTGTTCAGGGAAGCAGTTACTTGGAATGCTGACACCAAAGGTTGGGGGCTGCTGTCATACAGTGCAACTGCCAGATTAATGTCTACAAATAACTACAAAATGGCTATGTCAGACTTTTAAGATAGAAATAATTATCTTTAATCCATGAATTAGTGAAATAAAGCAGACATACTATAATTCTATAATCCTGTCCAATATTGTTATACACTAGTTTTCTGGAGGAGTTGCAATAGGAAAATAGAATGATTTATGATAATTCTATTTTAGAGTCAAGTAAAGAGGGCTTAAAAATAGTGTAGACAAGACCAAGCTAATGCAAGTTGGCAATGTTCAAGACAACAGTCCAATAACATTAAAAGAACAGACCTTAAATTTGTGGAACAATGTAACTCTCTTGGTAGCATCAGATGGGGGAAATAGAAGCAGAAGTAAAATGCTGAATAGATAAAACAACTGCTGTCTTCCAACAAATGTGCTCAGCATGGACCACATCCACACAGCAACCAAGATCAGATTATTTAATGCCATTGTCATATCAACTGCCATGTATTCCAGTGAAGCCTGGAAATCTATAAGAATTACTAATAACATCAACTGCACTTTGCTGGATGTGCTCCACATGTGAGCAATGTCAAGCAAAGACTGCAATCAATTGGATACCATCAGATGGTTAAGAGAAAAAGAGGAGGACCACAGTGTCAGAATATATTCATGAACTGGAATAGAACTTTGTAACAGGGTCAGCCAATGAGAGCTGAATTGAGGGTTGAAACTTAAAAAGAGAATGTAGGCATGGTCTGTGCTCATCTCTAAAGTGAAAGAGAAACTAACTTATTCGCTTGCCTGCTGAACTAAAGTGAAACTGATGTCTATTTCTGAGCTCCTGAATTGCTGTTAAGCTCTGAATCTGTAACATGTCTGCTTCTGTTTGAGTTTGCTCTATGTTGAAGAAATCTACAACTGGTATTGTAAAATTTACTTGTATTTATAAAAAAGTTAAATGAAGCCTCAGCCATCTGTCTTTACTTTTCTGGCGCTGAATTTACGCTGCAATACTTTGAACACATAGAATATCTGGTGCCAAATAGAATATTTCAGAAAGATCTTTAAAATGGAAGACTATGGAGACTGTAGCTACTGATTGAAAACTATGGACTTGGAGCAGTATACTTGTAGCCCAATGTGCTAAGTGCAGGATGTGATATAATAATTTCCAGTCATTTGCATAAAAATGTTTATGACTATTCCAAACTCTGCTTTTCAACAGTTTCTGTAGTCTTTTCTTGCTTACCTCTCATGTTTCTCTTCAGAAGTTTCTGTTGTGAAATTGATATAGTTCTTTTTAATTTTAAACATAAATAATATTTTTTTTAATTTTCTGGATCTTTAAATTTTGTGTTTAACTTGGCTTTTATGAGAAACTATTGCATACAATAGAGAAAATATAGGTTATGAATTCATCACAATTTTGTCAGTCACTAAAATAAAAGAACAAAAATATTGTGAATACAAAATTGTTAAATCAAAAGAGCATAGAAATACAACTAGATGTAAACTAGGTAGAGAGCTGAGTTGGGCTGAGTTGAATGAATATTCAATGCATTATATCTTTCCCATTTTGATACTTGATTCAGATGTAATAAATGTATTTTCTTTTTAAATTGCCCAGATAGGGGTAAACAGAGAATGTGTTAACTTTTAAATTTAAATTTAAATATAGACAAATTAATCAAAGTAATAAAATGTACCATTCAAAAATATATTATTTTCCAGGTAAATGCTGTAACAAACATTAAGAATTATCTAGGTTTTTTTTAATACTATAATTTGAATATCCCATCAGATTTAACATTTTTTCAAGGAAACACTGTATTAAAATGTTATGCCGACATGGAAAAAATTACATCAGTTTAAGTTGGTTATGCAACTATTATTTCTAATCAATACTTGTGATGCATTACTTTATGTATAGTTATCTAGCTACTGTTGTCTATAAATATCCTACAATGTGTGCAGGTTGCCATTTTTATGTAATGATTATATATATATATACACACACACACACACACACACACACACATTATTCTTCTAATTTTTTTATATGCTGAATTGATGCATATTTTCTATTTATACCATATTCATATTTTTATTATACTATACACATCCTAAGAGAAAGCTTAAAATTAATTATTCATTCCGTTAGACCCAATAGAGATAACACAAAAACTATTAATCACACATGACAATATTTGGCCAATTTTTGATACTATAATTTGAATATCCCATCAGATTTTCAAGGAAACGCTGTATGAAAATGTTATGCCAACATGGAACTGTTAAAAACACCTAAACCAAGTTTTTATCAAAACAATAAAATAAGTAGGAATGCAATGTCTTTATAAATTGACACAGTTCAGTTTCCTTCACTCTCTTCTCATTCACATACAAGTATGCCAAAACCTTTAGCCCCACCCTGTCTGATGGGCTGTATCACTGGCCCACAAACTAGTTTAAAAAGTCAGTAGTCCACTCCTGCTTGGATAACTGAATATGGAGAAAGTTCTTTTTGCAAGAACAACAATGTAACAGATACTATAAAGGTATTTTGGATCTCCAATGCATTTAGACAATATAATAAAGAATGCAATAAAGAAAAATATTCATTCAAATAAGACTTTAAAGTGTAATGTTAACATAGAACAGTAATGCTTCATGGTTTTTTTTAATGAAACAAAAACTGTTAAAAAGTTATTGTATTTATGTAGTTACTTACCAATCACATCTAAATTATATTAAAGTAACCAAAATATCTTTACAATCCCCGAGGCATGTCACAACTTTTGAGTACTCCTAATGTTTGGAAATTGAAAGTTGAAAAATTTGATACGCCCATATGTAGAAATTATTATTCCAGAAATTCTTCATTTTAAACTGATTAAGCTAGCTGAGCCTGTCCATAGTTGTAGGTGAATTATTAGCTTTTTAATAGATAGAAAGCAGCAAGCTAGAGAAAATTACAATTAATATCTGGGCAATTAGCATAAACGCCCCTCAAAGTTGTGTATTCTCTCCATTGCTTTTCTCTTTATATATACCAATGACTGCATTTCTGAGGATCCCTTTGTTAAAATACTGAAGTTTGCAGATGATATAACAGTCAATACGGTCTCATTCGAGCCAATGATGAACCTGATCTGAGGTTGAGCAACTGGCCTTGTGGTGCAGCCATAACAGTCTGGAGCTGAACATGCTTAAACAGTAGAGATGAGAGTAGATTTTAAGAAGAGCCCTTCTATTCTACCACCCCTTAATATATTCAACAGCACAGTATCCTCAACTATAATCCTTCAAGTTTTGGGTTCTAGAATCTCCCAGGATTTTGAATGGACCCCGAGCATTAGAACCATCATTAAAAAGGCACAACAAAGAATGTTCTTCCTACATCAACTCCAGAAGTTCAGACTGCCCCAGGAGTTGTTGATACAGTTTTATAGGAAAATTATTGAGTCTGTCATTTGTTCTTCTATAACTGTTTGGTTTGGTACAGCAACCAAACAAGACAGGTATAGACTCCAGAAGATAATTAGAATTGCAGAAAGAACAATTGTAAATGGTCTGAACCCTAACCCTAACCCTAACTGAGAAAATATCTACAGACCTCTTCCATCCTGGACATAAATTGTTTCAAATCTTTCTTGCATGCCAAACAACTAGGCATAGGGACAGATTTTTTTTCCTTCTGCCATCACCCTGCTGAACACCTAACTCTCACAGTACCGTCTATGTATCTCATAACTCATAACTCATGTTGTATGGCTGCATTATTAGTATTAGCCTTCTTTTTTTTTATTACCCCCTCTTTTTGGTATTATGATTAATGATTACTCTATTGTGTTGCATGTACATTTAGAGCTTCTGCACCAGAGACAAATTCCTTGTGCATCTAATCACACTTGGCCAAATATTCTATCCCATCCCATCCCATCCCATCCCATTCTTTGAAAAGTTCTACTAGTTCCAGGATAAATTATCTAGCCATTTCATTCCAAAAATAATCCTCCTACTCATATTACTTAGCAACTGATTTTCAAAATCTACTGCTTCTATTATTAGAGACCCACCACAACTTTGAGCTACTATTTGCTTTGTCTTCCATGGATTTGTCATTAAGATGCATTTAGAAAATCAATGAAATGTTCCTATTTCTGTTCATTCCTTTATTATTACAACCCTAGAAAATCAAGACTATGATATTTGTATCATCATCATCATTATATAAAAAGAAGAGGATCAAAATGAATGAGGCTAATATCTTCAAATATGCTTATTTTATAAATTCTCCCACTACTATAAAGATTTTGTTGATATTTTAAAAATCTATTTAACATCTCAAATTATATTTATGCTTTGTAAACATGTGCATTTATATTTTATAGGAAAGGTGCAAAATATACTTGTATTTTTGGATCTTTCTTCAACATTCTATTTATTTTTTTCTTTGTGTGTGTTTTTTATTTCTGTTAGATGGACATGATTATAACTTTGGGTGGACTTGGAGGTCGCTTTGACCAAATCATGGCATCTGTGGAAACTCTCTTCCATGCAGTTAAGATAACCTCTTTTCCCATCATAGTTATTCAAGAGTGTTCCTTAATATATCTACTTCAACCTGTAAGTTAAATGAATTTTGTTTTAATCAATGCATGTTATATATATTTTATTATGACATTTACAGCTATGAAATATATGCAATCAAATACAGAAAAAATATTCTGAAATAAAAAATAAATGGCATCACCCAGCTAAGCTTATTTGAAATCACATTTGTTTCAGGGTAATAATTATATAATTAGCTAACTCTCTGTTTAAGCCTATTTTAACTGACATTAAGTTGCGCTAAAATTATGTAATCATAGCCACAATATAGCTTTTAGTTTTTAACCTTACCTTGTTTTTATGCAGATGGTTGATTTGTAATTTGGTAGAGTTAAAAGTCTCTTAAATGGGATTCTTTTATTGCATATTTATGCCAATTCAGATTTGACTGACATTGGGTCTTTTTTAGATTATCAAAAAGATCTGCAATCCATATGAAAATATATTTTGAGAATCAGTAAAAATAACCTTACTTTGGCTGAGGCTCAGAAAATGTATTTGTTGTTTCTAGCCAAATAATATTCTGCCATGGGAAGTTCCTCAGGTGTATTTAATTTCAGCTCTCCATCCATCCATTCATCCATCCAGCTCTTAAACTTAATCTGAATACTTTTCACAATAATGAATTGAAATTTAGAAGTAAACACTGTTTTCTCAACTTATAAGATTCTCAAGATTTAAAAAGAATGCTGTGTGCAAATTTAATTTGATATTGCAATAAAAAATTATATTTTAGGGCCAAAAAAACTAGAATATATTCACAAATGAAGGTAAATAATTGTTTGTTGTGATCATGCAAATAATTCTGCAAATAAGACAGAATAAATACTGTATTTACAAACTGTTTTTTTAATGTAGCATTGGACATGATTTATGATAATATACAGGCAAGGCCATGTAATTTCCTAAGGTGAGAAAGAGTGACTGGCTCAAAATCACTCATTTGGTTTCTTTGCCTAAGGCTGGACTAGAATCAGGTCTTCCTGCTGTTACCCCAGAGCTTTAATCCATTAGTCCAATCTAACTTGAGGTAAATTTAGAAATCTGAAACTGATGTAATTTTGTTGACAACAGATAGTCATCTAAATGCTTTTTTAAAAGAGAAGTGCATTTCCTACAGTAAATGCTGATGAATAAATCATTATGACTGGGGACCTTACCAAATTGTTACATCTTGGCCACTATGTTCCAAAAACTAAGTAAATATTCTGTGCTGTTCTTGTTTACTGTGAGGCTAGAATTTTATTAATAGAGTCACATGTTATGTTAAAATACCGAAATATTTGAAATCCAGACACAGGGTAGATAATATATGTAATGTGATAAAATCAACAACATTTGGGTTCTAGTAAGACAAATATAAATCATCGTTAACAGACATAATACAACATGGAGCTAAGCAACTTAGGCTGTTATTTAGTGCAAGTAGACTGTGAAAGAATTATGAAAAGAGCCAAGTAAGAGGCGTGTTTACTAATGTATTTATCTTTCCCCGTGATTTAACCATGGCATGAATTGTTGTCATATATATTAGAATAGCTCTATTACAGTAAATGTTGATATTCCATTACTTTTATATCAAATCATAGGTGGGCCTCTAAACCAGACATAGGATGCCTTATCTGGCTTTTCAGTTATATTTGATTCCATAGTTTATAGATAATATAAGCTATGGATTGCTTTCCACCTATTCTTTGTGATGTGAAAAATTCAAGATAGTTTTTTCTGCTTTAGTTTCCTGAATCAAAAAATTGGCCTAGATATTTTATTAGCTTATTGTGGCCTCCAAGCACATGCAATAGAGGAAAATAAAATCCTTAAGTCTTTAAACTGAGTGTAATTTCTAAATTTGAGCTATTTTTCCCTCTTGAGACACATTTTTGAGATATTAATTCATTCAGACATTTGATATTTTGAGACATGCACTTGTAGTATATTCTTTGCTATGTTTCAGGCCAGGAGTGAAAACTTCTATCATACATAAATTTCAAAATGGTTGCAAGATGAGCAGTCATGGAATATGATGAAATCTCGACTATTTAAATATATAATGTATTCTAAAGTCAAGTTATCCATTAAGCTTGTTATACTCTGATGAACTGTTTGTACAGAAAACCTGTTTTAATTCCCCCTCAGAAATCACTTTAAACTGTGCAGATGAAAGACATCTTAATGGAAAGCAGTAATTTCTTCATTCTATATTCTATTTTATGAGAAGGGAAATAGAAAAATACTTTATGTGCAAATAAAAGCTATTTATTTCTCTATTTTAAAAGAGCAGCTACATCTTTGAAGGAATTGCTAATATGCTCAGTCATTCAGACTATGAGCTTTTGAAATACATATACAAACACACACATTTTATTTTCTATTATTGTTGATCTTAGAAATATGGAACTTCAGATTTTTGGATCAAAAATAGGAAAATTCCCCATTGTCTTCTGATCTATTCGAGGGATCCTTTGTGGTCTCTGAGCTTAGTTGTTTTTTTTGCAAACATTTCATTACCCAAACTAGGTAACATCATCAGAATTAGTAAAGAAGTAGGTTTGCTCTCAATTTATATTCTAGTGACTTGCCCTAGGGGAGTGATCTTAGTCAGTGGCCCCCAACCTTTTTTGTACCACGGCCCGGTACAAAATGTACAAAATGATCCATGGACCGGTACCGGCATCAGCATGCATGACCAAGGCAAGGCGGGCCGAGCGACCGGCCAGCCAGCCGTCCCCTGCTTCTCCCCGCCACCTTCAACTCCTCCTTTTGTACCTTCTCTACGGTCGATGGGCTTTTTGGGCTCTTTCTTAATCTCCTCCTGAGTAACGCAAGACTCCACCACCATCGGGACGGCTCTTCGTTCGAAGTCCCCACCCTCTTCGACGAAACTAAGGTGCGAGGATTCCTTCAGCACCCAAACGCCGCTTTCCAACCGACGACCGACAAGCTCACCCGGAAGCACTTTCTCAAGCGCCGTCGAAACAAGATGGTGGCACCCGCCTTACTTTCATTCTTTGCGGCCCGGTACAAAATGATCCACGGACCGGGACCGGTCCGGGGCCCAGTGGTTGGGGACCACTGATCTTAGTGGTTTTTGGGTTGGGCTTATTGTTAGTTTGTTTGGCAGTTCCTTGATTGGGGTATTATTTCCTTCTTGATTGTTGGTCTGATGTTAATCTTGATATTAATCTATGCTCATCTGGATTTGTTCCTTTTTTTGGCTCATTGATTCTCTTTTGAATGGTACATAGATGTTATTTATGTCTATTAATAGCCTATTTATGAGTGTGCCAGATTTCCAGAAATTCTCTAGTGTTTTTCGACTTGGCTTGATCAAGGAAAGTCATGGTTTCCTAGTTGAAATTGTGGTAAAGTCTGTCCATATTTTGTGAAATTAAAGAGTTTTCATCATGACTTCTGACTGCTGAGTTTTTGTCATATCTTGACTTCTAGATGGTGTTCATGGATGTGTTCTGCCTGTTTGCCCTAGGTAGTGGCTACTGTAGTCTTTACACTGTTGTATCGTAGATGATTCTTGTTTTTTCTTCAGAGGCTACTAGGTTTTTTTGTTTACCTAGAATATTTTGGAGGACTTTGGTTGGTTTATGTGCTACAGTGAAAGGCAAGGCAATGGCAGTGAGCAGAGTGACTCGGCTGTAGGCTAAGTGGTGGTAGTCCAGGCAACAGCTGTAGGCTGAGTGGTGATAGGCCAAGCAGCAATGATGGGCCAAGCAATGACAGACCATGGAGCAGTCACGGCAGACCAAATATAAGTGAGTGTGTGGTTAGCAGCTGCAGACCAAGCAATCATCTCAGTAGGCCAGGCAGCAGCAGAAGGTCAAGTGACCATGTTGCTATCCCAGATGGTGGCAATGGTGGCCAAACAGCAATGGACCAGACAGTCCATTTGGGCTAAGCAGCAGTGGCAGTAGGCCAGGTGCCAGAAATGGTGAAGTGGTGATGTGATAAGCAATGATGACTGGCCAAGTGGTGACAAACTGTGCAGCAGCAAACAAACATCAACAGTGGGCCATCCAATGGCAGCAAGTGGGTTATGCCAGACCAGTAGTGGTGACTAGGTGTGGGATTCAGTTTTTTTAACAATTGGTTCTGTGGGCGTGGCTTAGTTGGTGGGTGTAGCTTGGTGGTCATGTGACTGGGTGGGCGTGGCCAACTCGACATCACTCATGTCAAGGAGCGCTTCTCCTCGCCTGGCTTCTCATGACAATGGGGATGCTGCAACAGTCATAAGTGTGAAAAATGGTCATAAGTCACTTTTTTCAGTACCATTGTAAGTTTGAATGGTCATTAAGTGAACCGTTGTAAGTCAAGGATTACCTGTACAAAAATACAAAAAGCTTCTTTGCTTGCAAAAAGCTGCCTTAAATACCAATCATTAGATTAAAAATACCTGCAAGCTAGAATTACAAATCAGGCAGGGTGCCAGAGCACCTTGAGGAATGAAAATAGTTAAAATGCAATGATAACTATCAAGCAACCATCTCTTGCTCATAAAGTGAAACCCTTTAGCAGAGAGTTCATTTAAGCTCTGCAGAAAAAGCACACGCAGGAAAAGCAATGCAAAGAAAAGCATTTGCACCACTTAAAGATACCAGCTGGTCTCACTCACCTCACAAGATACCCTAAGGAAATCATCCAGATTTAAGAATGCCTCCCAGAAAGGAAGTTTTAAAAAAAACAGTGCCAAGCTTGCATCCTGCCTCTTGGAAGTATACCCCAAAAGGACAGTTCCAGGTACCACTAAAGCAGTGAAGGAAGACCCCCCTCCCCAGATAGAAAAACAAACCATAAGGCAGGAAAAAATTCAAACACAATACAATAATTAAATCACAACAGTAGCTGTTGCTTGTTGAAGCTGAATAGAGAAAATTATCCCATCAGTAAACACAGGATTAAACGTCACCAAGCACAGAATTAAAAAAAACAGTTTTAGACCAGAACTCAGAAAGGGTATGTAAACTCACGTTTGAATGTCAATCTTTCTAGCTAGCCAAGAAGCCTTGCTGAATGTCAGTCATCTTTGTTCCCTGTCACTAAAAGCTTTGCTTCATTATTCAATTATTTCTTCAAAGTGCTGATTGTCCAGGGAAGTATTTCCTCCCAACAGCAGTGTAAAAATCTTAAAACAATCCTTCCCCTTTAAGAAAGTCAAGCCCCAGAAGTTCCAGAGACAGGAAGTCTAGGCGTACTGGCAAGAATGTAATAAGGGTGGGAAAAAAGGAGATTGCTTCTAACTACAGGTTCTCTGAACTGCTTAGAAAGTTAACAAGGGGTTCTATAGAACCAGACAGAACTGGTAGAATCCCACCCCTGGTAGTAACAGATCAGGTGGCAGTGATGCCTGAGGTGGCACTAGCAGGCCAGCAGTGGCAGCAACAGAAACAGGGGCAATGGACTGAATAGCCATGCTGAGTTGAGCTTTGGCAGGCCATATGCCAGTGGCATGCCCTGCAGCCTATCTGAAAAACCATGCCTTGGCCCCTCTCAGGAGCCATAACTATGGCAAAGCAGGTGATGGGTGTGACTAGGAGAGCTTTTGCACAGCTCTACTTTATGTACCAGTTGCAATCTTTCTGAGATCATGAGTCCTTGTGCTCAGTTACTCAACCCTGGTCATCACTTTTCTGAACTATTGTAATGTAGTCTAAATGGGCTACCCTTGAAATTCTTTCATAAGCTTCAGCTGGTACAAAGTATGGCAACAAGAGCAGCCTTTGGGCTTCTGGGAAACCTATGTTACATTTCTGCTTCACAAACTTTACTGGCTACCAATTTGCTTCCAAGCGCATTTCAAAATGTTGGTTTGATCTTTAAAGCTTTAATTGCATGGGTCCAGACTACCTGATGAACTGCCCTATTCCTCTAGAACAGGCCTATTCTACTTCAGATCCTATTGATCAAAGAATTCCAACTATTAGGATCTAGAATAAGAGCCTTCTCGGCTGCAGTGCCAATTTTTGGACCATCTAACACTCTAGAACCATGGTGGCAAACCTATAGAATGCAAACCTATGGTCAGCTGTTCTTCAGGACTTTGCATATGCATGGGGGTGGGGTGTGTGCACATGTGTGGGGATGCATTTTGAGTATGTGCATACTCGCTTTGGGCACTCAGTGCCAAAAAGGTTAGCTCTCACTGCTCTATAGCAGGGGTGGGCAATCCACGGCCCGCTGGCCACATCCGCCCGTTGGTCTGTCCAATCCGGCCCGCCCTGAAAAAAATCGCTGGCCGTGGGCGTATTGCCCTGCACCATGTGGCCCCCAAAGCTGCAAAACAGTGCAGAGCGCTCTCGGGTAGGAAAGAAAAGAAGAACTTTGCAAAGGCCTCGGCTGGGAGTTCAAATCACCTTCGAGTGCGACCTCTCCAAAGGTGAGTCCCGCCGATCCCCCTTTTTTCCGGGCTTCCAGGCTTAAACTTTGCAAAGGCAAAGTTTGCAGGCCGGAGCCGCCTTCTGGCCGAGGAGTGGGAGGGTTCGCCTGGCGGGCGGGCGGGCTGCTTGGAGTGGGCTGCTTGAGCCACCTAAAGCTAGGCCGCTGCTGGTGGAGCCTTGCCCTGCCTTGGTGCCCCGCTTTTCCGGCTCGGTGGTCCTGCTCGGGCGGCACTTTAAAAGCCTGCTCCCAGCACACCGAGCAACTTCCCAGCAACTTGCGGCTTCCTTTTTCTCGCGGGCGCCGCGCCTGGCCCCGAGCCGCGCGGCGGAGGAAACCCGGAGCACCGCGTCGCCTCTCCTCCAAGCAGCCCGCCCGCCCGCTGGAACTCCTTCCCGCTCCTCGGCGGAAGACGCTCCCGACTGCAATCTTTGCCTGTGCAAAGTTTAAGCCTGAAGCCCCGGAAACCCGAGCAACTTCCCAGCAACTTTTGGCTTCCTTTTAACTCGCGGGTGCTCGCGCCTGGCCCTGAGCCGCACGGGCGGAGGGGAAGCCCAGCCAGTGGGCGGGCTGCTTGGAGGAGGCGACCCGGTGGTGCTCCGCAGCAGCAACGGGCAGTTCCGCCCGGCCCGCTCAGGTGTCCAGCTGGCGCTGTCAGGAGTTGCTACCGGGCGCAGCTCAGCTGCTCCAGTCCCGCTGCCTTGGGAAGGAAAGGCAAAACTAGGAGCCGCTGAGCCTGAGCCTCCGGTGCCGCTGCTGCGTTGCAAAGCACCGCCGCGGCTCTTCCTTTTTGCCTTTCCCTTCCCAAGGCAATGCGGGACTGGAGCTGTGCGGAGCATGCCGGCGGTAGCAACTCCTGACTCAGGGGGCCTCGAGGGGAGGGAAGGAGGAGAAGAGAGGGGAGAAAGGGTGGAGGGGACGATTCCCAAAAAATCTTGTGCTGACCCGGCCCGTCTGTCAAATTTTAAAAGTCCATGCGGCCCCCGAGCCAAAAAGTTTGCCCACCCCTGCTCTATAGTAACCTCTGTTCCCACTCTTCTATCCTTCTGCAAGAACCTGAAGACCTGGTTTTACCAGTTGGTCTGGAGACCAAATGTAAATAATTAACACAGTTATATTGTATAGAGAAATCATCACAGTTATGGGGTTTTAGCAAACAAATGATTTAGAAATAGGTCCAGGAAAATGACAGTATAGGCATCCAACTGCTGATAGACACATCAGTTGTCCATTTATCCACAATTTGCAAGTTGGATCTTTTTTCTTTCCCAGAAAATGGTTAGATATAGTATCTCTAAAACTGTGATTTGGCCTCCAAAAGCGAATGTAAGCTGTTGTATTGGATAATTGTATATAACGCTGTTCCAATCAAGCTGTGCCTGATTTTATGCCAATAATTTCACAGCCATTATCTGCTGTGTTTATTCAAGAGTTTGTTTAACTTCAGCATGAGCAGCTGACAGATCGTAAACTATATATTGTTGCAATCAGTATGTAGCTTGAAATCTATAAATCAAAAGCAGTTTTATTCACATTCCTTTGAATTGTAGTTTGGAGCATGAAGTTGTGATATATATTTGAAAGTACCATCAGATGAAATTGCACTTAAATTTGTGATAGATGCACAAGATTTTATGTTAGAGAACACTAACTGGATATGATTTAGATGCTACTGCATTTAGATGCTACTAAGTATTATCCAAAGTATTTAACTTCTTATAAATCTCTCAACAACTTTGTTTTTGCTTTATTGGCCTTTCCTCCATCTTTGTTTATTCATTTATTTTTCCATTTCTGTGTACCATTCTAGTCTTCTAAAATTCTGAGTGGTGAAACAAGAAAATCAACAAAAAAAAACCTCAAGGTCATTCCTAAATATACTAAGGGACAGAGTAATTGAAATAAAATAGTTTTCATTAACTTTGAAACAATAGAAGCCAGTCATAGAGGTATACTTATTGCCTGGCAATAAGTAATCCAAAGAATGGGGATACCCAGGAGTGAAATTCAACCACCTCTGCCCGCCTTGGAAGAGGTAGTAGGAATGATTTGAATCAGTAAAAAATCACCCCGGTTGCTATTACTTTTATACCAAGCCACACCCACAGAGCTGGTAGGGAAAAATTTTGAGGGAAAATTTTGAATGGCAGCCCTGGGGATACCTCTGAGAAGGCCTGGTGCCTTTCTCATAACCTCTGATGTTTGAGCAGATGTGTGACTCTCAAAAGAATGATTCTAAATGTTCAGATGGTAAAATCATGCATGGGCAAGCTGATTCCTGTTACATCACAGTATGTAGGGCTCACTATGTAGGGCTTTATAAGTAATATAAATATACTTTGAACTTTTTTAAAGAATGAAAAGAATTAAACAAGAAATCTTCCCTTAATCTGTGTATCAATAGTAATACTTAATTACGCTTTCTTTGGTGCCTGTTCAAATGATTGCTTAGAGAGCCCATTTGGTTTCAGAGTCAAGGCAGCAATCTAAAACAGCGGTGGGATTCAAATTTTTTACTACTGGTTCTATGGGCATGGCTTGGTGGGCGTGGCAGGGGAAGGATACTGTAAAATCTCCAATCAGAGATGGTATTAGCTGGTTCTCCGAACTGCTCAAAATTTCCGCTACCGGTTCTCCAGAATTGGTTAGAACCTGCTGAAAACCACCTGTGATCTAAAAACTAGGAAATAGAGTTTTACTACAGTTTTAAGCATGAAGCTAGCTTGGTGACTCTCTCTGCTATAGCAAGCAGGCAATGACAAACCACTTCTGAAATCTTGACTATGTATGTATATATGTATATGATATTGATAAATTTCTTCTGTATTTGCTTATTTACCTTCACACTAACCATTCTGATAATGAATATAGTGTGCATAGTAAAACCCTTTAAAGACCTACATTAGGTATAGAAAGCAAATCACATTTTTTGAGAAGATTTAATAAATCACATAGATTTATTAGTTAGGAGGATAGTGTAATTCATTATAAAAATAATGAGTTGCCTCTTATTGGGTGACTTTACTTTACTTTACTTTATATTTCTCACTCGGAAAGATTCAGGCTGGGAACTTGAGCCTGAATCACAAATGCCACATTTTCTACACAGAGAGCAGGCACTCCTTTGCCATCAAATCTGCCACAGATTATAAATAATCTAATTGTACTCTAAGACCAAGCAAATTATTAAACTGAAATATTTGGACTAGATTGAAAGAAGCAGGTGGCTTGAATATTTTGTTTTTAAATCAGAAGCCAAAATTTCAACGAAAAAAGAAAAGTAGGAGAAAATCAACATGTAGAGACAATCTTGTAGAATATTAAAAACATGGAGACCCTAGATAAGAAAATGCCTTTTTTCATTATTAACACTATGCCCCAAAAGGCAGTTTGCTAGTTTGACTATGGAATACAGAATAGAATACAAAATCACAGACTTGGAAGGGATCTTGAAGGTCTTCTGGTCCAAACTCCTGCTTGACTTCTGGAGGCAAGCCATTCCACTAATTAATTGTTTTTACTTATAGGAAACTTCTCCTTAATTTTTGGTTGGATCTCTCTTTGATAAGCTTTCACCTGTTATTTCTTGTCTTGCTCTCGGGTGCTTTGGAAAATATGTCAATACCTCTCTTCTCTGAGACAGTCCCTCAAATAAAGACAGCTATCATGTCAGCCTGATCCTTCTCTTTGTTAGAGTAGACATACCCAGTTCCCACAATTGTTCATCATATACTTTAGCCTCCTTATAATCTTCGTTGCTCTTCTCTTCACTCTTTCTAGAGTCTCACCTTTTGTGTGTGCGTGGGGTGTGTGTGTAATCATGGTGACTAGAACCAGATACAGTATTTCAAGTGTGGTTTTACCAGTGCAGTATAAATAGGCACTAATAGACCCAGACCCAGATTAACAAAGTTGAAAGGGACTTTGTAGGTCTTCTAGTCCAACCCCCCACCCACCCAAGCAGGAGACCCTACACCATTTCTGACAAATGGCAGTCCAGTCTCTTCTTGAAAATCTCAAGTGATGATGGTCCCACAACTTCTGAAGGCAAGCTGCTCCATTGGCTGATTGTCCTCACTATCAGAAAATTTCTGCTTATTTCTAGGTTGAATCTCTCCTTTCTATCCATTATTTCTTGTATGGCTTTCGAATGCTTTGGAAAACAGCTTGACCCCCTCCTCTCTGTGGCAGCCCCTCAAATATTGGAACACTATTATGTCTCCTATGGTCCTTCTCTTCACTAGACTAACCATGCTGAGTACTTGCAACCATTAATGTTAGTTTTAGCCTTTAGTCCCTTAATCATCTTGGTTGCTCTTCTCTGTACTTTTTCTAGAGTCTTAACATATTTTTATAGTATGGTGACCAAAACTGGAAGCAGTATTCTAAGTGCATGCAGTATTCTAAGGCTTTATAGAGTGGAATTAGTACCTCATTTGATCTTGATTGTATCCTTCCGTTAATGTAATTTAGGATTGTATTGGCTTTTTGGCTACTATAGCACACTGTTAATTCATATTTAATTGGTTGTCCACTATGATTCCAAGATCCCTCTCACAGTTCCTGCTTTTAAGCCTGGTTTCATCCAGTCTATATGTGTACTTTTGGTTTTTCTTGCCTACGTCTTTCTCTATATTGAATTTCATTGTTTTAGATAGGGCTCAGTGTTCAAGTCTGTCACATGATTTTGATACTAGCCATCTGTTGATACAGGCTAAGACTGCATTGGCTTTTTTTTTGGCACTGCAGCACACTGCTGGCTCATACTTGAGTGGCTGTCCACTAGGACATCTAGATCCCTCTCACAGTTACTGCTGTTGAGTCATGTATCACCTATGCATTTGGTTTTTCTTGCCGAAGTGTAAGACATTTAACACATTCTTTGACTCAGTATTTGTAAACAGCAATGGATCATGCCCAGTATTTCCTAGTCAAACCACAGACAACTACAATGATCTAATACATATCGATTTTACAGAAGACAATGTTGAAAAAGCACTAAGCAATCTAAAACCATCTCTATCTATTGGACCGGATGGAATATGTGCCTACTTCTTAAAAAAGCTATCCACTGCCATAGCCAAACCTCTAAGCATAATCTTTGAAAAATCTTTCAGGACCAGCTCCTTGCCAAAACTATGGTCACAAGCCACCGTCATCCCCATCTTCCAAAAGGGAGACCCCAGCCTAGTTGAAAATTACAGACCAATCTCTTTATGCTGCATCCTGGAAAGTCATGGAATCAATTATTAACCAATCCATCATCCTTCACTTAGAAACAAACAATCTACTCTCTAATAAACAATTTGGTTTCAGGAAAAAACTATCATGTAATCTGCAACTCTTACACTGCAAAAACATATGTACTACACAAC
This sequence comes from Notechis scutatus, assembly GCF_049901735.1. Classification (NCBI taxonomy): domain Eukaryota; kingdom Metazoa; phylum Chordata; class Lepidosauria; order Squamata; family Elapidae; genus Notechis; species Notechis scutatus. The sequence goes on along the minus strand of NC_142025.1, from coordinate 72,651,058 downwards.
TCGATCAGGGCAAAGCAATAGATACAATCTACATAGACTTCTGTAAAGCCTTTGATTCAGTGGTACACAACAAACTACTCCTAAAACTAAAATCTTACGGTATCTCTGGACACCTGCATAACTGGATAGAAGCATTCCTGTCAAACAGACAACAAATTGTCAAAATTGGGAGCGTCCTATCAAATTCTGTACCTGTCAACAGTGGTGTCCCCCAAAGCAGTGTTCTAGGACCAGCTCTACATAAATTACCTCTGTGATCATATTAAGAGCAACTGCGTTCTCTTCACTATTCAGTACCACAGACAATACTGGTACCCTTCAAAAAGACCTTGACTATGTATCAGAATGGTCAAACAAATGGCAACTTCAAATCTCAACAAATAAATGCTCTGTCCTACATATTGGCAAAAAAAATCAGAAAATAAAATACAGGCTGAATAGTCAAGACCTTTTTGATGATCCAAACTCTGTCAAGGATCTTGGAGTATCATCTCTAATGATCTAAGTGCTAGAACCCACTGTAACTACATAGCCAAAAAGGCATTAAGAATTGTTAAGCTAATCTTACGTAGCTTTTTCTCTGGTAATATTACACTAATAACTAGAGCATACAAAACATTTGCTAAACCAATACTCAAATACAGCTCATCAGTCTGAAACCCACATTACGTATCTGATATTAACACAGTTGAGAAAGTCCAGAAATATTTCACAAGAAGAGTTCTGCACTCCTCTACTCATTGCAGAATACCTTATGCCACCAGACTCGAAATTCTAGACCTAGAAAACCTAGAACTACTCCGCCTTCAATCCGATCTAAGTATAGTATATAAAATCATACATTGCAATGTCCTACCTGTCAATGAATACTTCAGCTTCAAGCATAACAACACAAGAGCAAACAATAGATACAAATTCAAGGTTAATCGCACCAAACTTGATTGCAGGAAATACGACTTCAGCAATAGAGTGGTCAATGTCTGGAATACTCTACCTGACTCTGTGGTTTCTTCCCCAAACCCCAAAAACTTTAACCTTAGACTATCTACTATTGACCTCACCCTTTCCCTAAGAGGTCTGTAGGGGGCATGCATAAGCACAGCAACACGCCTACCGTCCCTGTCCTATTGTTTCTTTTATTTTTTATTTTTCTTATATGTATCCATGTATTCATAACTATGTTTTTACTTATACCTATTATCTTGTAAGCAATTAACAAAAATAAATAAATAAAATAAATAAATAAACATTACTTTTCTCACCACTCAACTGCATTTTGTTGAATAAGGCCCAGTGTTCAAGTCTGTCAAGATTCTTTTAATAGTGTTGGCTATTTCCCCCAACTTGGTGTTATCTGTAAATTTGATATGTTCCCCTTTTATCCCCTCATCTAAATCATTTACAAAGATGTTGATGAATACAGAGCCTAAAACAGAAATTAACAGAATAACAGATTAGGAAGGGACGTTGGAGGACTTCTAGTCTAAGCCTCTGCTCAGGCAGGAAACCATATATCATTTCAGACAAATAGTTGTCCAATGTCTTCTTAAAAACTTCCAGTGTTGGAGAATCCACAACTCATGGATATAAGTTATATCATTGATTAATTGTTCCAAATGTCAGGAAATTTGTCCTTAGTTCTAGCTTTCATCTCTCCTTAATTAGTTTCCATCCATTACTTTTTGTCCTGCTTTCAGGTGCTTTAGAGAATAGGTTGATTCTGTCTTCTTTATGACAACCTGTTAGGTATTGGAACACTGCTGAGCAACACTTGGGATAGCCCACTGCATGCTTCCCTTCATATAGATGTAGTTCCATTAAGAATTACATGTTGAGCATAGTTGAACAGCCCATTACAAATCCATATGGTGATGATGCTGTCTATCCCAGGGGTCCCCAACCGCCGGTCCGCAGACCGGTACCGGTCCGCGGAACAAGTCTTACGGGCCGCTGGTTGCTAGGCGCCGCCATCTTTTTGATAAAAAGTGCTTCCGGTGAGCTTTTCCGGTAGAAAGCTCACCGGAAGCACTTTTTCATCAAAAAGATGGCGGCGCCAAGCTTCGGTGAGCTTTTCCGGTAGAAAGCCATTTCTACCCGAAAAAGCTCATCGAGCGCTAGCGCCGCCATCTTTTTGATGAAAAAGTGCTTCCGGTGAGGTCACCGGAAGCACTTTTTCGTCAAAAAGATGGCGGCGCCCAGTTGATGCCGGCACCTGGTCGCGGCGCCCAGCTGATGCGGGTACCAGGCCGCGGCATAAAAAAGGTTGGGGATCACTAGTCTATCCCACATTTTTCTATCTTACCAAGAAATAGGCTATGTTTTTCTTTGTGAAATGCCTTACTGAAGTCTAAGCAGATATGTTCACAACATTTCCCTGATTCACTAATGTAATAACTTGTCAAAGAATGCAATAAGACTTGTCTGTCATGATGTTTTTGACAAACCCATCTTAACATTTAATAATAACTTTACTTGCTTCTAGGAGTTTGCTGATCCATTACTTCATTATCTTTTCTAGTACCTTCCCAGGCTGATTGGTCTGTAGTTTTCTGGATCTATTATTTTTCCCTTTTTGAAGTTTGGAACTACTCTTTACCAGTCCTCTAGTAGTTCTTCACAGTCAAAAGTTCATCTATTTAGTTTATTTGGATAGGTGGTCTATAGTATTTCCCTATGGCAATGTCATTCCTTTTTCCTTTTATATTAACCCAAATGCATTTAAGGTTTTTATTTCTGTAAAGATGTAGTCATGCAACTCCACTTCCAGTTTTGTTGATCTGTTTCTTTTGAACAATTTAAATCCTTCTAGAAAAATGTTTCAGACATAGGTTTCATCCCACCAAGTTTCAGTAATGGCAACAATGTTGTACTTGTATGTTGTATTTGAACAATGTCATGTACTAGGTCTTCAGGTTCACCCTGTTTGTTCCTCATACTTTTGAGCATTAGCATTTAGACATCTGGGTCCTTTTTGACTGACTTTCTTTGCTTGCTACATCTCCTGTTTTATATTTGAGTTCTCCTTCTTTCTCACCATTTGGTGATTGTCTTGAGGTTTAGAGTGATTAGGCTCCTAAAAATTTCTCTCTCTCCCCCTTTAGTTTTAGTTTAAAGCAGGGGTGTCAAACTGGCAGCCCATGGGCTGGATGCATCACATGCAGGCCACACCCATACCAGCTCCACAAAGGGGGAAAATGTCATGATTCATCACAGCAATGTGACATTGCAAGTTCGACACCCATGGTTTAAAGTCTTCAGGTAAGCTAAACCAGTTGGTTTACAGTTAGTTCTTGTGAAATATACCCCCCCCCGCCAGAAGCCCTTATACGTAAGAAACTTTGGAAGGAAAACATTGACTTAAAGAATGGTGCCATCAACAAAAATTTGGATTCCTAGACATTGGTCTATAAAACCTCTATAAAGACCAATGTCTGGGAATCCATAGTTTTGTTGATGGCACCATTCTTTAAGTCAATGTTTTCCTTCAAAAAATTCTCCAGTTACTCATTGAATGAAGAAAAGCTTTCTTTGGGAGTGAAGATGAAAATTCCTACCTATGCTCTCAACTCTTTGTCTTCTTGCCTAACAGCTCATCGTCCTTTGATATTATGTTCAAATTGTTGTTGTATCATTGATCCCCCTATGAAAGAGGAAAAAAGGATAATAATCTGTGGGATTAATTATTTTAATAAGCCTCTTAGTCAAGTCCTTGATTTTTGCTCCTGAGGACTGCATGCTCCCTAAATAGAGTGTCCTGTCCATAAATTGCTGATTCCACTCTTCTGAGTAGTGAGTTTTGTATCATCAACACACACTTTTTTTCCTTTGAGGAAGTCTCATCAACTTTTCTTCCTTTCATTGATACAGTTGATGATGTTCTTTCTCCAGATGTCTGCACACTTACTTCCAAGGGAAGGATATTAAATTGATTGCCTAGCTCCATCGAGGCTGGAATGAACTGGACTGTGGTGGACAACATGGATAATGTTCATGTTGACATTAATCTATCTATAAAGTATCATTTTCTCTGATTGTTAATTGTTGCTTACTGTGTTTAGTTTAACTACAGTCTACATCCTTTAGTTGGGCCTTTTCATTTTGTTGTTTGATTCTCAGAGGGGCTAGATTTGTCTCTAGACCTTTGCTTTTTTTGTAGACCCTTTATTTTTTCCTCAAGAGATTCAATTAGTTTACATTTGGTACAGATATAATTTGGATATTTACCACATGCAACTGTGGGACCTCTGATCACTGAATGATTCACCTTGTACCTGCTTATAGACAACGACTTAAAACCACGAAACCAACAATAAAATCAGTGAGGACTTGGACTGAGAAAGCAAAGCTAAAACTACAGGCTTGCCTTGATTGCACTGATTCTAATGTTTTCAAAGATACCTCTGCAGACTTACAGTATCACAAATACTGTAATACCATATGTCAGCTTCTGTGAAGACCTATGTGTACCGACCAGGAACTTGAGAATATACAGTAACAATAAACCTGGGTTCACAGCTAAACTTAAGCAGTTAAATCGCTCCAAAGAAGAAGCCTACAGAAAGGATGATAGAATGCTGTACAATCAGGCTAGAAATGTATTAAAAAGGAGATTAGAGCAGCAAAAAGAAGCTATTCTGAAAAGTTAAGGAATCAATTCTCAGCAAACATATGGAAAACTCTCAAAAATATCGCTGGCTACTGCAAACCTCCTTCCCAGGCTAAAGGAAATCAACAACTGGCCGATGACCTGAATGTATTCTACTGCAGGTTAGAAAGGAAACTACAGCCTAACCCTAACCTCTCCACAACCCCCATCTCAGACACACCAACAGCCAAGTCTCCTACAACTGAACCCAACCCATTGTGTTTGCAACTCCTGGTGATCACAGAAAAAGAAGTGCAAGATCTATTTCACAGACAAAAGCCAGAAAAAGCACCAGGCCCAGACAAGATAACTCCCTCTTGCTTAAAAGTCTGTGCTGACAAATTGGCCCCCATCTTCACCTGAATCTTCAATAAATCACTAGAGATGTGCTATGTTCCTTCTTGCTTCAAGCACTCTACTATCATCCCAGTGCCAAAGAAGCCCTCCACCAAGGAACTGAATGATTTCAGACCAGTTGCTCTAACATCTGTAGTTATGAAAACTTTTGAAAGGCTAGTGCTGTCCCTTCTGAAAATTGAGAGTTAGTGTGAATACACAGTACCATATGCAGACAGCTGTTTACTGTTTAATTGTGGGTTACTGTCCTGGTAAAGATGGCACAAGACCTGTCAACAAGTCTATCACTGATAATCCAGTTGGATGGAACAAACTATGCTTCCTGGTCTATGAAGTGCAGTCTACTTCTGCGTAGGGAAAGATTATGGGCTGCAATTCAGGATCCACCAGATGTAAATGCTTGGGATCCAAATGATGAGGATGATGCCAAAAAGTTAGCTAACTTTAAACAGAACAACGAACGAGCTCTTTGTATAATTGGACTAACACTGAGTGATCAGCAGCTAGTCTATATTCATGGAAAAGAGTCTGCTGCTAGGTGTTGGGAGAATTTGAAGAGGATTTATGTTCATGACAGTGTAGGTGCACATACATCTTACATGTAAACTGTTTAGAGCACATCTTCTGAAAGGTGGAGATATGTTAGCTCATTTGAACTTCATGAAAAGAACTTTTCAGGAGCTATATGAAAAGGAACTGATTTTTTTTCAAAGCTGCATCAGGTTTACATCATCTTTTCCTCATTGGATGAAAGTTATGATGATTGTGTATCTTCACTGGAAGTCCTGACCAGAAATGAACTGACATTGACTGACATAACCGGCCGATTGTTAGAAGAGGCAAGAAGAAGGCTGGAAAGACCAACAGAGAGAAACAACCACAAGAAGAGGATTTGTTTTCAACTGCCTATACTGTTAGGACATGTTTTTCTTGTGGGGCTAGGGGACATATAGCTAGATTCTGTAAGAAGGGAAAACGACAGAATACTGGTAATCACCAGAAGATTAAGAAGAATGTTAATTTAGCTATGTCTAGCAATTCAACTGTAAACCATGATTTGTGGGTAGTTGATAGTGGAGCATCACAGTGCATTACTAGAAATAGAGAGAGGTTTGTAAAGATGTCCACGAGTAAGCAACATGTATCATTGACAAACAGATGGAAGATGAAAGCATCTGGTGAAGGTATTGCATATTGTTCATGTGTAAATGAGCATTTATCTATGTTATATGTACCTAAAGTGAAATTTAATTTGTTATCAGTAAGGGCTTTAGTTAATATTGGTTATGTAGTAACCTTTAAGGGAGGTAACTGTATAATAGAGAAAGAGGGTAAATGTGTTACTGCTACTTTAGAGAATGATTTATATTTATATGATGAACAGTTGCAGATGGCTAACTCAGTTTATAACAATGTTAAGCCATATGACAAATGTATATATTTACTGCATAGACGTCTGGGGCACATTAATTTCAAGATGCTGAAACAAACTGTCGAATTGTCAGAGGGAGTAAAAGTAAAACCCTGTATCAAGTACTTAAACTGTAATGCCTGTAATCAGGAGAAAAGCAAGGTTACTCCAGCAAACAGACTGAATGGGTTGAAGACCAAAGAACCTTTAGAGGTTGTGTTTGCTGACATAATTGGCCCTAAGAAACCCAGTTTGGGAGGTGCCTGCTATGTTTTGAGTATAATGGACCATTATTCACGATATGGTTTCTGCTATTTAATGAAAAACAAAACAGAAACATTCCAACATTTCTTTAATTGGCTAAGATTTGCTGAGAGAAAAATGAGACATAGGGTAATTACTTTAGTTACAGATAATAATAGATTAATAATAGATTCCAAACAATGTTAAAATTGGCTGGTATCGAGCATAAACATTCTGCACCTTACAGGCCACAACATAACTTGTTTATAGAATGAAGAGGGCAAACGTTACAAGCCATGGCTCGCACTATGTTACCTGATTCAGGTTTGCCTGAAACGCTGTGGGGTGAAGCCATAATGTGTAGAACCATGTGTTAAACAATGTGGTTAACACAACAACTGGTGAATTGCCATTCACTCGTTGGCATGGCAGAAAACCAAATTTAAGTTATCTACACACATTTGGAACTCCAGCATGGGTGCATATTCCCTCATAAGTAAGACTGAAAGGGCAACATAGAGCTAGGAAATTATTTTTTGTAGGTTACGAGGCCAACCATAGATCGTTTAGATTCTGGGATCCAGGCACAGCTAATGTTTACTGTAGCGCTAGTGCTAAATTTCTTGAGCACGTTGGGTGGCATAAACTAGAACAGGAATCAAAAATGATGTTGTTATCGACACCCAAATAGTCCCTAATGATGAGACAGTTAACCATCAATAGCCAATAAAAAGGAAGAACAGGCATAGGAGAGGTAGAAGAACAGGAGCAGGTGGAACAGGAGAGTCCACCAGTAAGCCCTGAGTTGCCTAGACGTTCAACCCGTGTAACACAACCACCAGATAGATATCAGGCAAGTATAGTATGCCAAGTAAATACTGTTCCTACTAACTATAATGAACTGAAACTGTATCCTGCTAAGGATCAGGCTGCTTGGCAGGGAGCAATGGATAAGGAACTGAAATCTTTACAAAGTTTGGAGGTATATGAAAATGTCAGGTTACCACCAGGTAAGAATGCCATAGAGTGTAAGTGGATTTATAAATTTAAGACAGGTATAGATGGGACTATTACCCATAAAGCTAGGTTAGTAGCACAAGGGTTTGATCAGTAAGCCAATGACTATGATGAGGTGTTTGCACCTAGTCTGAAGGCTGCCACATTACGAGCAGCATTAGTGTGAGCAGCTAGGAACTAATACATAATATAGCATTTAGATGTGGAGACGGCATATCTTCATGCACCGTTGCAACATATTATATATTTAAAAAAGCCTTTAGGTATAAAAACTGATAATAAAACTGATTGCTGGAGATTAAAAAAGAGTCTTTATGTCTTGAAGCAATCAGGCTACGAATGGAACCAGTGTATGGTTAAGGAATGAACAAAGATAGGTTTTGTAGCTGGCATGGCTGATCCATGTTTATTCAAAAAGGAAAGTGATGGTGTAATTTCATTGTTGCTATTGTTCACTGAAGACATAGCATTAATCACTAAGACTGAGCAAGAAGCTAATGAGATTATTTCACTGTTAGGGAAAAAAATTAAAATAAAACATTTAGGTGAGATTAAACAGTATCTTGGTTTAAAAATAGATAAAACTAGGGGAGGCTACAAAATCTCACAAGCAGATTCACTAACAGGGAATACCTCATATCTGGGAATGATTCCAATAGAAACCAGGTCACCTCAATGTCTTCAGCACTAAGAGAGAAATGTGTGGATTTCTAAACATCTTTCATACCCTATTTAGTTTTGCTTGATGTGGAAAGTTCTGGGGGAAAAAACAAGCTTGTACAGCTACAAGTGAAAGGAAAGTGCAGAATATAATGTGCTGATGGCTTGTGTTCTATACTATGCACCGAGATAAGTTTCGTTCATTTCAATCTCAGCCGTTCCAAGTAATTTTTTAGTCTTAATAATTCTTCTTTAATAATTTTCAGAACCACTATGAGTTGTGAGTATCAATATGAAAATAAGAATGCTTCTTCATAACCAAGAATAATTCAAGTTACATTTTTAAGGAGTATGGTTTTATAATCTGTTATTCAGAATTGTTTCTCAAGGCAGCAGAAAAAAATAGATTAAAATGCATTTACTGTTCCAAAATTTTTAATTAATTAAAATTAAAATTAAAATATTCATAAAATAATAGCAGAAGTAGCAAGAACATAATCAAGCATGTGACTATACCTAAAAAGCAGTGGAATTAAAAAACAGATAACCTATTTTTTGAGGAGTTTATTCTTCATAAAATTGGCTATTCTTCCCTATCTGAAATATAAGGTTATCTATGACTAAATAACATGTCTGAGCATGTTAAAATGTATTAAATCTAATTAAATTTCATCATGTGCACATGTCCTTGTATGTGAGGATATATCATTTTTGCCCCATAAAGATTCATTTTCAAGTAATTGCTGTTGCTTGTATGTTTATATGCCTACACTTGTCTATGTAAATCTATTTTATTTTATCATCCCATGCTATGTTGCAAATTCATTCCTAATATTATTTGTAATCTTCCAAAAAAGTAAAATTGTGTAGGAATAAGTAATTAATTCTGTTACTGTGGTGATAAATGAGATGTCAGGAAGAGCCACATTCTGCTTTAAAACACTTGCACAGTTTTGAGGAAGTACTTTCATTTGACCACTGCAATATGTTTAGTAACACATCATTGAAATAGGTATATTGAACTTGACTGTGCCTTCTCATGGACATTCAGCTCAATTTTAATTTTATAGTATATTTTAAAATGGGAAACTTACACGTGCTTGTTAATATGGTATTGCATATTATAACCTAAAACTAAGTAATATAAAAAGAATAAGGATTATATTCAGGATTAGAATTATGGCAATGACAATGGTCCGGGAATTCAAGAAAAACCACAGTAACTCCTGGACAGTTTTAACAGAGACTTGCTAGCAGGGGTGGGATTCTACCAGTTCACACCTGTTGCCTCCATGGCCTGCTCCCTACTCCCACAGCGCCTGCTGCAGGACAGTGAAATTTAGCCCGAAGCCACAGTGTGACCAGTGGTGGGATTCTACCAGTTCGTATCTATTCACTAGAACCTGTTGTTAACATTCTAAGCAGTTCGGAGAACCGGTTGTTAGAAGAAATTACTGGCCTAATCCTGTAAGGAAGGCAGGAAGGAAACATTCTGGTGTTGCTTACAGAAACTGCTTCTCCATTAACCCTTATTACATTCTTGGCAGGACTAGACTTCCTGTCTCAGGAACGTCTCTGGAGTTTTTTTCCCTTCCTTTGCTGGTACTTTGCTTGTGTGGAGTGACCATTCAAAGTTACAATGGCACTGAAAAAAGTGAATCATGACCATTTTTCACACTTACGACTGTTGCAGCATCCCCGCAGTCATGAGAGGCCAGGTGAGGAGATGCGTGCCTCAATGTGAGTGATATTGAGTTGTCCACGCCCAGCCAATAACATGACCACCAAGCCACACCCACCAACTAAGTCACACCCACAGAATCGGTTGTTAAAAAATTTGAATCCCACCCTGCTTGCTAGTCTGTTAAGACTCTAAATATAAAGCAGGAAGTCATTTCACATCTGCTTTTGCATCAGTGAGAAACTGGAGCATAACAGGCCAACTCCTTTTTTATATATATAAAGTTTTATTAATTTTCTATTGTTTACATTTATTTGTGCTTAATAAACATCGTGTTATCTGGGTTATTTTACTTGTTTAGCAATACAGATTACATTCTTAATCTCCCTTTTTTCCAACCACTGGTAGAATGTTTGATAATATTCTGTATCTTCTTTCTGTTTAATGTTCAATGTAAGTGTCCATTTCCGCATAACCCAGTATCTTCATCTCGTGGTATTTCTTCATTTTTCCAATATTGCGCAAATATAATCCTTCCTGCTGTTAATATATGCAATATTAAATATATATTTTGTTTATCAAGTTTTTCTGGTGCTATACCTAATAGAAAAGGTTTAGGTTTAAAATCTACATGTTTTCCTATTATCTTTTCTAACCACTTATGTATTTTTGCCCTTTTTTTTTTTTTTTTTGCTTTAACACAGGTCCATAACATATGTTAATATCTGTCCATTTTTTGGTTATATTTCCAACTTTTCCTGGACATATTTTTAAACACTTTAGCTAACCTAACAGGTGGTAAGTGCCATCTGTAAAACATTTTATATAAATTTTCTTTGTAAGAAGTTGCCATTGTTAATTTATAGTTTCTTTCCCATAACTTTTGCCATTTCTCTAATTCTATATTATATCTAAAGTTTTTTGGCCACTGTATCATTGTGTCTTTTACTTGTTCATCCTCCATTTTCTATTTTAGTAGAAAATTATACATTTTCTTATTTAGTTTTTCATTAGAATTCAACAATATTTGATAGAAGTTTATCTGTCCTTTATAAAAACCATACATTTTCATATCTTTATCATATCTAGATTGTATTTGTAATTGAGGCCACAGTGATAATTTAATACCCTGGTGTTCAAGCTCTTCCGTAGATTTTAATTTCCCTTCAGTGCCCAAAATGTCTTTATATGTCACTTTTTTTTTCAAACTTCACCAGATTTGGATATGAAAATGCTTCTATCATTGAGAGCCATTCTGGGATTCTTAAATAGATCTTAGCTTTTATTTTTTCCCCCATACTGATAATAGTGAGTTTCTTATGTAGTGATTTTGAAAGTATCTGTGAAGTTTATTCTTCTCATACCATAAAAAGGTGTGCCATCCCATCATGTCTTTCTAAGAATAACAATCTCTTGTGTCTGAGAGTTATCCATTCTTTTAGCCATGTTATAACACATGCTTGGTAATATAAAAGCCAATCTGGTAGCCCAAATCCTCCATTATCTTTAGATTCTTGTAACATTTTCATTTTAATTCTAGCTTTTTTCTTTGCCAAATACATTTCAATATCAATGTATTCAAATCATCAAAGAATTTCTTCTCAATTTTTATAGATACTGTTTGGAACAGGAAAATCCTTCCCAACATTGATAGATGTTTCCATTTTTTGAAATCTAATTTTACTTGGTTGAATAATTTTATATAATTATCTTAGATACAGATAACAGATACAGATAATCAGAGTTGGAAGGGACCTTGTAAGTCATCTAGTCCAACCCCCTACCCAAGCGGGAGACCCTACACCATTTCTGACAAATGGCAGTCCAATCTATTCTTGAAAGTCTCAAGTGATGGTGCTCCCACAACTTCCGAGAGCAAGCTGTTACATTGGTTGATTGTTCTCACTGTCAGAAAGTTTCTCCTTATTTCCAGGTTGAATCTCTCCCTTGTTCAGTTTCCATCCATTATTCCTTGTCTGGCCTACAGGAGCTTTAGAAAATAGTTTGACCCCTTCCTCCCTGTGGCAGCCCCTCAAATATTGGAAGACCGCTATCATGTCACCCCTAGTCCTTCTCTTTACTAGACTAGCCAAGCCCAGTTCCTGCAACTGTTCGTTGTATGTTTTAGCCTCCAGTCACCTAATCATCCTGGTTGCTCTTCTCTGTACTTTTTCTAGAGTCTCAACATCTTTTTTATAATGTGGTGACCAAAACTAGATGCAGTACTCTAGGTGTGGTCTTACTAAGGCTTTATAGAGTGGTATTAGTACTTCCCTTGATCTTGACTGTATCCCTCTGTTAATACAATTTACGATTGCATTAGCTTTTTTGGCGGCGGCTGCACACTGCTGGCTCATATCTTCTTTTATTGTTGCACATCTTGCTGTTAAGTATATTCCCAGATATTTAACTTTCTTATCTATCTGAAAGTCCACTTTTTCTGTCAATTGTACTTTTTGTTTCTGTGTGAGGTTTTTGACTATAACTTTAGTTTTTTCTCTATTTGTCTTCAGTCCTGCTACTTCTCCAAATTCCTCTATCTTTTTAAATAGTTTAGGAATCATTTCCAATGGTTCTTCTGTAATGAATACAAAATCATCAGCAAATGCTTGTAGTTTATATCTTTCCTCTCTTATCTCCATTCCTTTAATTTCTGGATCTTGTCTGATGTTCCTGTTCAATGCTTCCAAAGTCAATATAAACAATAAAGGCTATAGTGGACATCCTTATGCCTTTCTTTATATTAAAATTCTTTATATAGTCCCCATTTACAATTACTTTTGTTGTTTGTTTATAGTATATCATCTTGATTACATTTATACATTTCCCCCCAAATCCATACAATTTAATGGATGTAACATAAACTGCCAGCTTACATTATCAAAAGCTTTCTGAGCATTTAAAAACAATTAGTGCCATTTGTTTTCCTGGGTGTGTTTCAGAGTATTCTAGTGTATCTAGAATAATCTTTAAGTTGTTTTGTTTGTCTTTTTGGTTAGAAACCATTTTGATTTGGGTGGATGAATTTAACCAGAATTTTTTTTAATCTGTCTGCTATTATTGAGGCAAAATTTTTATAGTCCACATTTAATAGAGATATTCGTCTATATTTGTTTATCTGTGTCAAGTCTACATCTTCTTTTGGTATTAGAGTGATATTTGCTTCTGTCCATGTATTTGGTAGATAATCCTCTAATAATAGCTCATTACAAATTTCCTTTAATGGTGAGTTTAACATATCTGAAAAGCATTTATAAAATTCTGCTGATAGCCCATCTGGTCCTATGTTTTTATCATTTTTCTGTCTTTTTATTGCTTCTGTCAGTTCCCTCATTGTTATTTTTTTCATTTATTATATTTTTAAATTTTTCTGGAATTTTCGGTAGGTTACCTTCTTCCATATATTGTGTAATTTTTTTCCATGGATTTTTTTTTCTGTATCATATAACTTCTTATAATATTCTTTAACTATTTTTTTTAATACCTCATTTTGGAATTGAATGCATCCCTGCTCATCTTTCAGTTTATTTATCACCTTTTCCTCTCTTTCTTTTTTTAGTTTATATAATCATCTTCCTGGTTTATTTGCATTCTCAAAAAAAATTGGTTTGGCCTTTCAACTTGTTGGCCATTTCTTCTGATACTATTAAATTCAATTTGTGTTTAATTAGCTCCAGTTTTCTTTTAAGCATTTTCTTTTGTGCGTCTCTTTGAAGTTCTGATTCTAATTTCTTTTTTTTTTTAATAAAAGTTTTTTATTTCAATCTACATATACACAGTACACCAGACTGTCAATCATTTGGAAGCCTGCACTCACAAACAAAAAAAATCTCCACACCACTAGCCAGGCAAGCACCTGGGCACAAACAGATACCCCCTGCTCAAACACACCCCAACCAGGCACCCAGATGAAACCTAGCTTCCTAACAAATGATAGCTGTCCATTTACTCGGAGCCAAGCTGCACTAAAAGCCTCCAATACAGGAACACAATGTTGCCAGCCAATCAAGACACACAAAAAAGCCACAAAACAGACAGAAGATATTAGGAACACCAATCAAGCAGAACACAGCAAACTCCAAGACCAATAAACACAGACCAAGACTCTCAACCAATCAGGATGAAAAAAAAACCATTCTGGCACAGCAGTAGGCTAGCTCCAAATTTAAAACTGAAACCACTGTAAAAGTCTGACTCACAGATGAACACAATACAGAAGCCTGATGATGCCAGATGAGATTATGCCGAAACATTGCTACAACTTTAAAAGCACAACTACAATGACGTGGGAAAATACCCGAACAAAGCTGAATAACATACATGGTAAGTACCGTGAAAACTTAAGAAAATATATATATATATATATATATATATATATATATATATATATATATATATATATATATATATATATATATATATATATATATATATTTGTTATTGAGATTTTCACGTGGTACAGGTATGTAGGTCTAGGTGTGTTCGGGTCTTTAACCATGTAAGATTAAGAGTATCTTGGCGATGTTTGGCAGGTCCACTCACCATCCTCAGGCTGGTGCTTTTGGCTTCATGCCACACTGGCACGAAGCCAAAAGGACCAGCCTGAGGATGGTGAGTGGGACTCGCCAAACATCGCCAAGATATTCTTAATCTTACATGGGAAAAGATCCGAACGCACCTAGACCTACAAACCTGTACCCGTGAAAATCTATGAAAACAAATATCGTACCTCTACAGGGAGGAAACCTTCCGGCTAACCAGGACCTATGAGAAACTCGAAGTCCAAAGAGCCACCATCTTATGTGACCTCACACTGGTTGCACTGGCACGAAGCTGAAAGCACCAGACTGAGGATGGTGAGTGGGACCTCGCCGAAATGTCGCCAAGATACTCTTAATCTTATACTGGAAAAGACCCAAACACACCTAGACCTACACACACACACACACACACATATATGGTATTCAGCTTTGTTAGGGTATTTTCCCACGTCATTATAGTTGTGCTTTTAAAGCTATAGCAACGTTTTGGCAGAATCTCATCTGCCATCATCAGGCTTCTGTATTGTGTTCTTCTATGAGTCAGACTTTCACAGCCGTTTCAGTTTTAAATTTGGGGCTAGCCTACTGCTGTGCCAGAATGGTTTTTTTCTTCATCCTGATTGCTTGGGAGTCTTGGTCTGTGTTTATTGGTCTTGGAGTTTGTTGTGTTCTGCTTGATTGGTGTTTCTAATATCTTCTGTCTGTTTTGTGGCTTTTTTTGTCTTGATTGGAGCCAAGCCGCACTAAAAATCTCCAATACAGGAACACAATGTTGCCAGCCAAACTCCAAGACCAATAACCAATAACACACACACATACTTTTTTGTCAGATTCTGCAATACATTTTCCCAATCACCTTATAAATCATTTATGCATTACAAAAATATTAGTCTAATCAATTAATTATAGCAACTGATATTAATCTTTCCATAATAGTTCCCATTTCATCATCTTCCCCCCTTTTCTTATACATCATTAATTAATATATGATATTTTTATGATAAATTTCCAATTCCATATTTATTCCATTAAATTTCATGTCTAGTATAGCAATAATTCTTTAATAACAGGAAAGAGAAGGAAAAAAAGAAACTAAAAGGAAAAAATCACATCAGTTACAGACTTATCTATTTTCTATACATAATCCTTTATTTCACACCTTATTACCTTGCAGAATCTCTTTCCTATCCTCTTTTTTAAATTTCACCCATTGTCTCTCGCTCTTTTAACAATATAGTTCCTTTTCATCCTCATTTGCTTCCTGTTTCTCTTTATTTTCTGGTTCTTTCTTTTAATTCCCTTTTCCCCATTCTTATTCCTCTCCATTTCTCATTCCAATTATTAACTTTTTCTCCCTCCCTCTTTCGATTTTTCTTTTGAGCTTCCCTTTTCCGCTTTTCTCCTCTCCTTTTTTCCATTTTCCAAACCATTTTCCCTTTTATTATCACATCAGACCACACATTTTTAATTTGAATTCCTTTCCCCCCCTGCTTGAGTAATTGTTGATCCCTTGTTCTTCAAATCTGGCTTCTTCTTTGTTAAATTCCTCCCCCTCTGGTTTGCATTCTTCTTCTACATGCTGGGTTGCCATTTCTAATTTCTGTAATACATAATTGCACATTTCAAATCTAGTTTTCATCATTTCCCTTATGTCTTGCAAGTCCGCACTAATTTCAACAAATAATTCCTCCATTGTATCTTCTCCTTTTTTTCTTTTCCTCTTCCCTAATTGATGTATTGAGCCCCAAAGTTCAATATATTATTTCAGTCAGTATCATTTAAGTTTATTTTCAACAATCAATGTCCTTAAATCTTTGTTCCAAATTTTCAAGTGGCCCTTTCCCAACTGTTTCCCACACTCTCCGGGTGGTTCTATGCCAATATTTTCAAATAACTTCCCCTTTGTAGTATTCTAATGTCACTTTCCAGGGTTTTTGTTTTTTATAATGGAGTTTCTTTTACTTCCTTTTAAGTTCCAAAGTCCAATTTCTTAGAAAGATCAAACACTTTTTAAAAGATAAGATCACTGAAGTTTTCCTATATCATTAGGTGGCGCTGTTGAGCCTTTTTCACTGTCCACTCCTTCCTTAACTTTAACTTTCTTTATTGAATATAGTACTTTTATTAAATTTGCTAATTTCAATCATTAACTATTATTTTTTCCATTTCCACACACTCAATTTCAGCATTTAGTTAGGCCCTTTGAGTGTCCATAATCCAATAGTTATCCAGTTTAATTTCTAAACCTTTGTTGTGTTCAAATATTTTCCTTTAAATTTTCTCCTCCAAATTAATCCAATACAGTAATTCAAGCCAATTTTATAAAATCCAATTTCCTTCTCTCTCTCTTTTGTTGCAGCTTCCACATACTTTTCTCCAATATAGTTTGGAGAATACCGGGGTACCTCAAAATCCATGCATTTTGCCTGGTTTGCACTCCACTTGCTACTTCTCCTCTCCAGCACAAACTTTAGTTCTTCGTCTTCGTGGTGGCCATTTTAAGACCACTGCTACTGCTTGCCTTTGGAAGGGGTTTTCCTGTCAGGGAAGGGAGTTGTGGCACCCCTCAACCCTCCAGGTGATTCCCCCTTTCTTCACCACCCCTCCAGGGTGGTTCTGGTCTTAATTGGGACCCTCCAGCAAGTTAGCTCGAAGCAAAACTGCACATGATCCTGGATTCTGCACCAGCTCCAACAACAAGAAAACTGGAGGTCTGACTCTAATTTCTTAAACACTTCTCTTAACATCATATCCTGTTGTTTTTTCTCTTTATTATTTTTAGCCTTATAGGTTATAGCTAATCCTCTGAAATATGCTTTGGCCGTATCCCATACAATCTGGAGTCAGTTATCTTCACTTTTATTTTCTTTAAGGAAAAATCCAAGTCTTTTTTGAGTTTATTTCTCTCTAGACATCCTGTATACAAATTTCTTCTGTAATTTTGAAAAATGTCTTAGGTAGTCTCTTTCACTCTTTTTTCCATATTGTAGAGCATTTATAGTCTAGTTTTTCATCCACAATTGCATTAAATTCTCCTACGAGACAGATATTTTGATATTCCATTTCCAATATTTTGTTGTGTAATGCTTAATAAAAAAATTCTTGCTTATTATTTGGTAATATCAATGTCTTTTTTTTTTTTTTTTGGTTAATCTTCGTTTCCACCATCAAGATTCTTCCTCTTTCATCTGAATAGATCTGTTTAGAATCTATTGAACAGGCCAACTTCTTTGCTTTTCCAGTGTCTTCAGTTGTTCACTTGCAAAGGCAACATCTAGTATTCAGTGAAAGAAAATTGTTCTAATCAAATGATACATGAAAATGCTTACATCATAAAAGAATTAACTAGTACCATGTTCTTCAACAGGTACTAGCCAGGCAAGCTGATGCTGAAGAGGAAAAGCCCAGCCCAGTCCCTATAGCATGAAAGAACAGCCTGGAGAAGTGACTGTTCCAGAATGATATTATCCTTAATTTTTTCATTCTTCCCAACACTTAGGATTAGTCTGGTACTTTAGTATGACAAATGCATCCAGCAATATAAATTATTAGTATTTTGGTGTATTTGAGTCAGTTTTAAATTATCTACTTCATGTCTCTTATTAATATACTTGCAGAAGAAAATACGTATCTCAA
Organism: Notechis scutatus; assembly: GCF_049901735.1. NCBI lineage: Eukaryota > Metazoa > Chordata > Lepidosauria > Squamata > Elapidae > Notechis > Notechis scutatus. The sequence continues at coordinate 72,632,867 of NC_142025.1, read as the reverse complement.
CTGAATTGTGCATACACCTGTTGAGTGAATTTATTGTATCGTCAAGTGGCATACAATAGCAATCCCCAACCTTGGTGGCTTGGTGGCCTGTTGGGGGAGGGGAACTGGGCTGCGCAAACAACAGGATGGTGTGCACGTGCATGCGCACACAGCTCCACTTCTGCAAATTGAACTGCATGCACATGTGCACACACCCTGGCCTGCTGCTCATACAAGTCGAGCTGAGCATAAATGCATGTGCACCAGCCTGCTGCTTGTGTGGCCCAGTTGCGAATAGGCCACAGCCTGCGAGTTTGCTGTGGCCCAGAGGATGGGGACAAATATACAAAGATCTATAATTTTGTTGGCTTTATTCAATTTTATTCCAATTGAATTCATATCAGCCCACAATATACCAAACAACATTAAAAACAATATAAGTAATAACAAAATTAGAACAGAAGAAAAAGAAAAAGAAACAATACGGAAAACATGATAAGATACCACAAAGGATCATATCTAACATTTAACAAAGGGGATTCTAAATACTAATCCAAACCTTGGGAGAACAACTAAATCTTTATGGCCATCTGGAACACCAACTGGGTTGGTGGAAGCTTATTCTAGAGAGCAGTGCTGCAACAGGGAAGCTGCACTTCCTGAGTCTTGATATTGTTTAAAGAAACCCATAGAGTTCCAAACTTGTCGTTTTGAATTAATTCATTCAGTATGGTGGCAACCTAAATAGTAATGCACTATATGTACAGTAGGAATGGATTGAGTGAAAAATAATCACACAAATTTGGATTTGGTCGCATGGTCATGTTGTAAGTAGCATGCAGTTACCTCACAAGAAAGTAGCCACACTGACGTAATGTCTGTTCAGAAGACTATGGCATGAGGGAAACTGGAGAAAGCAACTATACACTTTTACTGATGACAACAGGAATAGTCCTAGTGAAGTCATAGTCTAAAAACTGAGCTGAGACTGCATTGTGCGTTCCATAGAATTGAATGTTTTTTATGAATGATTTCACTGCTCAGAAAACCAGATGTTGTGAAAATAATGCCAGTCTTTGAATGCTAACTAGACATTCTTGTTAGGAATTCCGGTTAGTCTAGGAATCCAACTTACTTGGATAACACATATTGCAAAATACCAATCAAAGCCAACAAAAGCATTTCCATCACTAGAGATCATGGAGACAGACCTATAGACAGTGAATATATAGGATCTTTGATGGCCAGCAAGGATCCAGGCAGGCAGTCCAAGGTTATATTTACTTTTATGTTGCCAGTCCCAAGGTTGCAAGCAATTACCAATTTATTCATGTTAGAGATGTTTTCATTTTGTTTACCACTAAGTAGAATAGATCATTAAGAGAACCCTGCAGTGCTAGGATTCAATTTTTTTTTACTACTGGTTCTGTGGGCGTGGCTTGGTGGGCATGGCAGGGGAAGGATACTGTAAAATCTCCAGTCAGAGGTGGTATTTGCTGGTTCTCCAAACTACTCAAAATTTCCGCTACCGGTTCTCCAGAACTAGTCAGAACCTGATGAATACCACCACTGGAAACCCCACCCCCCAAAGCATGCCACTATGCAGTAAATTAATAATAAACTGTAGATCACCATAGGACTATATTTTTCAGCCTTCAATTTGTATTATTTATATATTAGTTTAAAGTCAAATTTAAAGAATTTTTAGGGTTGTTAAATCAAAATGCTGTATAAGTGTGAGAAAAGTTATTAAAGCTGTATAATAAAGACAATGTGGAAAAACACAGGTTTGTTTTGGATTAAATTACTCCTTGGATCTTCATATATCTGAAGTTAAAAATTTATCTTTATCTCCCATCACCAGATATAAAATGAAAATTGAGAAAGAACAGAATAAATTTTTCTGATTGATCGAGGTTATTGTTTAAAAAAATTGTTTAATAAGATAAAAATCAATATGGTTATATTATATAACATGATTTTTGTCAGCAATAACATTCATAAAAGCATAGTCAGAAAAAAGATCTGGATTCAGAAACAAACATGTTAAACCTGTTTTGGACTTTGCCCGTTTGGAACCGGCTAAAGCATAAAAGAGAATAGTCAATATTTCCTCAACCTATTTTTCACCCTCTCTCTTTTCAAGTTTAAAGTTGAAGGATGAATCTACATCAAATCACATTGCTTTATTTGTGACCAAGAGTGATGCCTTTTCTGTGCAATAGCCAGCTGAGCATAAGATTAGATTTGGTATATAACTGTACTTGTGGATCTAGATAACTTAGATTGCTTATTTATTTACATTATTGTGATATAACAGATAATCAGAGTTGGAAGGGACCTTGTAGGTCATCTAGTCCAACCCCCCACCCAAGTGGTAGACCCTACACCATTTCTGACAAATGGCAGTCCAATCTTTTCTTGAAAGTCTCAAGTCATGATGCTCCCACAACTTCCGAGGGCAAGCTGTTCCACTGGTTGATTGTTCATATGCACTAGACCTTATGAAGGGTGTTCATATATGGTCCACCTAACTAGTTTTTGAAGTGCATCCTTGTGCTGAGGCAAGACTCCCACCACCACCACCACCCAAAAAAATCCCAAAGGTGTTTTTTCAAGAGGCAACTGGACTTTCTGGTTTTTCTTTGAAGACGTTCTTCTCACCCAAGAAACTTCTTCAGCTGCTTGGATGAGAAGCAGAGCATCTTCAAAGAAAAACCAGAACATCTGGTTGCCTCTTGAAAAAACACCTTTGGGACAACCATGACCTTTGAAATTCTGTTTATTACACTGACAGATGCTTAACATGTACTTAATATTTCAATATTTTTAAATGGATAGCATTGTAACTTCTTCTTAAATTGGTTTTAAATAGTTTAAATGAAAGCTCTAATAGACAAATAAGATGAATTAAAACTTTCTACTTAATCCAAAATATAAAATAAGATGCATTAAAACCTTTTCACCATTTTTTTTTCTAAAATTTTGGAAATTTGAAGGCATTGTTCTCCTGAACTGTATTAAACTTGCTAACAATCACTCTTGCCTTGGTCACCTCCTGTTTGGATTATTGCAATATACTTTACATGAGATTGGTGTTGAAAACCACTGGGAAACTTCAGCTACTCCAGAATGCAGACAGTAGTGGGGACCCCAAGGTTTCTTCATGTAACCCCTTTGTGTACAAGCTGCACTGACTTCCAGTTTCTTTTGGAACACAGTTCAAGGCCCTGGCCATCACCTTTCAAGCTCTATATGGTACAGGGCATATCTCTAATGACATCTACCAATCCTATGAAGTCATATAATGTGGGCATGCTCCTAGTCCTTTTCCCTAAATATTGCCATCTGATGAGAGCTAGGAAGTGGCCCCTGAAGGTTTGGTGACCTGGCTTTTGCCGTAAGTGCTGGGATAAATTTGAATAATTGCACATTAGAAATTTGACTTGGCACCAGGTTTTCATCTGTTTAATTTATAGTTTTCATATAACTCTATATGTTGTTTTAATTTTTGATTGGAAGCTGCCCATAGTTAGTTAGAAGATGATGGCTATGTAAATGTTTTAAATAAATAAACTTAAATCATATTGAGTGGAGAGGACTATACAAACATATGCAACTTGAAGCTCATTGGGGGATAGATTAAATCATAAAATGTGCGTCACAATACAGACCTTTGACTCCTTGCATACAATTATTTTTGTCATTTTTTTGTCATATGTTTCTGAAAGCAGTGGTTTTAGTAAAATTCATAATGAGTCATCAGATCAAAATCTTCATCTAGCCCAATAACTTGTTCCAATAATGAAAAGGTTGATTCTCAAGAAAAATTCATAAGCTTAGTTATTTGGGAAAATTATGGTTATAAAGTTAGGTAGGAAATTGAGTAAATAAGTTTTATAATTCATTACAGATACCCTACTACCCCATTTTTCTTTTAGTAACTCATATAAATTTTATGTCACTGAATCCAGAAATTCTTGGTATTCATGGCTATTAGCCAATTATTCTTTTCATTTCATGTAAAGTTGTATAACCCTAATGGTTCCACATTTCAAAAAGCTCCTTTTCAATTCTTGTCTGGAATGCAAATATTCTCCTGTTATTAGTTTTCCCAATCATCTCCAAAGGGGCGGTTGGAAACTTAATTGATTGACAATGACTGGGTTAGGACTTGATCTAGGTGACCCACAATGCAGTCAATAATTAGATTAGGTCAAAACCTATGACAATTTAGATTGATTTTGAGTTTCAGGTTGAAATGTTAGAATTTTCTAAGAAGAATACATTAATATTTCACCATAGAACAACTTTCCACATTTCATTTTTATTCTTGTAAAGATGCAAATTTCATGTGCACTCTGTTTTGAACAATCAAATGAACATTAAATTCAATGAAACGTATGCCCAAATAAGTGTGAATAGATCCAAAGGATAGAAAAACCCTATACCAGAGGTGGCAAACTCAATTTAATTGAGGGCCACATCAAGGCTATGGTTGACTTTGGGGGGGCGGGTGGACATGGTCAACTGGATGGGCATGGCCAGCTTGACACCATTCATTGGGCATGGCTGACTGGGTAGGCATGACCAACTGGGTGGGCATAGACAGCTTGACGCCAGTCCCCAAACTGCTGGCATGTTTCCTCTTTGCATTGGATAGACCAGGCTGAAGACACATTGTCCTGATATTTCCTCTTCACAATGGGTAGACCAGGCCGAAGCAATATAGGGAGACCGGGCTGAAACCATGTTGGTCTGATGTTTCCTCTTCGCATTGGGTAGACCAAGCTGAAGGTACACTACCACAATGTTTCCTCTTTGCAATGGATAGACCAGGTGACGTGGGTAGACCGGGATCACCCTGTGGGCCAGATGCAACCACATCACAAGCCAGATCTGGCCTGCAGGCCTTGAGTTTAACACTCCTGCCCTATGCCATAATTTAATGTCTCAGATTTGGCTTGTGTCTACTTTACTTGTTTTAACATAGAATTTGCATTTGTGTATTTTAAGCCTGCATCAGTGTTCTCTATGTGTTACAGGGCAAGCACAAACTTCTTGTGAACACAGGACTTGAAGGGAAGTGGTGTGGTCTAATTCCAGTTGGGAATCCTTGTGAATGTGTAACAACAACAGGTCTAAAATGGAACCTCAGTAAGTAAGATACCTTTTTCCTACTCTACAAAATATAATTTTATTAAAAATATAGTTAATAGAGGGATAGAATCAATATCATGTGAAGTTCTAGTGCCATTTTACAAAGCCTTGGTAAGACCATATTAGAATAGTGCATCCAGTTCTGGTCACCACAATATTAAAAAAAAATGTTGAGACTCTGGAAAGAATGCAGAGAAGAGTAACCAAGATGATTAGGGACTGGAAGTTAAAACATACAAAGAACAGTTATTGTTCATTAATAGTCTAATGAAAAAGAAATTTTCCAAAGCACCAGAAAACCAGATGAGAAGTAATCGATGGAAACCAGTGTGGCTCCTACAAAATCGAGGGGCTATTTTCCAAAGCACCAAAGAGCAAGATGAGAAGCAATGGATAGAAACTAACCAAGGAGAGAAGCAACCTAAAATTAAGGAGAAAATTCCTAACAGTTAGAGCAATGACAGAAGTTGTGAGTGCTCCATCACTGGAAGCTTTCAAAAAGATACTGAACAACCACTTGTCTGAAATGGTATAGGGTCTCCGGCTTGAACAGGAGGTTGGACTAGAAGATCTCCAAGGTCCCTTCCAAATCTATTATTTTTATGTTCTATGTTCTATAATACTTTATTTCAGATAGATGTGTAAGGAATTATATGATAATTTAGTGTGTTTAGTTAACTGTATATTACAGATAGCATCCCATTCATATTTATTAATATTATAGTATTCATTTTGGGGGAATTGCACTTTGCCTGGAAACAGATAATTAGAGAAACCTTAAATATTTGAGGAGACGGGTAAGAAAGACTATGATAACTATAGTTCTGTTTGACTGGGAGGAAGGCAATATTTGCTCCTAGCCAGTATCATCTTTTTTCCTTTGTCAAAAAACTTTCAATGACAAGGTTACAGGTACTCTCAGTCCACAGCAAAGCTCACCACTCTTGTCACCCAGAAGGGCCTAGAAAGAAGGATAGTCATCTGTATAAATATATCTGAATACATATATTTACATTTATAGATGGAAAACAGACAAGTAGAAGTAAGTCTTATAGCTAAGGGAAAAGAGGATTAGCTGATTTTAAATATTTAGTATACTTCATAGGAAGGTGTTCGTTTTCTTGTAAAACATTTGTTGAGATCCTCTTTAATCATAACAGTATTGAATAGGATGGAAAATGAACTATTTGCCCCTTTCACTTCATTGTATTTCAGATGTTGGAAATGTTGCAGGATTCCTATGTTCCTAGAACTTAACTCTCGCCTTCCAAATGGGTTTCACTTGCATAGAGATTGGTAGCTAGTTTGGTTTAATGATTGAAGCACCAGACTAGAAACTAAGAAACACTGAGTTCTAGTATCATCTTAGGCATGAAAACCAACTGGGTGACTTTGGACTAGTCATTCTCTCTCAGTCCACCTCACAGGTAGTTGTTATAGGGCAAACAGAAGGAGAGAAGAGTATATTAATTGTGTTATTTATAAAAAACAATAGAGGATTTAAAATGAATTATAGATATATAAACAAGGGTAATTAAATAGACTGCTAGATCTGAGATTCAGAGATTCAGATGATCACTAGATGGCAAGAAAGAGCAAGATGTTTCTATATTGTTTATGGAGATTCTCAGTCATCCAAGTTATGGTTGTCCCAAAGATACTTTTTTCAAAAGACAACTGGACTTTCTTTGTTTTTGCTTGAAGACGTTTTGCTTCTCATCTAAGAAGCTTCTTCAGTTCTTCAACTTAAAAAGTTTGTCATCCAAGAAGCTTTTTGGATGAGAAGCAAAATGTCTTCAAGTAAATCAAAGAAAGTCCAGTTGCCTTTTGAAAAAAAGCATCTTTTGGACATGTTTTTCTATTCTTTCAGTGCCAACTTGTAGACATGCAATATTTTGCAACTCAAGTTTGATACAACTATAATTAGCAGCTGCTTGGAAAACTTTATTATTATTAATAATAATATTTTTTTTAATTTTTTATTACAATAATTCCATCTTCAATTGAACAGTGTGTCATCTGGGTACAAATATCTTTGTAAAATAGTAATAAAAATTTACAGCATTATTAATTACATTAGTATTAATTCGACAATATTAAAATAGTAATATTCAACATACTAATCATAGTATTTACTTCTCTCTCTTAACATATCTTCTTTATTTCACTGTTCTTCTAATCTTGTTTTCCTGTTTCTCACTTCCATTTTTGTTATTTAACCATTGATAAAATAAATCCCATGTCATAGAATATTCAGTTTGCTCTTTCTCCTTAATTGCAAGAGTTAATCTATTAATTTCTGCACACTCCATTATTTCCTGATCATTTTCCTGATCACATTCTCATCTGGATATCTCTTCACTTTTCCAGTTTTGTGCAAATACAATTCTAGCTGCAGTTAATATATGGATAATTAAATATGCATTTCTCTTACTATATTTTTCAGATAAAATCCCCAACAGAAATATTTCTGGCTTTAAATCAATATGCTGCTTTATCATTTTTCCAGCCACATATGTATTTTTGTCCAGTATTTTTTTGCTTTTGAGCAAGTCCACTACATAAGATAATATGATCCTGGTATCTGGTGGCACTTCCAGCATTTATCTGACTTTAAATATATTTGCCAACCTCGCTGGCATGAAATTCCATCTATAAAACATTTATACAAATGTTCTTTTTATGTCATTGACATTGTTAATTTATAATTCCTGTCCCACAGTTTTTGGCATTTATCTAACTCAATTGTATAACCATTTTTCCCCATACTATCATTGTCTCCTTCACTTGTTTATCTTCCAATTTAATGCCTAATAGGTAGCTGTGTTTTCTTTATCAATTTTTCTTCTGCCCCTGTTAATATCTTGTCTAATTCTGTTAATTCTTTATAAAAACCATGTAGTTTAACATCTTTCTCATATCGAGAATGTTATCTGCATTTGTGAGTACTGTGTCATATCAATCCTTTGATCGCTCAATTCTTGCTCAGTTTTGAGTTCCCCTTTTCATTCAAAATATCTTTGTATCTAACAATATTTTCCATGTTGAGAACATTTGGGTGAACCAGTGCTTCCATTGTTGAAAGCCAAACTAGTATCCTCAAGTAATGTTCTCTGACTTTCTCTCACACTAACAATAATGCATTCCTAATATAATGTATTTGAAAGTAACCATCAGCCAGACTTACATCAGCCAGACTTACCTTAGCTTCACAGCATCGTGCAGCTACTCACAGCTGGTCAATTTCTAAATCTTAATTACCTTAACATAATCCGCATTCAATACAGATATTTTATTTTTCCCATACCACAAAAAGGCATGCCAGCCCAATTGCAAGTCATGTCTCTCCAAGGTCAATATAGCTTTTGTTCCTTAATACTATCCATTCTTTATGCAAGTGAGTACCACAGCCTGATAATACAATTCTCAATTCGATAGCCCAAAGCTTCCTCTATTTCTTGAATCCTGCAGCATTTTTAGGTTTATTCTTGCTTTTTCCTCTTGCCAAATATATCTTGATGTTATTTTATTGAGTTCCTCAAAATAATTTTTCCAATTTTATCAGAATTGTTTGAAATAGATATAGTAGTCTCTGCAATATATTCATTTTTATTGTAGCTATCCTTCCTATCAATGATAATTGCAGCTTTTTCCATTTCTCCAAAACTGCTTTAATTTGTTGCATCAATTTATAATAATTACCTTCAATAGTTACACATCTTGCTGTCAAATAAATCCCTAAGTATTTTACTTTTTTAGTAATCTGAATATCTATTCTTTCATTAATTCTTGTTTCTGCATCTCTGTGAGATTTTTAACTAATACCTTAGTTTTCTCTTTATTTATTTTCAATCCTACCACTTCGCCATATTCCTCTTTTTTTTTTTTTTTTAGTTTAGGCCTTGTTTCTTGTGGGTCTTCCAAAATAAAAACTAAATCGTCTGCAAATGCCTGTAGTTTATATTTTTCCTTTTTTATTTCCATATCTTTTATCTCTATATTTTGTCTTAAAATTTCTATTTAATACTTCCAGTGTCAATATGAATAATAGGGGAGACAAGGGGCATCCTTGTCTTGTAGCTGTTCTAATGTTAACCCTCTCTGTCATATCTCCATTTACCATCACCTTTGCTGTTTGCTTATAATATATCACCTTAATCACATTAATAACTATCTCCCCAAAATCCATATCTTATAGTTGTGCTAGCATGAATTGCCAGTTCACATTGTCAAATGCTTTCAGTGCGTCTAGAAAAATCAATGCCATTTGCTTCCCTGTGTGTGCTTCATAATTCTCCAGTGTATTTAAAATTATTCTCATATTGTCTTTGATTTGTCTCTTAGGTAAAAATCCATTTGGATCTGGATATATAAATTGGTTTAAAATCCTTTTTAGTCTTCTGCAATTTTTGAGGCATATATTTTACAGTCTGTCAGAGTGTTTGGCAGCATGACTACCTTTATGTGATAACCCAGGAGCAACACACAGCACACAGAGACTTAGACATTAACAGTGGTTTAATATACAGCAGATATATACAGACAATATACACATGGTAGCAAAATACCTTTACAAGCAAGCTTTTCTTCTTCCTAACACACGGAGAACTTCTGAACTGAATACTGGCCACAAGGAAAGAGAACCATGCTCTCTAATGGCTGCCATTTATATACACACCTCTTAAGGAGAACTTTACTCTCCAGCCTTATAGGGAAATACCCATACCCTGCTGAATCACTCTTGTTACATCAGCCAGACTTACATTAGCTTCACAGCATCGTGCAGCTACTCACAGCTGGTCAATTTCTAAATCTTAATTACCTTAACATAATCCGCATTCAATACAGATATCGGTCTGTAATTTTTTTATCTGTTGTAAATCTGGAAAACTTCTGATGTAGGGAACACATTCTGACTAAGCGCCACCAGTTTACTACATTAAGTTTAATAAAGGGCAGAGGATTAAAAATTCCACCAAAGTCATATAGATTCATATAAAGAATACTGGAGCCTAGACCATATGCCCCATTGATTTTAATATGTGGAAATGCTGCATTGTATTGGGGTAGATGTCCTACATATCCTGCTGGGTAAAACATTATAAATAATGTACATCTCAGCATATGTGTTTTGATTTTTCACCCTAAATTTGCATTTTATTTGTTTCAACTTTTCAAACTTTAAAAAAGTTGTATAATAAGAGACTATTTTTTGTACTTGTGGTTTTGATTCCTGGATGTGAATGGAATGGAATGGAATGGAAGTGAAATGCCTTGTGTTTTTTAAATTACTTTTTCAAAATATTTAGCATATATAAAGTTTATATATTCTGTGTATAACTCTATGTCTGTTTGTGTATCTATAACTAGATCTCTATCAATCTGCCCTATAAATTTTACTACAAATTGAACTGTTTTGACAATTTGCATTGTAATAATACACATACATATGCATCAATTAATTAAATATAAATCTAGATAGAAAAACAAATTTTGGGATAGCAATCAAAGTAAAATCTATGTCATTTCAGCATAATTATTGCAAAGAAGCTAGATAGTTTATTTACATATCTAACTCTATGGAAATAGCTGTGTATTAACATTTATAGAGTAGTTCTTTTCATTTCACTTTCTGGGTAGGAATTCTCTGTATAAAACAGATGCCTAACCAGTTTTAGATTTTTGACATATTGTATTTGTTTTTCTTAGTAAACATATTTGGTGAGCATTTTATATTCATGAAAACTTGTTTCTTGGAAAGTAGAAGCTAAATTATTCTAAAATAGTATTTCCAACAGACAAACAAATAATTGAGCATTGGGAGAAGATATATAAGCAACTTATTATTATTCAATTAGGGATCTTGAATTTTCTCCAATAGGCATTTCTTTTGTTATTCAAAATGAAGTGTTTGGGCTTAAATTTTATCAAGCATACATATATTGTAAAAGTTCCTATTTGAAAGGGACATAATTTATTTCTTGATAACATGTCTTTTCTTAATTGGGATAGGTTGGTCAAGATTCCTTTCAGATCTTGAAAATAAGCATATTTTCACTGTAATTTTATGAGATATTATAAAATAAATGCTTTGGTATTTTAGAATACTTTTTCAATATTTCATTAGCATATACACAATCAGTAGATCTAAATGCACTTTACTTCTTGCTGTTGAAGAGTATATAATATGCGTAATGATCTATTGCCTCAATACATTTAAAATAAACTTTCAAATAGTAATTAAATTACTTAACCTTTGAACACTAAGTCAATTTGGTTGGAAAACTTATGATCATCTGGATGGAGCAATCTGTCAGCTGCAAATTCCTTTTCATAGTCACATGGTCTTTTCCACGTGACCAAATGTTGATTACATACTGTAATTGGGACTCTTTCAATTGGAGCCAATGCACATGAGTGTATCACTCAAACATTATCTATTAATGAAAACAGGTTCATTGATTGGTGAGTTTGACTGCCTTCCTTTGTATATCCTTCTACTTGAACTGGGGGAATGGTGTCAGGAACAAGCAACCAGAGCCACTAAAGCTAAATTAAGCAACTTAGTTGTCTTCTACCAATGTTGCGTGAATATCCCCAGACTGCTTGCCTTCCCCCGGGAATGTCCAGAAAAGACTTTATGGATCTTGATGCTGCTTGCAGCTATGTAATGATTCCAAGCTGGGTATTCACTTGATCCCCTTCTAGCCTAGTGGGAAGTTTCCTAACATAAGGTTCAAATAAACTAAACTAATCTAACAACTTGCTTGCCAGATTTTCTTACATTTAAAAGTAGCATGTCTTCATGCTACTTCCAGCCATTTGCTGCCTTCTTAGCTCTTGTAGTTCTTTAAAGATAAGATGTCAGTCTTGATGTCATGGCTCAAATCTCTTGAATTCAATTGCTCTGAGTAGCTATTTCAGTTATAAACATTTTGCTATGTAGCTTTGGGAACCAATCCTTTATTGTCTGTGGGGACATACTTGAATACAGTAAAACAAATGTTTTAATATGTCATGGTTGATGCTATGCAAGGTAACTATAGTAGACAACCAAGATTAGAGAGATAGATTCTTTCTGCAATTTCTTAAATGTACAGAAAGAAATGTACAGAAGTAGCACTCAATAAAGCACACCCAGGCTACAATTTTATATTTATATAAAATGCAGTATTGCACTTCTGCTGAGTGCCAGCTGCTGGCAGTTTGGCACTTCGAGTCTCACTGACTCAAGGTTGACTCAGTCTTCCATCCTTCCGAGGTCAGCCAAATGAACACCCAGAATGTTGGGGGCAATATGTTAACTCTGCAAAACAGCTTACAGAGGGCTGTGAAGCGGTATATAACTAAGTACTATTGCTATTGCTAAAAGCATTTTATTGTCATTTTTTGATATAAATGATACATATACAACAATTTAAAATATTTTAATTTATTTAATATATTTTACCTTATCTTGTTTCCATGATTGTACTGAAGAATTCTCATCTGAACTCTCTGGCATTGTCCAGATCTTATATGGCTTCAGTAAAATAGTTGTTGCATGCATTTCAAGGAATGTCTCAGATATTCTATTTTATTACCATTAGTGTTGATCAATTTAATTATAACCATTTATATTCCACTATTCTCATCATTTCAGGTAGCATAATAATAACAATACTAATAATATCATCATCATTAATGGCTGCAGTAAAATCTCAAAAACTGATTATTTACAATGTTATAATCAAGTTGCCAAAATCATACATTACCAGAACATTTGCCAGATGTTTGGGTTCGAATTTAGCAATTTGGGAAATCCAAATTGACAAAGTTCTTAAAAATGAACATGTCAAGATCTTGTGAGACTTTTGAATCCAAACAGATAGACATCTGACCCCAACTGACATCACTATTATGGAAAATAAAATTTTCATTGATATTACAATACCAAATGATGCACGAATTGAAGAGAAACAACTAGAAAAAGGTAACAGAATACTGCGATCTGCAAATTGAAGTTGCGCAATTGTGGAGGAAGAAATAAATGGTTGTACCAATAGTAATAGGAGCCCTTGGAGCAATACCCAAAGGGCTGCCTAGATACATGGAAATTTGAACTTATCAGACCTGAATATTCTGACTTTGCAAAAAACCACCTTACTCAGAACGGCCTATTTATTCAGACATGACCTTGACAGCTTTTAGGTTCTTTTGGTTAGGACTTCAACTGTTAAGTTTTTATCAGACCCAGACTATGAATCAAATTGAGAGATCAGGCTAGATGGCAATTGGCTGGCTGACTAGCTGGTTCATTTGTTTCAACAAGTTGATGATGATAAGGATGATGATGGAAGCAATTTGAAAGCATTAGCAAAGGATGAAGGTTACAAATACCTAGACCCATCCATGATGGCGGACCTATGGCATGCATGCCATAGGTGGCACACAGAGCCATTTGTGCGGGCACGCGAGCCCCAGCCAAAATTACCTGCACTGCACATGCATGCACCTCCAAGGCCTGTTTTGTCACTTCCTGTATTTCCAGAAATACCAGAAGTGATGAAATGGGCTCATTTTTCGGCATCCAAAGGCTGAAGAGGCTTCCCTCGAGCGTCTGGGAGGCCGAAAAAGGCCACAAATGGGCCAAAAATCAGCTGGGAGGCATGCAGTGCAGGTAAGGGGGCAGTGGGGATCGCCTGCGCATGCACAGGAGGCGGGGTGGCACACACATTGCCTTCGGGGTCCTGGCACGCAAGCGTGCATGCAATTTTCGGCACAGGAGCCCAAAAAGATTAGCCACCACTGACCTAGGCATATTGGAAGCAGATAACATCTTCAATGGAAAAGTCAAAGAATCAATACAAAAAGAATACATCAGGAGGATCTGCAAAATATTAAAATCAAAGCTGAATGCTGGAAACATAATTAAAGCCATGGGCAGTTCCAGTGATATGCTACCCAGCTGAAATCATCAATTGGACTGTGGCTGAACTGGAAAACTTGGACTGGAAAACATGCATACTTTTGAATATGTACCACGCTTTACATCCACGAAGTGACATCGACAGGTTGTACCTGCCAAGAAAAACGGGGCTTTTGCAAATCCATCAAACTGTAGAAGAAGAAAAATGAAGTTTGAATGATTATGTGAACCAAAGTACAGAAAAATTGCTGCAGGCTGTGAAAATGGACAATATTATAAAAACAACAGAAACAAAGACAGAATATAAGGAAAAACATCTGGATGACAGATTCACTGGTGGGATTCAAAATTTTACTACCAGTTCTGTTGGCATGGCTTGGTGGGCATGGCTATGTGGTCATGTGACTGGGTGGCCGTGGCTATGTAGTCATGTGACTGGTGTCAAAAGACGGAAACTCACTTTCTGGAGCAGGGGGTTGGACTAAATGACCTCCAGGTACCTTCCAGCCCTGGATTGATGTGCTGTTTCAAAGTATCCTCTGAAGCTGCGTCTAATGCAGGGGTCTTCAAACTTGTCACCTTTAAAACTTGTGGACTTCAACTCCCAGAATTCCTCCTCCAGCCATATTAGCTTAGGAATTCTGGGAGTTGGAGTCTACAAGTCTTAAACAAACGTGTATTCAGTAGGTTCTGACCAGCTCTGAACAACCAGTAGCTGAAATTTTGAGTAGTTCGGAGAACCTGCAAATGCCACCTCTGACTGGAGATTTTACAGTATCCTTCCCCTGCCACGCCCACCAAGCCCACAGAACCAGTAATAAAACATTTGAATCCCACCACTAGTCTTAAACTTGCCAAGTTTGAAGACCCTTGGTCTACTGGCAAGGTTTGTGATCCTTCCTTCCTCCCCTTTTTCCCTCTCTCTCTCCCTCCCTCCTTCCCTTTCTTTCTTTTTCTTTTTCTTTGTGTTCAAGTAGTGCTCTACTTGTTTTGAGATTACAACCAAGGCACCTATTAGTATTGGTCCTTCCTTTGCATTATTTATTATTATTATTACTATTATGGTTAATCTTTAATTCATTTCACAGTCTTGGACTAGTAAAAACTTAACAGTTCAAGTCCTAACCAAGGACCTAGGAGATATTAATGTACCATTTGAATACATAGGCAGTTCATCATCAGAAAGATGGTTACTTCTTCCCAAAGAGTTAAATTTCAGATTCAGTCCACAAAACCTAGCAGTTAACTGTACTGAGAGTCTACTATTCTCCTGAATCTCAAGCGTAAGAGAAAAGTGGTAGATAAATAAATGACCTTTTGTGACCAAGTATAATGCAGGATATATTTAATGTAACATTACATACAATATACAAAAGAAAAATTGTTACAATAACAGGTTTTGAGGCATTTCTTCAACATCTCTTGGACAGCTTATTTCAGGAAGTCCCCTACTCAAATCCATATGAAAAATTCCATATCATGATAGAGATTCCAATTTAAAATATATTCAAGATAAAATTAGCAATAAATTATACCCCTGAATTGTCTTTTTATCTGTGGTATATCTTCACTTAGACTGAAGGGAGGTGTTAAGAGGGGTCCAAGTTTGGTCCTCACACTGCAGTTAGCGGCACAGGCCTGAGCTCCCCCAGAATCTCTAAAGCCTTATTTGATTGCTCCTAAAGGAATGCAGTCAATCTAAAGAGATTCTGTATAAAAGATTCTTGTAATAAAGCTTCTGTTTGAGATTATTCATGATGGGTTCTGATTGCACAACAGTACAGTATGTTTTAATTATAGAAGCTTAAGAGTAAAGCTAGAAGCTAGAAATGTAGAAAAATGCCCTTGGTGGGGAAAAGTGCATTCTAAATATGGAAAAACAGGTAACTTTCATATTCTAAAGCTTTCATTTCAGAATTGATTTTCTTTTAATAATGTAGTATAGAGCACAGAAAGCCACAAGTCTCAATTGAAGGCTGTTATTCTTCAAAGGTCTCATATATTTATATATTAGTTTTAAACCGTGAAATCAGTTTGAGAATAAATATAAGGCAATTATGAAGAGCCATACAGAAATGCAAGATTGCCAGAGAATTTAATGAATTTCCTGTTGCACTAGTCCTGCCACTTGTAGGCAATATGAATGCTTATCTTTTCTCATCGGAAACATTACCATTAGTAAGCAAAGACAAGCTTTGACCTAACCACAGCTAGAGTTGGAACATTAGGGAAGGATTTATTTTACAAAATTCAGAAACTATTCTGTTCAAGAGGCTAACTAAATACAGTATGCTTGGCTTTATACTTGATTAGTCTGGCAATATTTTTGGTAGCAAATATCAATTGGTTGCTTGAATATTTCAATTTCTTTGTCTCTCCTGTTGGTAGGAAAGATTATAGTCCTATGCAAGTTACTTGAGAGTAAGTCTTGCCTATGAATGCTTTTAACTTATCTGGGTACTTAATCAGATTTCCATTTGCACTGTCAGACAGATTCCTTTAAATAGCATTAACTTATATAAAGAAAAATGTAAGATATCATGTGTAATGATTGCATGGTTAATTGTTTGAGTAATTATATTATTGTGGATGTACCCAGTAAGTAATGGATGTACAGCTGCTACCTGTATTAGCAAAGTTATACAAGTTTATGAAGCATCATTGCATCCACTCTGTATACCCTATGGAAATGAAGTGCCATAATGAGTAATCAGTCATTATTACACTGCATGGAGAATTGTTTGTAGCTTTTTTAACATAGTATCAATACAGTGTGCAATATACTTCAATGGGGCATATGTCTGTGGTGTCCATATGTTTTATTTACTAGAAACACCTGTAATCTTAATTTTTATCCCATTCTGAATCTTGAAATTTATTGTTTGAAATTAAGGATGGCATGCATGAGATGACTGTGAGTTTTCAGATGGCAACTAAAGCTTTTAAATAAGAGTCCAATGGAAATAACATCCTCCTGTTTTGACCAAGGAAGGGCATTTTAAGGAAACCAGCCACTCTTGGCAAAGCAGCCTTATTGACTAATAGGTCACAATTGATCAATAGTATTTTGTTCTGCCCTTAACATTGCAGGAGCTGGGTCAAATAAGCAAGCAACAAGAAAGACATACAGTGAAAGTGATACTATTTTGTTTTGTTCTTACATTTCATAAGACAAATTTCCTCTACTGTAATTACCTGAAGTCTTCAAAATGTATAAGCAACGAAAGATGCTACTTGCAGCATACATTTAAATGTTGGTGAATGCTAGAAAAATGGACCATAGAAGAAAATTATTGTTTTCATGGCTGGCTTCTGTTTTTTTGAAAACACCTAGCCAATTACTACTACAAACTTTAAAGTAGATAAGATTCATCAGGGCTCTTCATATTACATGCTATCAGTTCAGGTTGGTTTTCTATTTAATAGATGTAGTTGCAAGACTAATATTCTAATCAACCATTAACATGAACATTAATTGAAAAGAAATTTCTTAATTTTGAAGTAGAACAGCTGGAAATCATCTACATAAGATGATAGTTAGATCTAATGTTTGAAGAGAAGAAACTGGTGTTTTAAAATCATAAACACAAATCAGAGCATAACTGAACAACACAGAAGTACATTGTCAAAAGATCTTATTAACACATTATTAATCAAAAGATTTTCCCACTTTTGATTATGCCTTTATTATCATTTTGTAGTTGCTAATCAAATGCTGATTTGTAGATGTGAGTCAGTAATTTTTGAACATGTAGTTTTTAAATTGGTTGGCAATTATCTTCAAATTACAATTGTCCTGTTTTCAAAGTATTGCTCTGCTTGTAATCATCAGTCTATTTCACAGCAATAATAAATCATTTCATGTTCTGGGAAACAAGATAGACCATTCAGATCGTGATCACTTTTGTAAATAAGAATTTTTTTTCCTCCCCAAATTTTAATCTTAGAGATTAGTCATGGTTGTGTGATCTTTGTCCTTTTTAAAATGTAGCTTCATCCATCAAATTCAATTTATAATGTCAATAATCCAGTACAAGCAAAACACTTCCCTTCTTTACGTCATATCAAAGAAACATATAATTTCACTTGTAAAAAACTCATAATACCTTGTGATTTTTAAAAAAAAAACTAAGGCAAATTTCTAGGGTAAACTTGGCAACTTTCAACTTTGGACTTCAAATCCCAGAATTCCTGAGCCAGTATGCTAGGTCGTTATCACTTGTCCTTTTTTTCCATTTGTCCCCTTAGCTGCCTTGGCAGTTGCAGTCCTAACATTTCTAATGACCTCCCATTGGTGAAGAGCTACCTTCAGCTACCAATTGTGGTAGAAAAATAGATACGTCATGTTCCTAATAGATAATTTCCAGATATTAATGTATTTCAAATGCCACATTTGGCATAGGCTATTCTAATAGTTGTAGGTAGATTATACTATATAAATATAACTGTACAGGTCATCATCATATCATTTTTATTGAATTACTATTTTTTCTATGCAAGGTGAAAAGATATCATCTTTAGCCTGTTAGAATCTGGAGAAAAGAATGAAGCTGGTTAAAAGCTGAAGGCTTCAGCATAGCCAAGGGAATCAAATTGTAGAATATTGCCCTAGGAAAAATATCTCTGAAAGCAACACAATCTTTTTAAAAAACAATTTTATTTTTACAAATTAAGGAAAAAGCAACAGGAAATAGAAAACAAGAGAAAAAAGAAAAGGAACATCCTTCATTCATATATAGTAATATATTCCTTAACTCATCTATGTTGTTTTTAATATCTTTATTTAAAATTATTGCCAATGAAAAGTTTTTCAAATGATGACCTTTAAATAATTTACAAAAAATTAAAAGCAGAGAAAAATGTGTCTATAAGAAAAAACAATCAAGAAGCCATCCTTTTGTCCTTATTTCCTCCCACACCCTCACACTCATTAACTATTATTAACTACTATTTCATTAGTTTTATACTTTGCTTTAAACTTCTGCAATTATTACTCATTTCTATCAATATCATTTTAATAATTTTTAAACAGTTTATCTTTTCCTCCAAAACTATGTTTAAAATGCCTTTATGTGCCTTACTGTGTCGTATGTTGTATATAAGGGATACATTACTGTTTGAATTTTGTTAGACTTCTGTGAAAAGTATACAGGTAATCCTCAAGTAATGACCATAATTGGAACTGGAACTCTTGCCACTAAATATAGAAAAGACTGCAGAATATGCTGGCTCATATTAGCACAGACTTGGACCCTATTCAACAGAATGAAATTCAGTGGACAGAAAAGTAAGTTTTACGCTTAGGCAAGAAAAATCAAATACACAGGAACAGATTAAGTGAAACTTGGCTCAATAGCAGTAACTGTGAGAGAGATCTTGGAGTCTGCAGCCACCAAAAAAGCCAATTCAATCTGAAGTTGCATTACAGAGATAGAATCAAGAACACATGGAGTGTTAATACCATTTATAATGCCTGGGTAAGACCATACAGGTAGTCCTCAACTTATGACCACAATTGAGCTCAAAATTTATGTTGTTAAGTGAGAATTTTTAAAGTGAGTTTTGCCCATTTTATGGTATTTCTTGCCACAGTAGTTTAAGTGAATTTAAGTGAATTTCTGCAGTTAATTGGTTGTTAAATGAATCTGGCTTCTCCATTGACTTTGCTTGTCAGAAGATTGCAAAAACTAATCATGACCCTGGGAGTCTGCAATGGTCATAAGTAAGAACCAGTTACCAAGCATCTGAATTTTGATCACATAATCAGAGGGATGCTGCAAATGTTGTAACTGTGAAAAATGGTTATAAGTCACTTTTTTCAGTGCTGTTGTAACTTTGAATGGTCACTAATGTATTGTAAATCGAGGAGTACCTGTACTTGTAATATTGCTAGTTTTGGTCACCACAATATAAAAATAGGTTGAGACTCTAAATAGAATACAGAGCAGTGCTTCATTAGTAGAGGCTTTTAAGAAGAGTCATTTGTCTGAAATAATTGAATAGAAATAGCTTGAGCAGGGGGTTAGACTAGAAGACCTCCGAAGTCTTTTCTAACTCTTTTTAATTTGTAATTCTGTTAATATATACTTTAGTTAAAGCCTCTTTTATATTTAGATAGTCAAGAAAAACAGAGCATAAGTGCTTTTTATTTTTTCCTTCTACAGAAATACATTAGAAACATGCAATTTAATTCTGAATCTGTTTATGTAAAGTATTTGACTCAATTCAGTTTGTTTTATATCTAATTTTGGAACGTAGTTCAATTTGGTAAAGTATTTGTCAGAGATTGGGGGAGGGAATTCTTTCACATCTTCTCCTGTAGAATATAGATGCTTTTCTAATTCTTGGTTACACAAGAACTTTTCTGCCAATATCTATTTTCATTTATTAGCTACTCTCTTCCAGTATTTTATTTTAGGAGCATTGTGCCAAGGCAGAAGGTACAGTATTTAGGGTGTTAATAATGGGTAATTAGAAATGAAATCCAAAAGTATTGGAAACTATCCAGTGGTTCTTTTTCTAATATTTTAACTGATGTGATTTATAGATTATATGAATATCACTTTTTGCTTTCCATACACATTTTAGGAAAACAAAATCCCACTGCTTGACATATACTGCCATCTGTTGAATAAGCCACTCAGTTTAAGAATGTTATGTAAGATGTTTGACGTCTTTGCTACAATACAAATGAAATCTGTGGTCACAGTTTGTGAAAAACCTTAAATTCAGAACATTTATCAGATCCATCATCATGATCAATAAATGCTAAATTAAAATCTATAAGGAGTGCCTGTCAATGTAGCCATTCACATTGTGGAGCTCTTTTCTGCTGATGACAGATGGAACAAAAATCATTGTTTCAGAGTATGCTGACCTTGTAGCTGTAATAATGTGTTTCACCTATTTGCTGTACAATTACCTAAAATTGTTTTTTTCTGTCCTTCTTTTGTCCAAATCAAATTTTGATTTCCTAAATAAACCTTTTCAATATGAGTAGTTTGGATGGGAATTAATTAATTAATTACTAGTTGAGTATTGCCTATATTCATTGTTTCAATGAATTTGTTGATATGTAGTATTTTGTGAATTTCTTAATCTAATTTAAATACCAGGGGACAGAATTAACTATAGATAAAAATAGTGTTTAAGTCTAGTCATTTTTCATTATTCACTTACAGTTTCAAAAATTACTGTACTTAAAAGTGGAAAGTAGTTATTGGAACACTTTAGGTGTGGAAATATCTACAGTCTGGGATTAAAGAAATGGACACAAATACTAATCGCAACTGATGGTTTAAATGCTAGTATAGCCTTGAAAAAAATACTTTCCCCATCAAGGATGGAAATCTATAAGATACTATAATTGGAATTTTCGACACTGCTCTTTTGACAGCATAAGAAATATAGAAATCTAGGATGTTTCCTAGATGTGTAGGATGTGTAGGAAATATAGGATGTTTCAAGGAACATTATAATTCTTTTTCTAAATTAACCATTGAAGTCGAGGTATTCAATATCACATCACATTAACATAAATATACAGCCCAGTAAGTATTTGGATCATATTCGACACATCAGAATAACAGGAAACCGACAGAACTCATACAGGTAGATTATTAGATTTGGTTGAAGTAAATGGATATCATCCATCCATCCATTACGACAGTTTTGTCATTCTCTATAGGTTATCTACAGAAAAATGAAACAAAAATACTGTTGTTATCTCAAATGACAAATCCTTCTTTGTTATTTTATTTGATACCCTGTACTGCATTCTTGTTTTTAAAATCTGCAAAATGGTTTGTAAAAAATTTAAATGTCATTTTAAAATTATGAATAAGAGGACAGTTGAGAACATAAGCCTTTTTCTTGACTCAAAAGTTAATTGACCTGTATGTCTCTAGTCTATGGAGCAATATTATTCACTTCTTTTGAATTACTGACACACATCATCATTGGCAAGCTCAGTAAGGATAGTAATGGGCCATATTTAAATCTAAACAAATGTGGGATTCCAAAGGTGCTTTTTCAAGACTTCAAACAAGAACAAGAAAGTCCAGTTGCCTCTTGAAAAAGCACCTTTGGGACAGTCATGATCTGGATGACTGAGAATTTTCATAGACATGTGGGATCTTTGCACTGTTTGTAGAAAACCAGGCTAAGTTAAGAAAACTGACCATGTGCAAAATAATTAGAAAGGAAAAAATGGAACAAAATGTAAAGGAATAGAATTATAATATACTTAGGAGAAGATATGGTTGTGCAAGGCATTTGACAAAGCAGACCACAACCTACTTCTTAGTAAGCTAGAAAAAAGTGGAATAGATAGCACCACCACTAGATGAACTTGCAACTGGCTGACAAACCATACTCAATGAATAGTCCTTAATGGGTCTAAGTCTACATGGAGCAGTGGGGTGCCACATGGTTCCATCTTAGGCCCAGTACTCTTCAATATCTTCATTAATGACTTAGATGAGGAATAGAAGGGGAACTTACCAAATTTGCAGATGATACTAAGCTGGCAGGAATAGCTAACACCCAAGAAGATAGGCTCAAGATCTATGTGGATCTTGACAGACTTGAACAGTGGGCCGTATCTAACAAAATGAAATTCAATGTAGAGAAAAGTAAAGTGCTACACTTAGGCAAGAAAAACCAATAGTACATGTATAGAATGGGTGAAATCAGGCTCAATAGCAGTAATTGTGAGAGGGATCTTGGAGTCTTAGTGGACAACCAGCTAAATATGAGCCAGCAGTGTGAAGCAGCAGCCAAAAAAGCTAATGCAATCTGAAGTTGCATTAACAGATGGATACAATCGAGATCAAGTGAGGTACTAATACCACTCTATAAAGCCTTAGAGTACTGCATCCAGCTGTATTCACTACATTATAAAAAAGATGTTGAGACTCTAGAAAAAGTACAGAGAAAAGCAACCAAGATGATTAGGGGACTGGAGGCTAAAACATACGAAGAACGGCTACAGGAACTGGGCTAGAGCTGAAATTAAGCAAGAACTTTCAATTGCAGAAGACCTTCTGAGGCTGATGATATAATATAATAAACTCATTATCAGCACAAATGAAAAAAACATTGGTACCTTGCCCTTGTTTTCCATGAAGTCATTTGATTACATTCTGACTAGGATTGAAAATAGGAATTTCTTTGGGGGAATTCTTACCTCATCCTGTTTCCTAATTCATAACCCCTGCTCCTTTATTGCTTAATTCACGGCACCATGTACTTTGACCACCATTTTGTCAGTTTTATTTTTAAAAAAACTGCTGTTGTGATGCTGAATACCTTGCCATATTTAAACTGAGGAGGAAGGGGGAGCAAAAGACCTGCTAATTTTTTGCAATCTATTACTCAGATGTTAACTCAGGGGAAGTATCAGGCATCAAGAGGAGCTGTCAGATGAGATTCCATTCAAAATCCAAGAAAGAAAACCTTAGACTCCATTGTTTTAGAGAAAAGGACTTTTACTGAAAGTTGACATGGTAGCATCAGAAGAATACAAGATCTGAAGCAATAGGTGCGAAAATCACATATAGAAAGTTACCCCATGTTCCCACCCCCAATAGTTCAAACCGACCATCCAATCTGAGATGTGTATAATGTCATGTGGAGCATCTTCAGGTGGTGTTTCAGGCATCTGGTACACCAAGACGGTTGACCTTGGCTTAGGCAGATAAGGGGCAACATCTGTGCAGTAAGCAAGTAAGAATAGTCAAGAAAATATCCCAAGTTTTACATTTCACCAACTCAAACCTCGAGCACTCTTCCCCCCATGAAGTCCAATTATTTTTGCCTCTCTCCATTTCTATGGCAGCTGGAAAGATAAGCACAAGAAGGATTCTTGGAGGCTGACATTCGGCCCTCCTGCAAAAGAGGTATTAGCCCTAGAAAAGAAAAAAAGAATAAAACAATAGCAAAATAAACATTCCATAGACAATATAAAACATTTAAAAGAAATTAAGGTTTGTCAGGATATTTTGAATGAAATGCCTGTATAAGCCTAGTGGTTCTGACATCACATTCATTCACCCATTCCAACTGAGAAGGAGGAAAATGCTTCCAAACAGCTAAATATTGGAGTTGTCCTCTCTGTTTCCTAGAATCAATAATTTATTTAATCTCAAAATGTTGCTCTCCCTCAATCAAAAGAGGAACTGGTGGGGCGGCCTGATCAGGTTGCAAATCAGATGTATGTTCAGATTTTAACAAACTGACATGAAAGACAGGGTGAATCCATTTAAGCGTCTTTGGCAATTGTAATTGCACTCCAACAGGATTCACAATTCATAGAACTGGGAAAGGTCCCATATATTTAGATCCCAATTTTTTAGATTTCTAGGTTGTTTGTAAATACTTAGTGGAAAAGAAGACCTTATCACCCACTTGGTATGGTTTTTGTGGAGCTCTTTTTTTGTCTGCTTGCTTTTTATGTGCTTGATGCGCATCATCTAAGGCTTTATGGGTAACCAGACAGGTAAGCTGGAGTTTGGTTATGCACTCTGTCAATGATAGAACATTGGGTTTCTCCTGTGGAAACTCTGGTATGGGGTACAAAGTCCTGACCTGTAGCTACCTTGAACAGGTGAAACCAGTGCTACTGTGAACAGAGTTATTGTACTCTACCTCTGCGAAAGGCAGTAGGTTAGACCAATCATCCTCTTGAGATTGATATAACATCTAAGGTATTGTTCCAATACCGAGTTAGTTCTCTCACAGGCCCCATTGGTTTGTGGGTGGTAGGTGGAGTTTAAGTACTGGGCGGAGCCCAGAAGTTTGACATAAATTGTACCTCCCTATCTGAAATTATCCATTCAGGAACACCATGTAGTCTATACACATGTAAAATAAACAGTTTAGCCAACATTTTTGCAGATGGGATTTTTATACAGGATATGAAATGTACCTGCTTGGAAAACAAGTCAGTAACCACCCAAATGACTGTATTTCCCCCACTTTCAGACAATTCCACTATAAAGTCCATGGAAATTTCCTTCTATGGATAGGTTGGCCTAGCTACATGTTGTGGTAGACCAGCAGGTTTTCCAGGTGGCCATTTGGCCAAAGCACAAATTGGACAACTAACTACATAAGCTTCTATGTCTTTTTTCAAGGTTGGCCACCAAATGTAAGGTTTTCACGAAACCTAAATGTCCAGCGGCCTTCGAATCATGGATTTGCTTTAAGATTGTCCCCCTAAGGCTAGCTGGTACATATAACTTGGCCCCCACTAGACCATCTCGAATAGTACAGTCATTTGAGTGGGTCAAGAACAAATCATCCAGTTTTAAAGCTTCTTTTAACTGTACAGTTAAATCACTTGAAAAGTTAACTTCCCCTTTTTTCTGGGCTCTGGTGACCATTGGGGCAGCCAGTTGCCTCGTAGGAACAATAGGACGGATCATTTCTGAGCAGACACTATTATATTGGAGCAATCTAGATAAAGCGTCTGCCATAAAATTCTTTTTCCCCGGGAGGTATTTCAATGAAAAATTAAACCGCTTAAAGTATTGCACCCAACGAATTTGCTTAGGAGACAATTTTCAAGGTGTTTTTAGGGCCTCTAGGTTTTTATGATCCGTCCACACCTCAAAGGGGTGTTTTGCCCCTTTGAGAAAATGCCTCCAAGTTAATAATGCCCATCGGACAGCAAATGCTTCTTTTTCTCAGATAACCCATCTTCTTTCAGTCTCAGTTAGTTTACAGGAGGTATAAACACAAGGTATAAAGTTCCACTCTCATTTGATTGAAGCAGCATCACTCCCACCACCACATCTTTTGCATCTGCCTGACTCACAAAAGGGGCATCCATCTCTGGATGCTTTAGCACTGGTTCAGCTGCAAAGAGTTGTTTTAGCTTTTCAAAAGCCACCTGGCACTCCATGGATCATTCCAATGGTTGACTGGGCTTTGGGTTCAATTCTCCCTTAGTCTTTAAGAGGTTTGTAGTAGGTAACACAATCTTTGCAAACGCTGGGATAAATTGGCGGTAAAAATTAGCAAATCCCAGAAAACTCTGCAATTATTTTTGGGTGCAAGGGGAGCCCAATCCAAAATGGCCTGGACTTTTCCGGGTCCATCTCTATGCCTTCATACGATATGTGGTAACCCAAATAGCCAATTTTCTCTTGGTGGAATTCACACTTGGATAATTTTGCATACAGCTCAGCCGCTTGAAGTTTTTTCAAAACTGACCGCACCATTTTCACATGCTTCTCCCAAGTCTCTGTATAGATAAGGATGTCATCAAGATAAACCAACACCCCCTTGTATAAATGTTCATGCAGCACCTCCTCCAATCCACCTGGGAATTCCACTTCCTAAGCCAGGACAAGCCAAGTAATAAGGGGTGCTCCATCCCAGGGGCTACACTAAAACACAAAGTCTCTCAATGCCTCCACATCGACATTTCCAATGGTTCTGTTATGAAATGTGCAGGGCCACCCGCAGCTACTGATCCATCCAGTTGGCAAAATGCTATGGGCATTTTAAATTTCTTAGCCTCAATCCCAGTTTCTCCACAACTTCTGAACTAATTACACACCCAGAGTCTAGCAAGGCCAACATTTTCCCCGGAGGCAGGCACTCTTAATTTTACTGGGATGGTCATGGGGCCCCTTTTGGGACTTACCAGAGGATCATCATCGGAGTCAGATTCACTCTCGCCAAAAGGGGTCAGAGTTCCCAGCTCCTCTCTTCCTGGAGGGGTAAACTCTACAACCTCCTCCACTTTCAATGTGGTTTCACGCAGCTTGGCTGCAGTTTTTTCAATTCTTTTCCCTCCTGCTGGCACCCCCTTTGGCTCCGGATGGCAATCTGCAGCCTGGTGATTTTCCTTTCCACATCAGAAACACACTGTGGTTTTGGGTTTCACAGCCAATCTACCCTTTTGAGCTTTAGGGGCCTCTCAGGGGTTTGTAGGAGAGGGCTTGCTCCAGCTGGGACCTCCCCTATGTCTGTTTCTGGTCAGATCAATCTCCACATCTACAGCTAACACATACCAGAGTTGCGGATCTCTAGGATCTCTTCTTTTTTATTATAAAAGTTTTAAGTTTTCACAAAACATATAAATACAAATAAAATATCTTTTTTTGAGAACAGCATGACCCTGGGTTATCACTTCTCCATACAGATATAAACTCAATACATATTTATCTTATACATTCTAATCCATATCTTATAACTATTTTTGCAATTTTTTCAATAGCTTTTCCCTTTCTTTACTTCCTATAGCCTTATTTTAAATTATCTCATTCCTTTCTTAATTCAATTACATATCTTTTTCTAATTTTTGAAATCTTTCTAATCAATGTTTTTATACTTTCATCTGTCCTGTTTACAATTTCATATTATCTTTTCTCATAAAACAAATTTTCCCCTGTAATTACTAGATTGGAGTGTAACACCTTTGTATCTTTTTTCAAATATTGTTTAAAAATTTAAGTTACACCTTTACAGTTATAACATTCATTTTTTTAACCTGTATTTTATAACACATACCTATTTTCAATCGAATTCTGCTTGGTACATTCCCTTAAAAATACACATTGAATTCTTAAAAAAGAATATACAGTATATGTGTGTGTATGTATGGTATTCGGCTCTGTTCGAGTATTTTCCCACGTCATTATAGTTGTGCTTTTAAAGTTGTAGCGATATTTCAGTAGAATCTCATCTGCCATCATCAGACTTGTGTATTGTGTTTGTCTGTGAGTCAGGCTTTCACAGCCATCTTGGAGTTTGCTGTGTTCTGCTTGATTGGTGTTTCTAATATCTTCTGTTTTGTAGCATTTTTTGTCTTGATTGGCTGGCAACATTGTGTTTCCTGTATTGGAGGCTTTTAGTGCGGCTTAGCTTCGAGTGAACGGACAGCTATCATTTATTAGGAAGCTAGGTTTCATCTGGGTGCCTGGTTGGGGTGTGTTTGAGCTGGAGGTATTGGGGGGGGGGGTCTATTTGTCCCCAGGTGTTTGCTTGGCTTGTGGTGTGGAGATTTTTTTGTTTGTGGGTGCAGGCTTCCAGACAAACAAAAAAAATCAACTTTACAGGTGATGCAGCATAAAGAGATTGGTCTGTAATTTTCACTAGGCTGGGGTCTCCCTTTTTGAAGATGGGGATGACCGTGGCTAATGACCACAGGTTTGGCAAGGAGCTGGTCCTGAAAGATTTTTCAAAGATTATGCTTAGAGGTTCGGCTATGGCAGTGGATAGTTTTTTAAGAAGTAGGCACATATTCCATCCGATCCAATAGATAGAGATGATTTTAAATTGCATAGTGCATTTTCAAAATAACCTTCTGTAAAATCGGTATGTATTCGATCGTTGTAGTTGTCTGTGGTTCGACTAGGAAATACTGGGCATGATCCACGCTCTTTACAAATACTGAGCCAAAGAATGTGTTAAAGAAGTTGGCTTTAATGGTGTCATCGTTGCAGTCTTTTCATTTCATCAGTCATACATTTCACCAACTCAAACCTCCAACACTCTTCCCCCATGAAGTCCAATTATTCTTCCTTCCCCCTGTTTCTATGGTAGCCGGAAAGATAAGCAGAAGAAGGATTCTTGGAGGCTGGCATTAGCCATGATAATGCAATGGTTAGTGTTATGTATTAAGCATATAAAGTTGTGTTAAGCCCTGCTAAAGTAAAACTAACCTTTAGATGACCCTAACTATTAACTCTAACTGTTTTGGAGGGAAACTTAGAACATTCATATTTGGGCTGGGTTTTCAAAGTATTATGATTGATTAAGGTCCTGTGGGCCCAGAGTATAAATTACAGGCATTTTCCTATAATTCCTCAGTTCCAGTTTTGAGACAATAAATGCTGTTGTAACTATGCTGGCCTGTTTCTTGCCTACTGAAGCACACTACACAATAGTTAGAATGCAGCATTGCAGGCTACTTCTGCTGACTGCCAGCTGTCAGCAGCTCAGCAGTTCGATTCCCACCAGCTCAGCCTTCTAGTCTTCTGAATCAGTAAAATGAAGACCAAATTGTTGGGGCCAATACTAACTCTGTAAACTGCTTAGAAAGGACTGTAAAGCCCTGTGAAGCAGTATATTAGCCTAAGTGCTAAGTGCTATTCTGAGGATAGCAATGGTGAGGTGACTTATAAGGTTCTACAAATATGATTCTAGAGATTTCTGGGCAAAGCTGATTGCTGTGGTGAAATATTCTGAGTCAAATTTAGTTTTTGCAAGAAACTATTTGTATGAACATCATGTAATTAAAAAAAACTGATGCCCAACTCTCTTTTCTGAAGACATATGTGTAATCTCATATGCAGTATAAGTTAATTTTCAAGAGCCTTCATAAGAATTTTTGAATGGTCATGTTTATTTTGTACATTACTGATATGCATATCTGTTGGCATTTATTTCTTGTCTATGTGCAGCCACCTGTTGCTGGTTCCATACTTGATCTCTAGATCTTGAAAAATTTTAAAGTGCTCTTAAATCCTGATAATTTCTGATATGAAGAAATTATATCGCCTTTATTAAGCTTGCTTTTGGAGAGGGATCAGTTTCTTATCCACAGAAATGTATCTGATTGATTTTTGAATCCTCATTTGCTTAGTCAAAAGATTATAAACAGATGGCTTCTAAATTTAGAAATCGGAAAGGGGATATTTGCTTTCATAAATAAATCTGGAATAACAGTAAATTTGTCAGACAGTCTATAATTACTATCTGGGCCATTTTATACAACTAGTGTTATTGATTTTATATTATATGAACAAATGTATTTTACCAATTTCTGGTAATGGTAAGAATCCAATCACATTCTGGGTTTTTTTTAATTATTCACCTTATTCTATGCTACATGTTGGTCAGCTTTTATGGGTTCTATACAATAATTTTGATTCTGAGGTTCACTGTTATTATCAAAAGTATAACTCTTGCTTGATATGCCTGATTACTGTACCCACTTCCTACATCTGTGCTAACACATGGATGCACGGATGCCATTAATCTCTCCTTAATAGATAATTGACCACAAAATTCTACTCTAAACCAAGAGGCCAGCCAAGATGCTTAGAAAGAAAAAAACTATTTTAATAAAGTATTTTCTGTAATTAAACATCATAACTCTCCTTTATTTGTTTTAATAGCTATTATAATGCTTACCTGCTGCTTCTTTCAAGAGCATTAGAAGCTTGTTCAATCTTTGAAAACTGTGCTCATGTCTTAAATATGAAAGAGCACTACAGCCTGAAACTGTTAATAATGTTAGTGTTTTATTAATTAACATTAAATATAAATTTGGTATTTGTATTGCTACGGAATAGTATTCTATTCTGATAGAATGCATCTTATTTTCCTTATTTTCCTTTACTTTCTCTCCCTATTAATATCATTGGCCGTTTAGATAGTTAAAAGCATTTACTGAGCATCATTTTTAATGTGATACTGAGCATTAATTGTATCCTGTTCTGTAAGATATATAAATAAAACACTAAAATTGAACAGGATGAATAGAAATGCACATACTTTGTCTGTGATGAAACATATAAGGAGGATGAAAGTACTATGAAATGCTCCATATGTGACTCATACGCCCACTACAAGTGTTTGGAGTTAACCAAAGGTGTAGCCCAGTTTCTTCAATCAACATCACTAAAAACCTCTCAGTTTGCATTTCCACTATTCTGCCTATCCTGCAAGCCCAGACTTGACAAATTTATTGTTTTGCTTGAATGGATGGACACTTTGGAAGCATGTCTAGCATCCCTTGAGGAAAAGGATAAAACACGGAAAAGTGAAGCACCAGTATCCCGGAATCATGACACAGCTCAATAACCCAAGCCATTGGAAATCACTAATCCTGCTAGTAACATTTCCATCCTTATCAAAGACTCAGTTGAATGTGAACAGAAGCATCCCAACATATCTTATTTGGACTGGATGACACCAACAAATCCAACGACACCACAAAGGTTTGCGACATCATCAGCAACTTCCAGGAATCAACCATTGCTCCCGATGAAATCATTGATGTTTCCTGTGATGGCCCTGAGTTCAAGAACAATGATGGCTCAGTGGCCCCACGCTTCTGCAGAGTCGTTTGCAAGAGTGAAACCAGAAAATGCAAATTCATTTCCACAATAAACTCACTCGCCAAAAGCTGCACAAAAGGAAACTTCGTTCGTGGCCCAACCTGTCCATACTACAATGTGCCCATGCCCGCAAGCTCTGCTCAGAGCTCAAAAGACACCAAGACCAAGGAGAGACTGACCTGTACATAGACTACCATGCTGACTGAATCAAACGCAAGATCAGTGGCCCACATCCCAACAACCACCCCCCAACAACCAAAACTAGGCATGCATGCCCCCAACTTCCTCCAGGTCCACCCCTCCAGGTCTAAAATACAAGCTACTTAATGCAAGAAGTCTTGCAAAGATGCCCAAATTCCTCCTGCTTCTAAATGCAGCTGTATTCGACCTTATTTTTGTCTGCAAGACGTGGTTGAATGTATCCTCTCCAGACTCCATTATTACAGTAAGTGACTATCACGTTTTCCAGTCTGACCATGATAATCATAGAAGGGGTGGTTGCTATCTTCTATAAAAAGTCTCTAGGTCTGAAGCAGATAAATGATACACAGGTGCTTGCTCTTTCTGAGACCATTGTCTGCGAACTGTTCTTAAATACCCCAGTTTATTTCCTGCTATGTTATAGAGCCCCTGATTACAACCTTGGTCATACAAACAAGTTAACTGCACTACTAACATGGGCAGATTCCAGCCCGCACCCCTTATCTTTCTTGGTGACCTCAATTTGCCTCTTATTAATTGGACCCTAAATGAAAGGTCCATTCCACCCATGAAAGGACCTAATGGTAAAGACTGCAACGACAACGCTATTAAAGCCAACCTCTTTAACACATTCTTTGGTTCAGTATTTGTAAAGAGCATGGATCATGTATTTCCTAGTCGAACCACAGACAACTACAATGATATAATACATATAGATTTTACAGAAGACAATGTTGAAACAGCACTACACAATCTAAAACCATCTCTATCTATTGGACCGGACGGAATATGTGCCTACTTCTTTAAAAAGCTATCCACTGCCATAGCCGAATCTCTAAGCATAATCTTTGAAAAATCTTTCAGGACCAGCTCCTTGCCAAAACCATGGTCACAAGCCACGCTCATCTCCATCTTCAAAAAAGCCTAGTTGAAAATTACAGACCAATCTCTTTATGCTGCGTCACCTGTAAAATCATGGATTCAATTATTAACCAATCCATCATCCTCTACTTAGAAACAAACAACCTACTCTCTAATAAACAATTTGGTTTCAGGAAAAAACTGTCATGTAATCTGCAACTCTTACATTGCAAAAACATATGGACTACACAACTCGATCAGGGCAAAGCAATAGACGCAATCTACATAGACTTCTGCAAAGCCTTTGATTCAGTGGTACATGACAAACTACTCCTAAAACTAAAATCTTACGGTATCTCTGGACACCTGCATAACTGGATAGAAGCATTCCTGTCAAACAGGCAACAAATGGTCAAAATTGGGAGCGTCCTATCAAATTCTGTACCTGTCAACAGTGGTGTCCACCAAGGCAGTGTTCTAGGACCAACTCTTTTCATACTCTACATAAATGAACTCTGTGATCATATCAAGAGCAACTGCATTCTCTTCGCTGATGATGTAAAGCTATTCAACACCACCAACAATACTGCTACTCTTCAAAAAGACCTTGACTATGTATCACAATGGTCAAACAAATGGCAACTTCAGATCTCAACAAATAAATGCTCTGTCCTACAAATTGGCAAAAAAAAATCAGAAAATAAAATACAGGCTGAATAGACAAGACCTTGTTGACGATCCAAACTCTGTCAAGGATCTTGGAGTACTCATTTCTAATGATCTAAGTGCTAGAGCCCACTGTAACTACATAGCCAAAAAGGCATTAAGAGTTGTTAACGTAATCTTTTGTAGTTTTTTCTCTGGTAATATTACACTAATAACTAGAGCATACAAAACATTTGCTAGACCAATACTCGAATACAGCTCATCAGTCTGGAACCCACATTACGTATCTGATATTAACACAGTTGAGAAAGTCCAGAAATATTTTACAAGAAGAGTTCTCCACTCCTCTACTCGTTGCAGAATACCTTATGCCACCAGACTCGAAATTCTAGACCTAGAAAACCTAGAACTACTCCGCCTTCGGTCCGATCTAAGTGTAGTATATAAAATCATACATGCAATGTCCTACCTGTCAATGAATACTTCAGCTTCAACCATAACAACACAAGAGCAAACAATAGATACAAACTTAAGGTTAATCGCACCAAACTTGATTGCAGGAAATACGACTTCAGCAACAGAGTGGTCAATCTCTGGAATACTCTACCTGACTCTGTGATTTCTTGCCCAAATCCCAAAAACTTTAACCTTAGACTTTCTACTATTGACCTCACCCCTTTCCTAAGAGGTCTGTAGGGGGCGTGCATAAGCACACCAATGTGCCTACCGTCCCTTTGTTTCTTTTATTTTTTTATTTTTCTTACATGTATCCATGTATTCATAACTATGTTTTTACTTCTACATATTATCTTGTAAGCAATTGACAGAAATAAATAAATAAATAAAATAAAAAATAAAATGTACACTTTAACCTATATATGCAATCCTGTACAATTCTGTTACGACTCTGGGACTCGAGCAGTTGGTAACAAATAACACTAGGCTCAACAATTGCTTAGATCTCATCTTCTTCAGCTTCAACCACAATAGTACACAGGCAAATAATCAATACAAACTAAGGTAAATGCTGCAAATTCAATTGCAGAAAATATGACTTCAGCAACAAAGTGGTCAACACCTGGAATTCTCTACCCGACTCTATTGTTACAACCTAAAACCCTCACAGCTTCAATTTTAAACTGTCTACCGTGGACCTCATCCCATTCTTAAGAGATCCTTAAAGGGGGCGTGCATAAGTGCACCAATGTGCCTACTGTCCCTGTCTTACTGTCCCTATTTATCTGTATTTACTTCCTTTGTTCATGTTTATGTTCATACCTATACTTGTTATCTTGTATATATTTGACAAACAAAATAAAATAAATAAATGAAGGGTTCCTTGCTCCCCCATCTTTTATAATTTTAGAATAAATCATGGCTCAATGAAATGTGAGTGGCATCACACTGCACTATCCTTTATGTTTTTCTTGCTTCCATGAAAAATAATATATAAGCTAGTATAGGGCTCAGAACTGAAACAGAATAAGGCCCCAAATCTGCAAAAATACATAGATTGTAAATTGCTACACATTTTACTCTTCTTCTCTCTTCTTAGCAAGTATATGAATTTAAGCTGTCTTTCAATTTTATTAGAATACTTGCTTCCTCGTTACTATTTTAACACCCACTGGAGTTTCACAGGGTATGACCTGTTTTCTTTTTTGCTTGCAACGACAAAGAGCAGCTGAGCAAAAAATAAATATATTGTTTAATGTTACATAGTGGCTAAAGTATTTAGATAGCAACAGTCAGTTTTAATCCATTGGATTATTTTTAATCCATTTCATTTTTGGACGCTTATTGAATTATTTTGAAATAGATGCTAGAAGAAACACTGGGTATGTTGTTGACTATGGGGATGCATATATGTATAAACATCTCCATACGGACATCCATACATTATTATATTTGTATACCCTCCCATGCAAATTTTTACACCACTTTCTATCTAGGAGGCTCCAGTCTATAATGGAATCCCAGGCCAGATTACAGAACCAGGGATTTTATTTTTTTGGTTATACATATATAAATTTTACTTCACCATTCAGAATCTTCTTATTTGATACATTGTTTACTAATTATTCAATCATCGTAGCTACTTATGTTTCGACCTTGCCTTCTTCTATGCAACCACTGATATGGCATCTAGCCATTAAGAATATACCTCAGTATTTCACTTTCTTCACAATTTGAATGCCCAGTTAGTTCCTCTTTTAGTTTAAATGTCATATTCTTTGCCAACATTTTAGTTTTGTCTTATTTATTTTCAGGCCTGCTACTTTACCATATTCTATCAGTTCGTCCATAAGTTTCACCCCTGATTTTAAGGGTTCCTCTAAAATAAACACTAGATCATCCACGAAGGCTTGTAGCTTATATTTGTCTGATTTCCAGACTTTTAATCTGTTCTTCTTTACGGATGTTTCTTGACAACACTTCTAATGTCAAAATAAACAATAATGGGGATAATGGACAGCCTTGTCTTGTATCTTTTTTGTATTTTGACATTTTTTGTTGCCTCAACATTAATTATTATTTTGGCCTTTTGTTTTGTATATATTGCTCTAACCATGTTTATAAATCTATTCCCAAAATCCATGTGTCTAAATTGTTGTAGCATGAATTCTCAATTTACATTATCAACTGCCTTTTGGATATCAAGGAAAAGCAGTGCCACTTGTTTTTTGTTGTGTGTTTCATAGTATTCTAATATATCAAGCATTGTTCTCATGTTGTGAAAATACTCCTCGCATCCTGGACATACATTGTTTCAACTTCTACCCTCAAAACAACACTATAGAGCACTGCACACCAGAACAACTAGACACAAGGGCAGTTTTTTCCCGAATGCCATCACTCTGCTAAACAAATAATTCCCTCAGCACTGTCCAACTATTTACAAAGTCTGCATTACTATTACTATTAATCTTCTCATCACTCCTTATCACCCATCTCCTCCCACTTGTGCCTCTATGACTCTAACTTTGTCGCTTGTATCCTTATGATTTATATTGACTGTTTCCTAGTATGATTTGATTGCTTATTGTATCTTATGACTATTATTAAGTGTTGTACCTGATGATTCTTGACTCTTGACAAATGTATCTTTTCTTTTATGTATACTGAAAGCATTTGCACCAAGACAAATTCCTTGTGTGTCCAATCACATTTGACCAATAAAGAATTCTATTGTTTGCTAATCCATTTCTCTTCCTTCAATTTCTTCAATTTATACTTTCCTAGTTTGTTAGCATTCTGAAAAAAGTTCTGTTTTGCCTTTTTTACACACTCTGCCAATTTTTATTTTCCTAGAATATCCAACTTATGTTTAATTAATGCCATATCTTCTTTTAGGTTTCTGTTTTGTGGTTTCCTTTGTAGCTCTGCCTCTAAATTATGATATTTTTCTTCCAGGTCTCTTATTTTTTGATTCTTGGTTTTTCTTTTCCTAGCCGTGGCAGAGATGATAACCCCTCTTATAAATGCCTTCATTGTGTCCCATAGATTTTGTATAGATGTGTCCCCTGGTCTATTTTCCTTGAAGAAAAATCCCAATTCTTTGTTGATTCTCTTAATAAATTCTTTATCTTTTAGAATTGCTTGGTTTAATATCCATTGTTGCCTTTTTTATCTTTCCAAATGATTCTCATGGGATTATGATCCATCCAAAAACTAGAGTCAATTTCTACCTCCTTTATTTCCAAAATCAGCTCCATCGACATCCACACCATATCGATCCTTGACCAGGATGCATGTCTATTCGAGTAGAAGGTATATTGTTTTCTCTCTGAATTTATCTCATGCCATGCATCTTGAATATTCAACTCTTCTACATTTGAAAAAGTGTTCTGGACAGTATTCTTCTAGATCCTTTTCTCTTTTTTTCGCTCTTGTAATCTAATTTCTTATCTGATATGGCATTAAAATCTCCCATTATGCATATCTTATCACTTTCTAGTTCACCGGATATTGCTATGTAGTTTCTTGTAAAAATTTTCCTGTCCCTCATTTGGCACGTATATTACAACTAAAAGTATCTTTTTTTGGTTCAACTTTATTTCAACAATCAATATCCTTCCTTCTTCATTTTGAAATATTTGTTTAGTCAGGATTGTTTCTTTTTTTAAATATACTTTATTGATTTTACAATTAAAATAGACCAACAACACATACATAAATGCAAGAGCGAAAAAGAAAACAAGAAAAAAAAATAGAAAGAAAAAGATAGAAAACAATTTAAAACATTTTCATCTTCAACAGTTTGTAAGACCTCCTTTTTATCCTTATTTTATGACATATACACAATTAACCCTTACATATATCTGTATATCACTACTATGATCCTATCATATCTTCTTTTGCCTTTTAGTGTGAAACCTATCTTTGGTCTATCCATTTGTACCAGCAGTTCCAACTGTCATAATATATTGAAGTTTCTTTATCTTTTAATGCCAAGGTTAATTTGTCCATTTCTGCACAACTTGGAATTTTTTGAATAATCATCTCCTCTGATGGAACATGAGGCTGTTTCCAACATTGTGTAAAAGCCAATCTGGCCACTGTCAAAATATGTATTTTTATATATTTCACTTTTTTTGGTAGTTCTTTATCAAAGATCCCTAATAGAAAGGACTCTGGTTTAAATTCGATCTGTTCTCTTGTCATTTCCTCCAGCCAATTTCTAATTTTCTGCCAATATTTTTGAGCTTCTGTACAGGGCCACCACATATGGAAGAAAGTTCCCTCTCTTTTTTTTTTTTTTTGCAACTCCAGAAGTTCAGACTCATATTGGGGTGCATCTCTGCTAATCTCGAAGGAGGAAGGTGCCACCTGTAAAACATTTTATAGGCATTTTCTTTGTATGCTACCGATTTTGTGATTTTGTTATTTCTACCCCAGACCTTTTTCCAAGGTAATACTACGTCCTATGTTCCTATTGTTCCCTTTAACAATTTCTTCCTCTAATTCTACCTCTAATAAATAATTATAAAATTTTGTTATATATTTTTTTGCCTGATCCTAATAAAATTTTATCTAATTGCTGGAGTTTATTATTAATTCCAAATTCTTTCTTGTCCAGTTGTATCCACTTTGAATTTGAAGATATGCCCACCGATCAATTTTTAATCCCTGATCTTGAAGGTCTTGCCACGATTTCAGATTTCCTTGCGTATCCAATAGGTCCTTATATTTAATCATTTTAGTAATATCCAGATTATTTGGGTGGGTCATTGCCTCCATTGTTGAGATCCAGATTGGTATCTTTAAGTAGTGTTTTTTCTGTATTTTCTTCCAATTAGTCAATAATAAATCTCTGATTAGGTGTCTGTGAAAATATTTCTGGCTAGTTTTCCCAATATCCCATAAAAAAGCATGCCACCCTCTCTGTAAGTCATGGCCTTCTAAGAGTAATATTCTCTTATTGGTTAAATTCACCCGTTCCTTCAACCATACTAAAGAGGCCGCACTATAATACAACTCCCAATTTGGAAGTGCCAGCCCTCCCCTGCTCTTCATATTCTGCATTGCCTTTAAGTTTATTCTAGGTTTTTTCCCTTGCCAGATGAATTTTGCAGTTATTTTATTAAGTTCTTCAAAAAACTTTTTGTGTAATTTAATTGGAATCATCTGAAATATATAGAGGAATTTTGGAAGAATATTCATTTTAATAGCAGCAATCCTGCCTAATAATGAAAGTTGCAGTTTGCCCCATGTTTCTAAATCCTTCTTTACCCAATTTATCATAATTGTTTTCCTTTAGTGTCTTACAATGTGCTGTCAACCATATTCCTAAATATTTAACTTTCTTTATCACTTGTAGTCCCCTTCTTCTAGTTCTAATTTCTGTTTTTCTGTTAAAGTTTTAGTCATTAATTTTGTTTTCTTCCTATTAATTTTTAGTCCTCCAAATTGTTCTAATTCATTCATCAATTTTTGTCCTCTTTCTATTGGTTCTTCAATGAAAAAAATCATATCATCCACAAACGCTTGCAACTTATATTCTTCTTTCTTAACCTTTAATCCTTTTATGTCTGGGTTCTGTCTAATTCGTGTTAATAATGCTTCTAGTGATAATATGAAGAGCAGGGGTGAGAGTGGGCAGCCCTGTCTAACTCCTTTTTCTATTTTTATATTCCCCGTTTATTATAATATTCGCCTGTTGTGTATCATAAATGGTTGTTATAATATTTTCAAATTTGGTGCCTAAATTCATATTATAAATGTTTTGGATTAAAAATTGCCAATTTAAATTATCGAAGGCCTTCTCTTTGTCTAAAAACATAAGTGCTATTGGTTTTTCGGGGTGGGCTCCATAAAATTCTAAAACATCTAATACTATTCTTAAATTATTCCTGATTTGTCTGGTTGGGAAAAATCCATTTTGGTCTTCATATATATGTTCATTTAACATTCTTTTTAGTCTACTTGCTATAATAGTAGTAAATATTTTGTGGTCAGTATTTAGCAAAGAAATTGGCCTATAATTTTGTATATATTGGGGGGTCCAAATCCTCCTTTGGGATCAGCGAAATCAATGCCCCCTTCCATGAGTCCGGCATCCTGGCTGCCAATAAGACGTCATTAAAAACTTCCACCATAAGACGTCCTATTTGTTCTGCTACTGCCTTGTACAGCTCCCCTGGGATCCCATCTGGTCCCGGGGATTTGTTGTTTTTCTGGTTCTCTATTGCTGATTTCAATTTGAACCAAGTAATGTCTTTGTTTAATAATTCTTCCATTTCTTCCCCAATTGCTTTATCCTTCATTTCATCTAAACAGTTTCTTATTCTATCTTCGTTAACTTCTTCCTTTTTATATAACTCTTCAAAATACTTATGGGCAATTTCTTTTTTCTGTTCTATCTCCTGTTGTATATCCCCCTTTCCATCTATTAGCTGGTATATCAATCTCTTGTCTTTCCTTTTTTTAAGTCTGTATGATAGCCATCTCCCTGGCTTATTGGCATGCTCAAAATAAGTTTGTCTAGTTGTATTCAAATTTATAATCATTCTCTCTTGTTCAATTAAATTCAATTTATGTTTAATTATTGTTATCTGATTTTGCAATTTTGAATCCTTTGGAGTACTCTGTAATTGAGTTTCTCATTCCTTAATTTTTTGTTGTAATTTGTTTTGCTGGGCGTATTTTTCTTTATTCCTCTTGGTGTTATAAGAGATTGTTATACCTCTTATTACTGCCTTCATTGTATCCCAAATGTTTTGTTTCATAGTTGCTCCATTATCATTTTCCTTTAAAAAATAGTTTAATTCCTCCTTGAGTTTGTTAGTATATTCTTTTTCTCTTATTAACTGAGTATTTAATGTCCATCTTTTCTTGGGTTTCTCCCTACCCTTCCATATTATCTGAATTGGATTGTGATCTGCCCATTCATTGGGTAGGATTTCATCCCTTTTATCTCATTTGCTATTTCCCCATTCATCCATGCCATATCAATTTGTGTCCATATTTGATGAGGATTTGAATAGAATGTAAATGGGTTTTTCTCAGGATGTAATCTTCTCCATATATCAATCAAATTTAACTCCTTCATCATTTCCATGCATCTTTTTCCCTTTGTTCCTTCTCCCATTACTGTGGTCTTTTTGATAATCAGCAATGGAATTAAAGTACCCTATAATACAAATATTTCTTTTTTCCAATCCTACTATTTTTCCATAAAGATGCTTAAAAAACTCCTTTTGATCTCCACTCGGGGTGTAGATTACCACTAAGAGAATTGGGATGGCATTAATCCAGATCTGCAAAATCTGAGTTCTTCCCTCAGGATCCGACCATATTAAATCTGTTTTCATATCCTCTTTAACATATACTGCAATCCCTTTCTTTTTCCCCACGTCTGCTGGTGTAGTGAATAGCTTCCCTAATTTCAGGCATTCTAAGTATTTTTCACCTGATTTCTTTATATGAGTTTCTTGTAGACATACTATATCAGCATTTTGTTTGATTAATTTGGCTATTATCCTTTTCCTTTTAATTGTTGAGTTTAAACCATTTATATTAATTGATAATAGTTTCTTTTCTTCTTCCATTTAATTAGTTCTGTTTCGCTCTTTATCTTGTGACTGCTCCATTCTCTCCTTGTGCCTGAAGATGTGTCCTACTTTCTTCTCTCTCCTGTTGTAATTGAGTATTTCCTTGATTTCCTAAAGTTCCATCTCTGTTCTTATGATAGCCTTGATCTTCCTGGGAGTTGGTTTCCAGTTCCTCCTTACTGCTCTGGTCTTCCGGACCTGCCAACCATTCATAAAATTCCTGGGCCTTTTCCATGGAGTCTATTTTGAATTTCCTTTCATCCCAAGAAACTAACATCCCCTCTGGGATTAGCCATTTAAATCAGATTCTTTTCTGATTTAGGTAAGCTGCTAAAAATTTATAATCTCGTCTTTGTTCTCTTACTCTTCTTGGTATTTGTTTGAGAACCAAGACTTCTTTGCCTTTATACGTGATTGTTTCATCTCTTGACATCCTATATATGATATCCCAGACACTCCTTGTCACAAATCGTATATGGACTTCTCTTGGGCATTTGTGGCGTCTTGCATAATTAGTGCTAACCCTGTAAACTTCACCAAACTCCCTCAAGATGTCATCTTTATCCTTTTCCAATAGTCCAGCTAATATTCCTGCCATTAGTTGTTCCAAGTCTTCTTCTTTTTATTCCACTATATTTTGGAATCTCAAGTATGTAGCAGCCTTATCCATCTCTAGGTAGACCAGTGAGTCCTCCATTTCTTTACTCACATTCTTTAATTCTTCATCTACTCTTTCTAATTTCCTTTCAGTTCATTCTGTCCTTTTCTCTACCTCTTTTATTGTTGCTTCATTTTTCTCCAAGGCCTGCTGTAATAATCCAACTTTGTCCTCTACTTTGGAGATATCTGCTTTCATTTCTGCTTTTAGTTTCCCTATCTCCTCTTTTAATTCATTTATATCTGCTCTTGTCTCATTATGGTTTTTCATCATTGTTTCTTGCAGCTTCATCATCAGTTCCTATAAAGTAAGCAGAATTGATTGGATGTTGGCATTCGAGATGTTAGCTTGTTTCTCCACTGGTAATGTTTCTTCAATGGTTTTGTGTGCCGTGGGCAAAGCTGTTGCCGACGTGGTTGTTAATGTCGGGGTGACCTTTCTTCCAGTTTTCAGAGTTGTAGTTGTTGTGGGAGTCATTTCTTTTAAGATTTGTTTCTGTTGTTGTAATATATTAATTATATTATCCCAAATTAACATTCAGTAATAGAATCTCTATATTAGGATTGACCGGTATCTAATTACTTAATCTATCTATCTGCTGGATATCTGTACTCTTTGCCAATTTACTGGAGTATAAGTTCCTATAGATAAAAATATTATCACCGTATTATTTTAAATCCAAATTCTAAATCACATATATAATTTTGTAAGGCCTCAATGCTCAGTCTCTATACATAACTTCACGTAATAGAAAAAAATATATAAATATTATATCCAAATCCAACTATATTTAAATATTATAAATAAATATATGTATTATATAACCTTATTTTAAATATTCTTAAACACAAACAGTATTACATTCGTCCCCAAGCGGATTAATTAAATATTTAGAGTGATCGCACAATGAATTGTAATATTAATATATAAAATCCTTTATAGTTATTAATTAAATAATACTTAATGTTCTTACTATTTTTCCTATATATATAATCAAAGTATAACTATCACTATTATTAATAAATCAATTAGATCAGTTAATTCAATTATTTAACAATCAATTACAACAACCAATTTTCCTTTCCCCAGTATACATATTTATAAACATTATAAAGAGAGATTGAAAAAGGAGAGAGAGTTCATCATAGCGCCGGAGGGTGGGGGAGTAAAGAAAAATGAGCAGATGTATCCAGGAAAAAGGGAGTAAAGAAGGGGAAAAAGGAGTTTTAAAGTAAGTTTTTAGCTTTCTGTCTCTAAGTTTTAAGAGCTTACACACCAAACGCACCGGAAGTGGGGAGGTAAGAAATGCTGAGTAGTGACTGTAATTACACTTTATCTCCACACATTCGTAAGCTTCCACTTTTACTTTTCGTCTTAGCGTTCCTAAGTTCAATTTTCCTGATTTTCTTCAGATGGAACCACCTCCTCAGTTAAATCAATATACTCCCTGAAGGGCAGTTAAGTGGTTTATATAAGTTATATTGTTACAATAACTTCAAGATTTCTAAATATCGCCTGTGGCGCCGCACTGTCTCTATTCTGCCGGCTCGGATCTTCTTCCTGTCTCCGATTTAATAAAGTCTTTCAGCATAAAAATCGAATGAAATAGTCCAAATCCCTCACACTTTCCAGTGACCTTCCAGCCACTATATTCCCTTCTATTAATCT
This sequence comes from Notechis scutatus, assembly GCF_049901735.1. Taxonomy (NCBI): domain Eukaryota; kingdom Metazoa; phylum Chordata; class Lepidosauria; order Squamata; family Elapidae; genus Notechis; species Notechis scutatus. Next base: position 72,589,634 of record NC_142025.1, on the reverse strand, counting down.
CAGTGTGGTATATCTCCCGACCTTGTAAGCTTCCCTTTTTACTCATTATTGTCCTCTATCTTTCTTCTGTCTACCAAGCCCCTTCACTTTCACTTGCCTTGCGTTCACTTTTTGGCCGCTTCCTTTTGGGGCTCCGGACAGACACTTGTAGCAGCCTTATAAAAGTCTATAGCATTCCAATAATTCTCTCCGCTGCTAATTTTCCCTGCCACACCCTTCACCAATGATCCCACAAACTGTCACTCAGTCGCTTCTTTACATCGGTGGCAGTCCGGATTTCAGAGCCGCCATTGATGGGTGGCTGTTTCTTGCTTGTTGGGCTCTGGAGGGCTCCTCTTCGCTGCAGGGGGGTTGCCTTCCCCACACTACAGCTCGAGTCTCCCCCACACCGGCACGAGTCTCTACGGGACTCGTGCACCCTCAAAGGATCGCACCAACTGCAAAAAGAGGTTAACTGAAACTACGGGCAGGCTTCTGCACCTCTGTTCGTCCTTGCCTTACCACCAGAAGTCTCAATCAAAAATCGTCAGGATTGTTTCTTTGTTGTATAATGCTATTCTTCTTTTCTTCTGTTCTGATAAGGTCACTAAAGTTTCCTCAATCTAGCATGTTCCAGTATTTGTTTCTGATATTTATTAATATGAAGCTCTTGCAGTGCAATTATTTCAAAATTCAGATGCTTTAATTTAGCAAAAAAATTCTTCCTTTTCTGGGGCGAGTTTAAGCTGTTAATATTCAATGATAGAATCTTTGTTTCTTCATGCATAGTTCATACAGAACCAGGTTTTAAGGGCCTTCCAAAATGCCAACACAATTTTTATGATAGTGTCTCCCAAGTATTCATGAGAACAGAATGGATATCAGAATACATAAGTTGATATTGTTTGCAGAATGGATATCACTATTAGTAGTCTCCATTACTATTACTTTTACGAAGTAATTCAGGTGGAGAAGGTGATACGGAAGAAAAACTGCCAAACAGTAAGTGTGGGAAACATTTTTAGGCATAGTTTGTTTTTTAATAAAACATACTGCCTTTGAAATTGTCAAAAGGCTGTATTGATGCAAACAGCTAAGGTCATTTCTGCTGCCCATTTTTTGACTTTTTAAATTGGGCCTGACTTTCAATTTATTTATATGGATCATTTTCAAAAGATTTGTTCTCATGTCATATCAAATCAAATTTTATTTATTGTTATGAAAGATCAGCAAATCAACTTGCACTTTCAGTCAGCATATTCCATTGAAAAGAGATAGATGATTGACAGAAACAGAATGAGACACCAAGTCAGAACTCCCAGCTCTGGCTTGACACCTCTGTCATCAAGAGAGAGGGAGGGAAAACAAATGGGCAATTTATGGTGGGAAATTAGGGCAGAATTGATAGTTGAGGAAGAATAAAGGCAGTTGGAATCCAGTTGATGGCATCTTGAAGGCCATTTCCTTGAATGTGAAATTTCATCAGCCCAATACCTCAGAGTTTCTCATAACATCTCAGCTGTGCTGGATTGGCTACACATGGATGGACCACAAGTGGAGGGCTTGGGGAAGCCCTCCTCCTTATTTCTGTATTAGTGCATGGGAATTTTAGATTCTGATTGACTTTCCAGCAATCAGCCTCTCTTAGTAAAAGTGTCTTTTCACTTCAAAATGGAATTGAGATTACATAGACATACCCTAGATAAGATGATTCGGTTATTCATTCTTTTGCTGTCTCTTAGGCAAAGAGCTAAGATATTTCAGTTGCAACGGATATGTAATATGATTTCATTTCGCCTGTATTTGTTTAACTTGCTTACGTAGAGTTTATTAATTCTACTGTAGATTTTGCTAATAGTGTTATTTTAATGAGATGTTTTGAGGCTCTTTTTTTCCCCTGAGTAAAATATATTTCTTTCTGAAATATGTAAAATGTGGATCTTGATAACATGGAAGTGAGGCAGGAGAAGAAGGCCAGCTGCTTGCCAAAGGATCAACAATTGCTGAGTGTTTGCAGTACCGTCTTCCCAGCAAGGACACTATAACAATTACCAGCATGTTTCAGGGTAGTTGCCAGATGTTAGTAGCTGTTTTTCAAGTGTTAACGGAATATTTAAATTCAGCTTATTTATATTTTTAATGTAAAATTCTATACATTTTTGCAACCTCCTTTGAACCTTGGGTACACAGAGGAAAATAAATTTAAATTAAACACATTTTTCCAAAGTTTATTCTTTCCTACTACTACCATAGAATTTTCTTATTTTTTCCATGTATAATGAAGGACAGTTGGTGATAGTTGTTTTTGCCTTTTACATTGTGTTCTGCCATTTCTTTCTCAGTCTTGCTGGGTTTGCTGCAGATGGCTGTACCACAGTCAGAAATTCATTTATTTTGTCTATCCTATTAGTCACTCCATCTGGGCTTCTAAATTATCTCCTTAGTCCTTAACTTTTGTTAGTAATCTAACTGAAAACAACATGTTAGAAATATATTAAATATACTAAATGCGTTTAAAGTAGCTCGAATTTCAGAAAGAAAACCTGTCGATATTGCCTCATATACTCTTCCCCTTTGGGGAGGTTACAAGGATTCTTTTTTGGATAACACGCAGATGGCACAATCAGCAGGTTGTATTAGAAAATTTAAGGAGCAGCTGTTTTTTCTACATTCATTTATTTTGTAGAATAGTTGATTTTATGAAATTACAAAGAAAAATATATAAAGTATACAAAAAAAAAGCTTTAATGGATATTGTTCAAATAATGAGATTAAAATTAATGAATGAAAACACATACACACACTATAACACAAGAATACATCATTTTAGTGATGGTATCAGTGCTTGAAATAAACTTAATCAACTTACAATATATTGTATAGCTGGAGCCTAATATGCTTTGTGAAGTTATATTTTGTACATGTTCCAATCATAGGTGGTATCAGCAGATTCTGCCCAATTCTGGAGAACCAGTAAGCGGAAATTTTAAGTAGTTCGGAGAATCGGCAAATACCACCTCTGACTGGAGATTTTACAGTATCCTTCCCCTGCCACGCCCACCAAGTCATGCGTACAGAACCAGTATTAAAAAGTTTGAATCCCACCACTGGTTCCAATGTTTAAATGATCAAACTATCATTTCTCTTTCAGGGACTCATTAAACTTTGAAGAGCTTGTTTCTTCCCCATAAGAGGAACACGTAATGCTATTTTTCTACCCGGGATGCCATGTATTTAAACTAGGGACACCTATAATCTTTTTGTCTACAGCAAGAATTGTGAGCTCTGAGACAAGCAAGAGAAAAAAGTGACTGTAGTGAAATTATCAGGGAAGTGGCATCCATGGTTTTCCTACAGAATTTCAATTCAGTACTTCTGGATTCTGAAAGATCTAAAGATACTTCCATAATAAATGGATGTAAGAGTCTACCTCCATCTTCATAGGTAATGTAGCTTTAAGACTGACTTTAAAGATAATACAGCTTGTCATCGCTCAGATATGGAGTTTAATTTCCATCACCTTCAGCCAACTTTTTTTTTAAAGCATGTATATTCTAAATAATTTCTCCTATGAGAAAGACAAATTGAAAATTCTAACATGATTTTGCTTCATTACCCATTACTTTCCTCCCACCCACTCAAAACAAATAAATGGAGTTCCAATCAGTAAATATTTGTCTAAATTTACTTGCCACGTGTTTCATGTTTTTAAATTATCTTGATTTCAGATTATTCTGTCACCCAATCTGACTTGCAATAATGGTTACCAAGTTTTCCTACTTTTATCCATCTTTATTCATATTTTAAGATACTAATATTCATACCAAATGTTTTAATTTATTTTCCAGAAATGACACAACAGTATTGCCCCTATCCACAACCTCCATCCAGGATTAAACATTGTGTAGTATGAAAATATTCAATCAAATGACCCATTAGGAATTCAAAGTGTTACAAATAGTTAAGCACTCTATTTTCCTCTCCTTTTTTCTTTTTCTCATTATTATTTATGCATTGAAATTAAATAGAACATAGTAGAAAAGACAAGCTAAGTATCTGCCCTTTTGATCTCATTACAGCTGTTTTATTATGCTACTAATTTTGAAGGCTCCCTTTGCTTTTTCATAAAACAGATGAAAAGGAAGAATGGAGAGCATTTCCATTGTTTTTACCGAATGTTTTCAGTCATTCCTCTATCTAAATGTTACCCTTTCAAGTTCTCGTGGGTATTCTGCTAGTATCTTTTAGGCAGAAGCATCATTTTGAAATTGAATACAAAATGATCTGGTCTCCTATTCTTAGTATTAGAACCCATAAAAGTGTCACTGCCAGAAATTCAAGACTGTGCTGATCACTCCACAGGAATTGAATATAAACAAGATCAGTATGTACTGGGGAGTCTTCTAAAAGAGATGTTATGTACCTCTTCCTAATATTTTTCTAGATGAGGCAGCATAATAAAGCATGTTTTAAGCATTCCATTTATGTTCAACAACCAGTCATTTATAAAGAACTCTTCTGAATTTCCCTTCCATAATTACAGTAGGCAAAACATCTCATGAGACCAGAATGAAGAACCATCTGAAGTTTGAGTATTGCTTTATAATCCAGGTAGCTGCTTCACCCACTTTAGATAGGGAAGCATTTCAAAAGGCTGCCTTTTCCCATTATTAAAGGCTAGATTCATAATAAGTGATCTAGGTTTTGTGAGGCTTTCAAAGAAACATCAAGAGCTTAAACCCTTTAAAATTATTTACCAGTGAGCATTCAATTCAAGTTTATAGTTCATAGTCTAACATATTTTGATGTAGTTCCATATTCTGATATTTTTTTCCAAAACTGCCCTACATTAAACATATTGCATAGTCAAGATGATATGTAACCAAAGTATGGTTAACCATTGCCAAAACTAGCTGGTTCTGGAAAGTTGCACTTTGTGCACAAAACAATTGTGAGAAAGGGTAAATTGTACAGTTTAGTTGTTGCCAAACAAACCTTGACAAAATCATGGTACCTGCCTGACTGCAAATCAGATCTTTCAGGATTGCATTCAAAATTTCAGTCACCTAGTTGTGGTTTGTATTTGTATACAGCACTTCCATTTTGTTTGGCTTTAAGTTCCATTTGTTCTTTTTTGATCAGTTTATTATTGAACTGACAGGAGGACCAATTGGTCCAAGAGCACCAAAAGTTCCAAATCACCTCTGCCAATGATGATAATGAACATCATGGAGGACAAAATGGATCTTTATGAGATATCATGAATCAGTGACTAAGGTAACCTCCCTGAATCCTTTGAATTTGATTGATAGGAAGGACTCGTATTAAAACAGGACAGTGCCTTTAGCAGTATATGTTCCACAATGAAGATATGGTTGATGACATTTGGACCTGCTGAAAGACACAAGAGAAATAGTAGAGTTCCATACTCTGTATCTAGTTTATTTATTATTATAATTGTTCACACAAAATCAGGCAGATATTAAGACAGGATTTGGCATTATTATCCACATATTGAATCCTTCCTAAGGATTGAGATAGAGAGATGTTATCGTTTCATAGTATTAAAGTATGGTCAAAGGATGTAAGATGTTTTAAGTAAAGCTGTCTTTTCCAATTGACTAGTGATGATTTTGTCAATGCTGTTCAAGTGGTGCTACAGATGTTTTGGGATTTCACCCAAGTTGCTTATTACTATTGGTACTATCTTTGCTTTCTTTTGCCATAGTCTTTCTATTTGCAGGTTTTAGCATTTAGTACTTCTCTCCAGTTCTTTCTCTTCTATTAGGCTCTTTCTGGATACTGTAACTATTAAGGTAAGTCTGAGGTGTTGTGTGCAAGATGCTTGTTTGCTCTAAAGTTACAGAAAACTTTAGCTTCTTCATTTCTATTATTTTCTCTATTTTTGTGGCCCCACCAGTTCTTGCTTGCAGGAAAATTATATTTCTTGGAATGGTCAACATTCAAACAATAAAAATGGATGCTTGACTAGAAATGCTGATTCAACTCACCAATATGCATTGGGATATCATTGGATTATGTGAAACATGACCAAAAAGGGAAAAAAATAGTTGAATGTGCTAGGACTGGGCATTTACTCTATACTACCGTGTTTCTCCAACAATACGGCCTCCACCAATAGGAAGCCCCACCATGTTTTATTGGCATAAAATCAAATTAACCCCTCCCCCCAAATTAAGCCCCATATTAAACATGCGAAATGGGGGAGAGCGAGGGGGCTTGCCGTTAGTAAGTACTTCTGTTGCATGCCCGGATATGGTGCTGCCTGCGTTGGTGGGGCACTTCATATCGGGAGACCTTCCACCGTTGCTTCTCCCTTCTCCCTTGCTGCCCCTTCTCCCTTGCTGCCGTGGCGTTTGGCGCAGCCACGTGTGGCCAGTCAGGGCTCCTCCCTGCAACCGGAGCCCTGAGGAGACACTTGGCTTCAGGCGCTCCCGTCTTCCCTTTGCCGAAGGTAAAGCGAATTATTTTACAAAGCCTCCCCTGCCCGAGAGGGCAGCCCAGCCACATGGGGAGGCTAATTTCCCGGGGCCTCTTCCGTTCCTCCCCGACCTCCTACGCTGCGCGCCTCTGATGCGCCGCTTCCTTCAGCCCAGCGAGCTCTTCCACCTCAAAGAGAAGGCCAGGCGGGCGGCTGCGGGCAGCAGCAGCAGCGGGTCTGAGCCGCTCGCGGCGGAAACAGCCACCACCTGCAGCCCGGACGCGGGAGGCGAGCGAGGTTAGCGCCCGCCAGCCTGGGCGAGATTTGGGAATGAGGGGCAGGAGGAGGCACACACACCCGCGGCTCACTTTCCCAGCTTTGCCCAGCCCTTACGGCTCTGGCGCGGCCCTGGCAGGATGAGCGGAGGGTCCGGCGGGAGGCGCTCGCTGCCCGCCAGGGCCGCGCCAGAGCCGTAAGGGCTGGGCAAAGCTGGGAAAGTGAGCCACGGGTGTGTGCGTGCCTCCTCCTGCCCCTCGTTCCCAAATCTCGCCGGGCTGGCGGGCGCTAACCTCGCTCGTTCTCCCGCGTCGGGCTACGGGTGGTGGCTGTTTCGCTGCGGCGGCTCAGACCCGCTGCTGCTGCTCCACAGCCGCCCGCCTGGCCTTTCTTTGAGGTGGAAGAGCTCGCTGGGCTGAAGGGAGCGGCGCGTCAGAGGCGCGCAGCGCGTAGGGAGGTCGGGGAGGAACGGAAGAGGCCCCGGAAATTAGCCTCCCATGTGGGTTGGGCTGCCCTCTCGGGCAGGGGAGGCTTTGTAAAATATTCGCTTTACCTTCGAAAGCAAAGGGAAGACAGGAGCGCCTGAAGCCAAGTGTCTCCTCAGGGCTCCGGTTGCAGGGAGGAGCCCTGACTGGCCGCACGTGGCTGCGCCAAATGCCGCGGCGGCAAGGGAGAAGGAAAGCAACGGTGGCCCGAACCCGAAGGTCTCCGAATATCCAAGCTGTCGCCGCCCGCCCACCCACCCGAGGATGCAAGGGGGAGAATTAAGTCACCCCCGAAAGACGCGTCCTAGCCGTTTTTGGGGTCAAAAAAATAAGGCCCGGCCTTATTATGTGAGAAACACGGTAGAGGTACCAAAGATGGATGATGTGGCATAATTGGTTTTCTCATCAACCAAAAGTTGAAAGATTCTATTGTAAAATTTGGAAGTTTATCAGACAGAATAATCCAATGCATTGTTCAATTGAACAAACAATACAAGCTTCAAATAATCCAAGCTTATGCATCAACAATAAGCTACAGTGATGATGAGGTTGAAGAATTTTATGATAATGTGACCTGCCTTCAAGACAAAGAAAAATGCTGATGTAAATACTAATGGGTGACTTTAATGCAAGAATAGGAAGAGCAATACCTGGAGAAAAAATGACTGGCCAATATAGAAATGGTAAACAAGATGAAGGATAGGAACTTTATATTGTGAACTCATTTTACAAGAAAAAAGCTAGCAGAAAATGGGCATGGAAAGTCCATCTGCAACACAAATGTAATTGACTACATCATGTGAAATGATAAAACCATATTCTGCAATCGTACGTCATTTTAACATCGGAAGTGACCATAGAATGGTATGAGCTAAAGTGAAAGCTATCAAAAAATCACATGAAAATGATAAAGACATTATGAAAAACAAAAATAAACATGATAAACTGCTAGAGGATAACTGTATTTTGAGATTAATCTATCAAGTCTCTGCTTTATTGTAAGATTTGAAAGAGATGAATGAACAAATAGTCAAGAACATCCTTGAATCTATCATCTATAGCTCTGCTGGAAAAACATTGTACAGTCAAAAATCTGTGATACAACTATTGATTTAATGAAAAAATGATGAACAATGAAGAATACCAGAAGCTTCACTAATAAACTGGAGTACTTTGAACTTTGCACACCATAAGAAAACCTATCTGAGACAAAACATGTTAGTTTAACGTGAAGATTGTGAAAAAAGCAATTGAAGAAAACAAAAGGATTAATAGAGCAAAATGCAAGCTTATAAATACAAGAAAGGTTTTTGCATTAAAACATGAAGATAACTATGTGTGTAGAACAAGACAGGAAATGTTAGCGAAAATTGGAAATTTCTATTTAAAACTATTTAAAGATCAAGATTATTCAAAAGTAACAACACCCACAAAAGAGGAAGTGCCAGATATCCTACTGGAGGAAGTATCAAGCGCCACAAAATCAATGAAAAATGGCAAAACCTTCAGGAAATGACTGTGTTACAGTTGAAATGCTGAAAGCTGGTGGTCACAGTTTACATAAGATACTAGCAAAACTATACTCGCAATGCCTCAAAAGAGAAAAAATATGCAATGCATAGAAAAATGCTGAAGTGATTCCTATACACAAGAAAAAACCCCAAGATGATTTAAAGAGCTATTGCCCAATAAACCTTCTTTCAGTCATCTACAAAGCTTTCACCAAGATAATAGCAAAAAGAATATTGAGAACATTAACTGATGCACAGCCGAAGGAGCAGACAGAATTCAGAAGTGACTACAGCACAATGGATCACATCTAGGTTGTTCAGCAAGTCACTGAAAGGCATGAGTACACCTTGCCTCTGTGCATCTAGTCATTGATTATAAAAAAGTGTTTGACTCAGTATTCCAGCAAGCAATAATTAAGGCATTTCTCAATCAAGCTGTAGACACTACTTACATAAACTTATTTCAATCTATGTATGAAAAAATAATGGCAACAATTTCCCTAAATTATCTTAAAGTGGAAATCAACATAAAATGAGGTATATGACAAGGTGATATAATATCACCTATCAGTGATGGGATTCAAATTTTTTTATTACTGGTTCAGATTTCTGGTCTGCAGCGCTCCGGGGCAGGCAGGAATCCGCGACTGTGCGCGGTTTCTGCCAGCGCTCACTGCCGGAGTGCCCTGAGCCACCTGGCTTCAGGGCTAGCCACCTCCGTAGAAGGTGGCGAAGACAGGGGGGATCTGGCAGGGTCGAGAGATATCGCACCTCTCTTCTCTAGCCGGCTAAACCCCCTTTTCCAAAGGCAGCTAAGCGGCGGTCAGAAATGGCCGCCACATAGAAGCGCTCAGCCGGAAAAAGAAAGTGCAGGAGGAGTTGAGAAGAAGTGAAAGTCTTTTTGCTGACCTGGACAAAGTAACAGCGAAAGTACCCTGGAATTTAAAAACTTGTGGAAGATACATCGTTTCCAAGGATTTATAAGTGGCGAATGGAAGTTAAAAGGGAAAAAAAAAATTTTTTTTCACTCTCCTTCCTAACGTGACAGCGAATAGAAAAGCAAGAGAAAGCAAGAGAAATCGGAAAAACCCGCATTGGCACTAACGGGTAATTAAATGCTAAAGGAATAAGGATTTCTGAATATCTAAAAAAAAAAAAAACTTTTTTGCTGTAAGTGGGAAGGGAGAGGAAGAGAATTGGAGCAGTATTTGGAAGTAAGGAGGAGATTGCCTAGAATCTTAAAGAATTATTAAATATTAACAAGACTTCTAAAAGATACATTTTAACTGGAACTTTGTAACTAAACAGTAACCCCAGAAAGAGAAAGTGAAGAAAGAGGAAAGTGCTAAAAGAAACAGCCTATTTGGATTGTTTGGTGACTTTGGGACTTTTGGGAATTATTTTTGACTAAAAACACTTGGGTGGTTGTTTTGGAAAAACTTTTTCTCTCTACAATGGCATCACTCGTGGATGAATTGAAAATTGAATACCAAAAATATAAAGAAGAAGAACAAGAAGGGAAAGACTCTCTTGGCACTCTTTTTCAATTTCTAGAAATGGCAATTTGCACTTATGAGAAACTGACTGCGCAACAACATGATTGGGACAAAGAAGAAGCCATCTTTGATGAACAAGTAACTTTATTTGAGGAAGAAAGGGAGAAAGAGGAAAAGAAAAGGGGGACTTTTAGACTTGAAAAAACAACCAAAAAAAGAGAAAAATAAGGTGAAAAGTGGATATAATGTTAGAAAACAACAGAAAGGGGGAAAGCAGAAGAAGAAAAGGGAGGTGGAGAGACAAGGGGGTAAAAAGGGCAGGGAGAAGAACAAGCAAGGGAGGAAGGAAGGGATGAGAAGCCTTAATGATGGGGAGCAAGATGTAAAGAAACAAGATTCATTTAGAGATAATGGGTAAACTTAATTGAAAAAGGGATTCTGCAAAGGTACACAAGATTGTATTTTTATATTTGTATTTAGAAATAATGTTAGAAAATTGGAAACAACATGTGATCAACAATGGGATAAAATATTTAGTGTAATTTAGTGAAATTTTTTGTGAATAAAAAGAAGGCAATGAAATAAATGAGAGAATTGAAGTAGGAGGAAATGGGAACATTTTAATGATACAATGATTTATGAAATAACCATGGAAAGTATAAGTATCCCCATAAAAGTATGATATTCAATTGAAAAGTAATGTGTAAGATATAAATGAATATTAATATTAATGATTAGATCTGTATTGGCATTGATAGTTGTTTTAATTATATTATATACTTATAATTTTTTTCTTTTTATAAAATATAATGTGTAATTCTAGAATGTACTAAACAGAATCCCAATGGAAGTCATGTATTATATTAAGTATTATAAATTTAGGGGAAAGAGTTAAAGGCGTCACACTCCAATCAGTGTTCAGGAGTTATCTAAAGAGAAAAGAGAAATAGATAGCTGGAAACAGAACAGACAAAGAATAATAAGTATTATGATCTGAACTGAGATGAGACAAATAAAATAAAACTAAGAAAGTTAAAAGAGGTGAGAAGCTATATAGAAAATGGAAAATGGTAATAAGATATGGAATGGTATATAAAATGAATATGAATTTGAATTTGTGTCTGTACGAAGAGATGTAACCCGGGATCAAGCAGCTTTCAGAAAAGATGTTTTATGTTTTTATGTTCTATGTTTTGTTTGTTTGTGTCTTGTCTTTGAAAATCAATAAAATTTATTTTTTAAAATATATATATATATATTACCGGTTCTGTAAACGTGGCTTGGTGAGCATGGCGTGGCTTGGTGGGCGTGGTAGGGGAAAGATATTGTAAAATCTCCATTCCCACCCTACTCCAGGGGAAGGATACTGTAAATCTCCATTCCCTCCCCACTCCTGGGGGAAGATTACTCATGCCTTTCAAAATCCCATTCCCTCCTCACCCGACTAACCTGCTTTCCAGCTCTGTTCTCCTGTGCAGGGCTATAAAAGAAGACCCAGCTGATCACCTGGGACTCGGGAGGCAGAAAATAGATGGGGGTGGGACCAGTCAGAAGTGGTATTTGCCAGTTCTCCTAACTACTCAAAATTTCTGCTACCAGTTCTCAAGAACTGGTGAGGACCTGCCGAATACCACCTCTGTCACCTATCCTTTTCTCAATCTGCCTCAAAGAAGTATTTTGCAAACTAGACTGGGTAAAACATGAAATAAAAATAAATGGTGCCTATTTAAATCACTTATTTTGTTTTAAATCATTTATTTTATTTTTTCTTTATGTATTTTATTTCTTCTTTGTGTACACTGAGAGCATATGCACTAAAGACAAATTTCTTGTGTGTTCAATCACACTTGACCAATAAAGAATTCTATTAAGATTTGTAGATGATGTTGTTCTCTTCTCACAAAACCAAGAAGAGCCACAAAGACACATATAAGAGCTACACAGAGCAAGAGAACCATTTGGCTTAAAAATAAATCTGAAAAAGAGCCAGTTTATGTTTAATAAATTAACCAAAGAAAAGAAAAAATATAGCTTAAGAAGAACTAGATGTAGTAGACCACTACATATACCTTGGCCAACGGATCTCAATGGAAGGTGATAAAATAAAATAAATTGAACAGTGTGATAATAGTGGTTGGCAGGCACTTGACAAGCTAAGTATAATTTTCAAGAACAATGCTTGAAAAGTTTTAGATCACTGTGTGCTACCTGCTCTTATATATGGCAGTGACACATGGACACTAACCTTATAATCAATACAAAAGCTATGAGTGGTGCAAAGAGCCATGGAAAGATACATGCTCAGCATTACAAGACAAGATAGGAAGAGTTGCACATGGATTAGAGAACAAACGAAAGTTTACAATATCAATAAGAGAATAAGAGAATTGAAATGGAAATGGGCTGGCTACGTTGAAAGAAGAACTGGGGGCAGGTGGACCAAGGCAGTCATAAAATGAATCCCACTTGATAAAAAGCATCCATGAAAGAGTCCTAAAACAAAATGTATTCCGGGCCCAATTGGCAAAAGAAAACTCGGGACCATATTAATTGGAAAAAAGTGGAAGATGCCTTCACCCTGCAGTGGATAGACAATAGCTAAAATGATGATGATGATGATGATTTCAGTACATCATTTTTGCTATTTTATCATACCATGTGTGTAGCAAGATGTGCTTGTATCAACTAGCTAAGTAATCTCTATTTTTTCAGTGTCTTTGCAGAGGAAGCATTGCTTTCTGTTACTGTCTTCTCAATTTTGGCTTTCTGTGTATCTGTTCTTAAGGCTTGGTCTTGTGCAGCCAAAATTTCCCCTCTATCTCTTTCTTCAACTTTCCTGCTTTTAGTCATTGCCAGGTCTTGTTATATACTTTGCCAGCTATTTTTTAATGTACTTTGCCATGTATCTTTTTGTTGTTTATTTGGTCTTTTGTGTAGGTCAGTTTAGTTTCTCCAGTACTCAATGTTATTAATCATCATTTATTATATTTTTTATTATTAATATTCTTACTAAAAATACCTTTTACAGAATAAAAACAATATTTTTTTAAAAAGTAAAGAAATTAATAAGTAAATAAGAAAAATAAATAAATATAAAGAAGTGGCTTCTGGTTTTCTTTACAGCAATTATAAATGTATTTATATTTATTCTGTTTCTCTGCAGTTATATTGTGACCCCCTTATTCCCATCTTTTTTGTTATTTTTTAACTCACATTTATTCTTTTTATAAATAATTCAATGCAATGAACATGCCTAATACTTCTTCCTCCTCTTATTGTCCCCACAATACTATCCTGTGGTGAAGTGATTTGAGCTGAGAGAGAATGACTGGCTCAAAATCACCCAGCTGGCTTTTATGCCTAAGGCAGAACTCACAGTTTCCTGGTTTCTAGCCTGGTACCTTAGCCACTAGACAAAAGACTACCCTTTGTAATAATTAAATACATAAACCACAAATTCATCTTTGTCTGTTTTAGCAAAAAGTCCATAAAGGATTCCAGTCACTGACAAATGTACTTGTTTTCATTACTCAAGCAAGTTAATTTTGCCATCACTGCAAATTTTATAATTTTCACCAGCGGTTGTATTTCAAAATCTTTCCATTTTTGTGCATACTATAGTGTCACTGCTATTACCATGTACAAATCTTCTATAGATCTTTTCTAGTTGTATACCCATTAGTCCCAACAAAAAATTGAATAACGATCTTTTTTTAAAAATTAGTAATTTTAGTAATTAAACCCAAAATCCTCTTTTATGTAGTTTCTGATATGGATCATCTATGAAAGTGACCAAAATACCTTCAGTAAATGATCTGGTTGAAAGCCCAATTGAAATGAGTCCAATCAAGATCATTCGGGGCACTTAAAACTGAGAAGATACCACCCTTTCAGTAACCTTTTACAGAAAAGATATTTTAGGCATTTTAAACATCATTTAAAATACACACTATTTGCAAGTGTTTTTTTAATGTGTGACTGAGTGTTACTTTAATGAAGATACATAATGTTTTGCCCTGTAGCATCATTGTGTGCCAAAATATCATAAGAACGGAAAGGACAAACAGTGTTTTTAGCTCTTAGCTTCTTTAGCCCATTTACATTTAATTAAAATATCTGATGCTAAGAACTGGACAGCAACCAAATCTTACATTTCACATCAACCACCAACTAAGATTTTCTGCTGGAAACAAATTTATCTAACTACAGATAGAAATTGTAATTGTGAATTGCAGGAGTGGGATTTAAATTTCTTAACAACTGGTTCTGTGGGTGTGGCCTAATTTGTGGGTGTGGTTGGTGGTCATGTGCCTGGGTGGGGTGGCTTGCTGACTGGGCATGGTTTGGTGGTCATGTGACTGGGTGGGCATGGCTTTTGGTCATTTGACTGGGGTAGGCATGGCTAGGTGGCCATGTGACTAGCAAATCAAATATAAGTGGTCCTCGCTAAATGGCCAATTGCTTAGCAAGTGTTCTAATTTACGACTGACCTCCCTAGAGCTACTTGACCTGTTTTTGGTGTTTTGACAGCCATGTGCACACGCACACGTGCACATACACACACACACACACACTTATGATCAGTTACAACATCCCATACAGTCTTGTGACTGAGGTTTTCTATGTTTTTTGCCAGTTTCCAACAATTCCTTCTGGTTTCAGGTTAAAAATGCCCATTGGGGAAAATGGATTTGTTTAACAACCACAGTGTTTGCTTAATGACCACAAGGCTCACTTAATGACCATGGTGTTTGCCTAACCCAGAGTCTGCAACCTTAACACTCAAAGAGCTATTTTTCTATTTTATTTTAAATAGGTATCTCTCTCTCTCTCTTTCTCCCTCTTTCTCATCTTTTTCTTTTTCCCTTTTTCTTTCTCTCTCTCTCTCATCTCTCTGTCTGTTGTCTCTCTCTCTTTCCCTCCCTCCTTGTCTGTCTCCCTCTGTGTCTTCTCTCTCTGTCTTCTCTCTTTCCCCCTCTCTCTCTCTTTCTGTGTGTGTGTCTTGTCTCTCTCTTTCCCTCCCTCCCTCTCTCTCTCTGTCTCTCTTGGTCTCTCTCTCTTCCCCGTCTCTGTCTGTCTGTCTGTCTGTCTGTCTGTCTGTCTGTCTGTCTGTCTCTCTCTCTCTCTCTCTCTCTCTCTCTCTCTCTGCCCATCCCTGGGGGGGGGGAATATAAGTTTTTTCCCCCCAATGCTGTTGTAACTTTAAATGAAGGCTAAACAGTTGTATGTCAAAGAGTATCTGTATCTGCGGCTTTAACCTTCCAATTAGCATCTAACTAAATTTCAGCTGCATCTCTACACCAGGCACATAGGATAATTTCCTTATTCCCCAAATGCAGGAAAATAACCCAGGCTCACAAGAAGTTGTATTTCTGATGTTTTTCAAGCTTAGCAACTTTAAGACATGTGGACTTCAATTCCCAGAATTCCCCAGGCAGCGTGAGATCTGATCATTTGATTACTCCCAAGTCAGTAACCTGAAAGAATTACCACCTTTAAAGATACTGAGCATTGTATCTCTGTATGAATTGATTTAGTAAAATCCCATACTTACCACGCTCCTGTCTCTGCTTGGACAGAACCACCAAGGCTGGATTGCCCCTTGTACCAAGGCTCTGATTTAATATTGCCTCCTCCACCTCACTAAATGCATGGATCATGTTACCTATTTTCTACTGGTGGATTAATCTATAAAATGTAATATAAACTGCCCCTTCATCACAAGGACACAGCTTTAAAGATATTAAAGTCTCCACCCCAAGGGATACTTGCTCTGGGCTACTTTAAAATGCTTTAAAGCCCGGTTCAGCTCCAACAACGCTTCCTGGAACTTCTTGTAGCATTGAGCTCCTTGGCTTTTATTTTGAAATCCAGCACTCTTGGGCTTCAGCGCTGGATTTTAAAAGGCAAGCAGCTACTCTGTGCTACAAGAAATGCCAGGAAGCCAATGAATTAGTCAGTTAAATAATACTTTTAAACTACTTTCTCTCCCAGCAATCTGGGCTGAAGCAAAATTAACCAATATCTGCTCCTTTGTTTTCTGAATGGATTTTATAGGAAGGAGGCTTAAATTCACATGCACGCACACCAGCCACTTCCCACTCGATCTAGCTCATTTAGGAAGCATGGAGGACATCGTCAGCAACAGCAAAGCTTGATATCTTCCAAATAGGATAGGAGGAAGAGGGGAGAGAAAGGGATTCTTGCTCCAGGTTTAAAGCCTGGCAGCTCCAGCCTCATGAGAGGCAAGTGGCCATGAGGGGCATGATTTGCCGGTTCTCCGAACTGAGCAGAATCATAACATCCAGTTCTATAGAACCAGATGGAACCGGTAGAATCCCACCCCTGGTGAATTGCAATTGTTTTTCCAGTTCCTTTTAGAATCTCTCTTGAAGTCTCTTCACCAAATTCTCAATGCCATTTAGTATTAGTAATTTAAATTGTAGCTCTTTCTCAATTGATGCCTTGTTTGCATAATACAAGTAGTCCTTACTTAGTGACTGCCTTAAGCAACAACCATTCAAAATTACAGTGCTAATTAAAAAGTAACATTGCAGCCAATATATAGTTCTCAACTTACAATCAGGATTGGAACTGGATTTCTGGTCATAAGTTGTTAAGATGGTTGTTAGTTGAGGCTCCTATCTTGCCAGACCCGATTTTGCAAGTTTTTTACAGCAATTATTAAGGGGATCACCAGAGCTGATAATCAAATCTGCTATTGTTAAGTAAATACTACTGTTGTAAATGCAAATCCATTCTTCCAATACAGCGAAAAAGCTCACAAATGGAGTCATATGGCTGTGGAATTCTGCAACTAGTTATAAAGGCAAACAAGTTGCCAAGTACCCAAAATGTGATCACATGGCCATGGACAGGCAGGAAGTGAAATGACATTTTACCGTGGCCAGAAATGCTTTATGGTCTAAAGCACTTCTTCTGGCCCTGTCGTAATTTAGAATGAGTGTTAAGTAATCAGGCATAAGTTAAGATTGCCTGTATGACCTTTGCAGTGTCTCTCTCAGTTTCGTGTTAGCCATTACAGTAGTTAGTATGCATTTTCTTGTCAACTTGAAACTAGCATACTCTGATCCTCCTTTATGACAGCTGGAAAAATGTAGGAAAAGGCCCTTTCTTTCATTGAACATGGTATCAATGATAACTTTCTGCCAATCTTTACTCTGAAAGAGAAACTGACAGGGTCAGTCATTTTATGTGAACAGAGACATTGGATCTCAAGATAAAAGTACATGTTATGTTAATTTCCACTTCCAGTACTCTCCTTTGTTTTGTTTATTGCACAACAGGATAATTGTACCAGTTTAAATGGTAGTATTTGATCTGTGTTAACTAATTCACACATGCAAATAATTTTATCAGTATGTACCATCCCATACAACTTTCCATGTTGCAACTGACTAGAGAAAGAAACAGAAGTATAGTGTACAGATATTCCTACTCGCAATCAAAGTTGGAACCAGCATTTCCATCACTAAACAATGTAATTGTAAAGAAAGACATTATTTAGCAACTGCAATCCCAGCAGCTCTAATTGTCATCATTAACTAAGAGTTGCAGGTTATTAAGTGACTATCCACCTCAATGCAAATCATTCCATGTAAGTCTCCCAGTCCTGAATCTCAGAAAGACTCCCCCCACCTCTCACTTTATCTATCTCTCCATCTATGCTCTTTGGCCACCCTGTACTCTGCCTTGCAAGGGAGCAAGCAGCCCTAGAAACTTGCAGATTTGGAATGGTTTGCCATGTCCCAGGAAACTGCAGCCATCCATCCAGTCCTAGCTACTTCAGCCCAGTTTCAGCATTCCTAGCCACTCTGCAGCTGTTGCCCTGTGTGCTGCCATTCCAGCTGACTTTCTCTATCTTGCAACTAATTCTGGCTGCTGAGAATGCATGGCTGGCTTGGTTACTACGATGGGGTCCCTTTGCAAAGAGCTTCTGGGAGAGGCTAAAACTTACATTTAAAAAAAAACAACACCCGGAAAACATCCTCTTTGTAAAAAGTTTGCTTAAAGGGAGATTTTGAAATGTTTTCCCCAATTTTGGAATGTGAAGCTCTTTGTAAAGGGAATCTTGAGTTATTTGGTTTTGGAAACTGGGATTTAGCCCCACAGAGCAAATGGAGCTGCTTTTTTTTTTGGTACACAAAGCAGACTTCTCCCAAACTCTTTTCAAAGGAACTGCCTTGGTCTTTTCTTTTTTTCTTTTCTTTTCTTTTTCTATAGCTAAAGCTCAGCCCGGCCAAGCAGCCAAATCAGGCATGTCTTGTAAGGAACAGGACCAAAATGATGGCAAAAATTAGCTGATGGTGAAGCACAGGGCATTAAGGGACCACAACGGCATAGATGGGGATGGAATAAGTGAGTAGAGCAATTAAAGCATCCTTGAAGTTGCAAGTGCAATCTTACCACCAAGCATCTGACTTTTGAACAATTGTCATGATGATATTGTAACACAAAAGTCATAACTTTAGGGACAAGCCCCTTTTTTTCAGAACCATTGCACCTCAAATTGTCACTGAACAAATTCTCATAAGTTGAGATCTATTTGTATACTTAAGAGACATGAACATGCATAGGCATACATTCTGAAGGCATACTAGTTATATTAGTGTAAGGTTAAACCAAACTTTTCTGGCCTCTTAAGCTAGATGTCAGGGTAACATTTTTCAGCGTTTCTATTCCTCTTATTCTAAATTTGCCATAAGCTAATTTCTCTCTAAGCAATCTCCATATTTTGAAAAGATAAGAATGTCAACAAATTTCACTGATTATATACATTAACCAGTTTATGTCCTCCAAAGTTACATCAGATTTGGGCCAGTACAGCATGTCCTAAAGTCAAAAGGTATTTTGTAAGGATGAACACTTGATCTTAGAAGGACAATTTACACATGCCCATATATACACAAATGCTTGAGTATTGATTATTTAGTTGTCAACTGAATGTATTCATCATTTGTTTAAAGAGAAAAATGAATTGATACTGGGTGATAGCTAAATTCTGTGCCTAATGATTGAGCTTGTAATGACTAATTTAGCAGTCATACTATTTAGCAGAACTTGATGTTCATGTTGACAGATGATGAATGAATGTTTCTTATATTTATGCACGCATTGAGGCAAATATACATGAAGCTTCACTTTAGTCAGAGGGGTTTTAAAAACATTTAAAACACCATTTTTAATGTTTATTTTTGAAAACAGCTTGTTAAGAGTGACAAATGCTTACAGACAGCAGTATTACAGATTTAAAAAACTGCCTCCTTC
This sequence comes from Notechis scutatus, assembly GCF_049901735.1. NCBI lineage: Eukaryota > Metazoa > Chordata > Lepidosauria > Squamata > Elapidae > Notechis > Notechis scutatus. The sequence continues at coordinate 72,570,157 of NC_142025.1, read as the reverse complement.
AATTTTTTTCTTCCAAGGTAGCTGACATCATATTACTTCCTATGTATGTTTACACTTATTTTTTTATTTTTTTTTATTTTATTTGATTTGCCAATTGTTTACAAGATAATAAGTATAAGTGTATACATAGTTGTGAATACATGAAATGGGTACATATAAGAAAAATAAAAGAAGAATAAGAGAAACAATAGGACAGGGACGGTAGGCACGTTGGTGCGCTTATGCACGCCCCCTACAGATCTCTTAGGAAAGGGGTGAGGTCAATAGTAGACAGTCTAAGGTTAACACCATTTTTAATGTTTATTTTTGAAAACAGCTTGTTAAGAGTGACAAATGCTTACAGACAGCAGTATTACAGATTTAAAAAACTGCCTCCTTCAATTTTTTTCTTCCAAGGTAGCTGACATTATATTACTTCCTATGTATGTTTACACTTGGGATTAAATCCCTCTATGTTTTGTGGACATATTTGTATCAGAATTGAAATTGCAGTTTCAAATGTACAAAGAAATACCCAGTAACATTTCTCAGCATTTTCGGTAACTAGAATTAGAGCAGAATTTCTTGGGGAGCTGCAAACACTCATTCCCCACTCGAGGCAATTTTTATGCAAAGTAGATTACAATTTTCCACTAATCATTGTGCCTCTGGATATAATGTATGTCAGACTTCCTTTCCCCTTATTTTGCCAGCCTCAAGTGCACTCCTCATTCTGTAGGACAAACAAAATTGGAAAAGATTATATGTTCTGATAAGCAGCAATTCAATTCAATTGTTTTTAGTTTCATGGAAAGTGATTTGAAAGTACACGAATGCTAGAAATTGTTTGGTGAGGTAAATCTTGATGTGGTAAATCTTTGGACTCGTCTTTCTTTTCATGTTCCATTTTCCTTTTGGAAAAATCAAAAGATTCTGTACAGAATATTAAGTGTGAGGAACATTTGGTTCCAAGGAGGATTGGGATCAGCCTTGGCATGTTCCAACCAATACAAAGTGTCTTTAATCAATAGAATAATGATTGCTGTGGGAGTATAAGAGAGTATGAGAATAGTAAAGTATGTATCTCGGGTATTTTCCATCTAATTTTTTTTAAAAAATTAAAAATAATGGTGATTTTTTACTTGTAAATAATGTAAAGATTGGTCAATTATATAGTTTTGCTCTCAAATATTTCAATTTTCATCTATGTAAATCACTTCTCATTGAAACAAACAAGTGTGTGCCAACTGTCCTTCCACTCAGCCTGCTTGATAAAAGTCAGGTGTGTGTGTGTTTATTTTTTGTTTTGAATTACTTTGTAGTTGAATTATCCCTAACTTCTCTTCTTGAGCAAATTAAAATATAATAATTACATGTGAAGTATTTACATTTTTGTCTTTCTTTACAACATATTCAATTTCATAAATGCTATTCATATCCTTTAATAGTAATGGGCTACATCTTTAGCAACAAAGACATAACATTTCTGCACATGGAGTTTGCTTAGTAGGAGCTCTGCTTTTAGCACATTCTATATTAAAATCAGCATGTGCATTTGGCCTTGCACAATTCATTCAGTCATATACTTATAATGCATGCAGTGCAATATGCACATGAAGTAGGAGCTCCACCTATTGGTAGGATTTACTAAGTTTTGGAAAGTCTTCATAAAAGATAAACTGAGGCTCATGCCTCAAGACTTTATAAACATTTTGATGCAGTCCTCTTTGCAATGGTATGGAAGTGGCTTCCAATTATTTTAGTCCAGGATGTTTTTGAACTCTGTAAGTTAGAGTCCAGCCCTAACGTCAATCAATCAAATGGTTTATTATTGTGACTTAGGTTATAACAGCATTACAGGTTTTTTTTTTTAATGAAAATCAGCAATATTTAAAAAAGGAATGTGGAAGAACTCAGTAAGACTTTCCATCCAAAAGACTGATGAAAAAAGTATCAAGATATTTAAAGAAGGAACATTGCTGTATGTAATGGATATTTACTTATGTTTAACATCCAGTCCTAGTATTATTTACTGGTAGTCTATGATTTTAGTACTAATAAAATTTAAGATTATTAGTTAAATTCCTTCACATGCTGGTCTGTGGAGACGGGGCATTTCTAACCATGATTAATTTAGTATTACATTTTAACTTTGTTTGCTGATATATAAAATTTTCTTTTAAACAGCTATTATACAAAATAAGTCCTCACTGGTAATCACTGGACTCCAGAAAATCCATTTTCTGTGTCCTTGTTTTATTGCATATGATACAAACAGTATATTTAACAAACATGATTTTATATTGTCTTTGAATTCTCCTTCCAGTCTATCGTTTTGCAATTCATTAATCAATAGTCTAATAAAACAAAAAATTAATTAGATATTTTTCCTTTATTGATCAATTACATTAAAAAAAACATTTTCCAAAATCATGTGAAAAAAATCTTTCAGAGGTATACTGCTTGATTACTTCCACTTTATCCTAATAGCATGAATCCAACAGAACTGCTGACATAAAACTTATGATTTTTGCTTTCTCCCTCCAGGAATGAGGCAACATTAAATATCATATCTGAGTCTAGTCTTAGGAAGTGTTAATGAATTTCAAAAACCTTATAACATTTTATATTGTTCATAGTTCTCTTACCATATTATCCTCATAACCCTGTGAAATGTTACATTGAATAATTAGCACAAAATGGAATTGTTCACATAATAATTCAACTGGTCCATAGTTAATGACCAAGTTCTTAGCAACCTTAATCATTGTAAGATGTCTAGCGTCACCTCCAGTCAGGATGGGTAGCATATAAGTTGAATAAATAAATTAAATAAAACTGTTCAAAGTTATGACAGATGCCCCCAAAAGATACTTATGAACCGGATTCTAAGATCCAATGTTACCTTTTCTACATATGGTCCATAATTGCATTTTGGGTGCTCAGCAACCATCCCATGCTTATAGCTGTTTGCAGCATCCTCCAGTATCATGACTACAATGTACAATGTGTATTGACAGAAATTGGCATTTACTTCCATTCTGGCAAAAAATATCCATTGCAAACAATGGGTTCACTCAGCAATCCCAGTACTCAATACTGTGGTGCTCATTTTATCACTGTTGCATGTGTTTAACAATTACCTGCAAAAAGGTCATAAAATTGAGTTAGTTACACGATGACCTGCTTATGGCACAACTTACAACTGTAATTCCAGCATAAATTCCAGTCATAATTCAAGAACTATCTGTAATCATATAGTGGTAAGTTTTTTATATAAAATCTTTTTCAATCACCCAAATGATCACTGTTTAAATTATAATTCCATTAAATATTCAGCTTCCTTTTGACTACATCCAATAAATTTAGTATCCTATGACTATCACTGTGTTATATCTTATGATTCATGATGAATGTATTTATGATAACTATGATCATAATTCATCACTTATATCTTTTATGATTTTTATGATTTTTACTGAGAGCTTATGCAGAGAAGACAAATTCCTTGTGTGTCCAATTACACTTGACCAATAAAGAATTCTATTCTATTTTGTATTATAACCTGGTAACTGATTCCATTGTCAAGTTGCTATAACAAATAAAGTATTTATCCTTAGGTTCAATATTTATTTTATTATTTACTTATGTTTCTTATTTCTAAACCACCTATCTCCCTCAGGAAAATATCTTTTAACATATATATTTAGATCTAATAGAATTATTAGGAACATTCACAGTAAATCAAGTATTGGATTTGGGTTTTCTCTGTCATGTCCAATACTATAAATGAAATCCTTAACTATATTTGGCTGACAATAATTTTATCTCGTGCACTACGAGGTTTTCTAGGACAATAGCTATAGAAAACACAAAACAACAGCTCTATGTTAACTTATGTAAAACATTTACTGCTTAAAATAAAAGAGGAATATCTAAGACAAATATGTTTACTACTGTGATCCCTTGTTTCATGTTCTCCAATCCCTCCCCTAAGCAATATATTACAATATCTTGATAGAAAAATGATCTTCATCTGATGATCAATAGTATGTGAATATTTTTCCAGGTGTATGGCAAGGTACCAGTATTACTGGGTTTCTGAACCAAGGTATTTGTTATCTGTAGCTATCAAGTCCTTCAAAAACTAAGTTCATTATGAAAGAGGACATTGGGCAATTTAAAAAAATCACTGTCTTCATATGGCAGAAAGTTTGCAGCAAAGCAGGCTAATTTGTGATGATAAATTGCAGCTGTCAGAATGTCAAGATCACTTTGTGAAATTTATATGCAATCTCATATTTCAAATTTATGTGTTGGTAATTCCCTTCCGCCCTTACAGGGCAAACTTCTTAGGAAAGAAAAGCAAAATGTTGATAGTCCTTTTGTTTTAGTCATAACTAGAGAAAAAATAATTCTACTTTTCCTTAAAAATAAAAAACTTTTTTTTCAAAATACAAGAGTAGCAAAGTGGGAAGAACACATATCATACAAATTTCTCAGTGAATTTTAAAGAATGGCCATTTTTAAGACAAATAGGTTGTTTGTCTTTGGGTCTATTCTTGTACTTATTTGTACAAAAAAGACTTTTTTCTTTTAAAAGAATACTACTAATTTTCTAATGCTAGATTGTTAGGGTAACCATTTTACAATTCAAGCATAGTTTTTAATTATGCCACTAAAAGTAGAAGAAAAAAATATGGCCTAGGCTATAAGTACACAACCTACAAATCACTTCTCCATATACTCAACTAGCTTGATACCTGTACTTCTCTACAACACTATGTGGTCGGGCTTAGTTTTTGGGGAGGAAAGGACAAAATATTCTACCTCTGTCTACCAGCATCCATTGGTATTCATCTGGCTAGCGTCCTGTCAGTGTGTGAGAGAGTTGAGGACTGTTTGGAAACTGAAATAATATTTGCTGTGTGAGCAAGAAAGAGACAGCAAGGAGCCAGGCCATGCCTTAGCTCAACTATTCTGTAAATCTGCTTGCCGCTCTGAAACTGAAACTCCTTTCCTCTGCTTGTGTTTTGCATTTGGAACATATTTCTTTTCAGGTAGGGTGGGGGAGTAGCATCAGAGCATGTTAATAATAATATAGGAAATTCTGATGGTCATTTTGAAAAATCCTTTCTTAGTGAGCACCTAGAAGCCAAGAGGAACATATGTGCCAAATTTCAAGTTTGTACGCTTTATGGTTCTGGATACTTTGTGATGATGCATGAGTCGTATTTCACTTTTATATATATAGATTTCTTCTCCAAAGTAATTCCTTTATTATTTGAAAGATGGTGATAAGAACTGATTAACTTTAAATGTATTGCTAGAATTGTTAAACTAAGTAAGTATTTAAGTAAATATCTATGTGGAGGTTAAAATCTCCTGTGATAAGTAACATGCAAGTAGTATTATGATCTACTGAGATCATCAGAAGAAAAAGAAAGCTGGGTAACCTTCCCTCACACCTGGATGTAGTTAGTTGAAAATCTCTTGAGCAGCATTTTTCTGTTTTAATTGATCTGAGGCATTTTAGGATAGAGAAGAATTTTGTTCAAAATATGAAAAGCATCTGCTTTACGGTGCTTAAGTATGTCATACATTTTTCTTCCAATTCCAGTTGCTTGTCTCTATTTCTTTCTCAGACCTCTAATGCAGATAAGATCATAGTTCTAAATTCCACACAAGGATGCACTAAATATTTGGGGGACAAAGAAATGCCACCTTAGCTGCCTCTCCTTATGTTTTTTCCCCTTATGTTAATAAATAAATATAGTACTGAAAAATATATTACGTTACTTCACAGAGCATCATTAGAGCATAAACCAGGAGCTAACTTGCAAAGATTTGAGAACTACAAAACTTTAAAAAAAATGAATTTGAAGTGGAATAGATTCAGTGGTGGGATTCAATTTTTTTTACTACCAGTTCTTTTTTTTTTTTTTTAAACAAGTTTTATTGATTTTCAAAACACACAAGTCATCATTATCCATTACATGTTTAAACCTTTTTCCATTATAAATTTAACAAGTCAGATAAACTATAATTCTGTTTTAAACCATTTCCATATAAACATACCAAAAACCTCTTATCCAATTTCCCTTTATTTCTCTTTACTCTTATTCAATTTTATTATTATTATTTCATCTACTTCTTTCTGACTTAGTTACCATTATTCTCATTCTATATTTCTACAAGGTTTTATTAATTTCCCCCAAAAAAAACAACATAATCACACAACACACAAAACATAAAAAGATCTTTTTGGAAAGTAACTTGGACCCAGGTATCTCTCTTTTCATGGACTTCAATTATATTCAGGCTCATCTTACATATCATTACTTATTTTATTTACCATTCTAAGTCTTCTATATTAACTTCTCCACATATTTCACTCTTCTTAATTCTATCTTAATTAATCATCTTAATTTGAGTCATTATATTTATATCTATTGTCCATTCTCTATTATACCTTTGTCTCATTCCTTTTAAAAAGAAAGAAATTTCTCCTGAAATCACTAATCAGAGTATGATGCCTTTCTATCTCCCCACTAAATTAATCAAATTAATCTTTAAAATACCCAATCCGATTTTTGCTTGGTACATTCTAACTGAATAATACATCTAAAACAATTAAATACATAGTTACAATAGATTTAAATATTAAAAACAAAATACTATAATGAAAGTTTTATAATAACATCAATACCATAATCTTAATAAACTCTTTAATTAAAGTTTAATATTCTAAATCTCCCTTCATATTATATTTTCAAACCAATCATTATTAACATTCCAACATTTTAATCTCTTATCAACTCTCAAGCCATTTAAATTTTCTATTTCTGATACAATACTACAATATCATCTTATGTACCTTGCAAAATCTCTTTGAAGAAATTATACTTATCCTTTATCCCTAAAAAAATTTCTTTTTTCTCATTTAATTTCAAAACTTTGTAGCTTTTCTCCACCTTTTCCCTTTCTTTCTTCCCCCAACAAACCTTTCTAGCCCCACTTCTTCTAGCCTCTGCCTTACTGGCTTCCCTTCTCTGTCGCATTCCTCTTCCCTTTTGTTTACCATCCTTATATTGATTTTGCACCTTGTTTTTCCCTTTCTTAAATGTTTTTTAAATCTTAAGTCCTTTATTTCTCTTCTTTTTCCTCTTCCTTCCCTCTTGGTCGAGTTCTGAGATTTATTAAAGATGGCTTCCTCTCTTTGTTCTTCTTCTGCTGTCTTCATCTGTTGCAATGTTTGTTGATAATTAATAAGCGCCATTTCTAAAAAAAAGGAAGGCTTCTTTCACACCAGCTTTACCATTTTGTTTTGCTTGCTCATAATCTTTTCTCAGTTTCTCGATAGAAGAAGCCATTATAAATCTTTTCTTTTCTTTTCTTTTCTCTTACAACAGCCAGAGTATTCCAAAGGAAAAATAAGACAATCCCAAAGTTCTCAGTCAGTCCAAACCAAGACAGAGTTCCCACTCTCTCCTCCTGGGGTAGTATCAATTAGAGAAAAAGAAAGTCCAAATCTGTTTCTTAAAGTCTTATTGCAATATATTTTAGTCTTTCAATCCTTAAGGCATCTCCTCCAACAAGGTCTTAGCATACAAATATTTTTTTAAGTCCTCTCTTTTCCCACTCACCGCTTAGAGCCAGTTTTCACCTAAAAAAAATAGGTTTCTTAATGTTCACTTTTTATTCCGTAAAAAAGAGGGTAAGCTATCCTTTCAGCACCATTAAACTGCCGCTTTTTTTCCTCTTCTCGAAGGTATCATTCAGAAAGTCATACTTTTCAGGAATTTTGTTAAATATGTCTTAGAGTCCTAGGAACCAAGAAAAAACTTTCTCCTCTCAAGCACTTTCTCCACTTCCTCCTGCGCATTCTTACCCGGCTGCCAGCTTCTTTGTGGTGGCCATTACGGACCGCTGCACCGTCCTGGGAAAAGGGGGTTCTGCCGGCCGGGAAGGGGTCTGCAACACCCCAAACCCTTCTCCGGATCCCCCTACCTTCAGCTGCCCCTGCAGGGCAGCCTAGCTCCGTATCCGTCTGGGTCGGAGCCCCAAAACGGCTAGCGCGGCAGGGATCGCAAGCAGCCGCAAATCCTGCCGCTTTCGCGAAGCCGACAAACCGGAAACTCACTACCAGTTCTGTGGGCGTGGCTAAGTGGGTATGGATAAGTGGCCATGGCGTGGCTTTATTTTTGGCAGCAACACCTTCACCCCCACCCTGTTTTTGGGCCTTCCTGGCCTCAGGGGAGCCTCGGGGGTGTTTGCTCCAAGAAGGCTCCCCTGGGGCTCAGGAAGGAAAAAACAGAGCATAGGAGGGGCATGCAACATTCCTCCTCACTCCGTTTTGGGCCTCAGGGGAGCCTCGGGGGTTGCTCCAAGAAGGCTCCGTGGGGCTCAGGAAGGAAAAAAATGGAGCATAGGAGGGGCACGCAGCACTTCTCCACACTCCATTTTGGAGCCTCCTGGCCTCAGAGGAGTCTCTGGGGGAGCATTTTGCTCCCAGGAAGCTTTCCTGGGCCCAGGCAAAAAATGAGAGAGGGCATGCCCCTCCTCCATTTTTGCCTTCCTGGGCTCCAGGGAAGCCTCCTGGGCGAAGCAGTAAGAAATGAGAGGAACCCCAGCACAGCTGTTCATAGGAACAACTGATTGTCAGGAGGTTAAAAAAAAAAAGAAATATCTTAAGGGTGACTGGGCGGGCGAGCATCAGGTGGATGGGGTGAGCGAGCATCGGGTATCAGGGAGGTGGGGCAAGCGAGCGAGTGGCAACCAGGTGACCAGTTTGGGGGCGTGGCCAGCCAGAAGTTACTACCAGTTCAGGAACCCATGCCAACTCCTTGCTACCGATTCGCCCAAACCACTGCAAACTGGCTGAATATCACTACTGATTAGATTGACTATGGATGTATAATACTTCTTCTGTCCTGATCTCTCTGTAGTACAGTAAGGGGAAAATAGCTGGCTGTATCTATATGCATTTGTAGGAATGTGAGAAAGAAAATTAACAACTCCAGAATAAAAATTCATACAAGATGATAAACAATGTGGCCTGTAAATTATATTATTTGATAATATAATTATGTATTTGATAAGAACTCACTAAAGTCCTTCAAAAGAAATTTTTAAAAAGTTATTTCCTGACTTTTCAATTGTCACTGTCTTTTAATCCCAAATGTCTGGAATTAGTTGTGAATTGATAGAAATCTAAATGATTTCAAAATAGTTCAGTTAAAAGATGTGGGCAACCTGCAATGTATTTCATTTAATCTATTATCTTTTTGCTCTTTAACAGCTTAACTTTTGTGTTATCAATTTTATGTTGTAGTTGTAGTTTTTCTTCCAAGTACAGATTAATACTTTAAAGTGGGTTTATTGTTTAATTGAAAGCTAGCTTCATATCCTTCATTCTAGAAACAGGCAGTAGTGACATGCAGGGCAGGGGTGGGATTCAACTTTTTTAACAATTGGTTCTGTGGGTATGGCTAGGTGGGCATGGCCATGTGACTGGTTGGGTGTGGCTTTTTTTGCAGGAAACCCCTGGGTTGTTTTTTTTTTTTTTTTTTGCCTCCTCAACGAAGCCTCCTGGGAGGTGCTTTTGCTCCCAGAAGGCTTCCCTGGGGCCCAGGAACACAAAAAATGGAGTGCAGCACCCCCCTGTGATCTGTTTTTGGGCATCCTGTGCCTCAGGGAAGCTTTCTGTGGGGCATTTTTTGGCTATGTAGTTACAGTGGGCTCTAGCATTTAGATCATTGGAGATGAGTATTCCAAGGTCCTTTACAGCAGGGGTCCTCAACCACCGGGCTGCGGACCGGTACCAGTCCGTGGAGCACTCTGTACCGGGCCGCAAAGAAATTTTTTAAAAAAATGGCGGCTTTCTTCGCCCGGTGAATGCTGCTGGGATCGGGGATCAAGGACACAAATGAAAGAAAGGGAGGGAGGAAGCAACCAAGCCTGTCCTGCTCTCTGGCTCAGCAGCCGGTTTCCTCCCACCTGTTCCTCTCTCAATCGCTCTCTCGCTCCTCCACCAGCCCAGGAAGAAACTGCTTCAAAGAAGCCAGGGGGTGGTGGCTTTTCCTGTCGCCGCAGCTCCTCGAGCGCCCGTTTACCCCACCCGCCCGCCCGCGCGCTTCAATTCAGTGCTCTGTTCTGCCTGCCTGCCTGTTTGGTTGTTTGGGAGCTAGCTTTGGCTGAGAATAATAACTATTCGCCTCTTTTTATCAGCCGAAGCTGCTCCGAAACGAAGGCAGGCAGGCAGAATGGAGCACTGGGTTGAACCGCGGGCGGGCAGGCAGGGTGGGGGTAAACGGGCGCTCGGAGAGCTGCGCGGCAGGAAAAGCCACTCCCGGCTTCTTTGAAGCAGTTTCTTCCTGGGCTGGTGGAGCAGCGAGAGAGCGACTGAGAGAGGAACGAGGCAGACACCTGAGGGAGGGAGGGAGGGGAGACACCTGAGGGATGGGGTAGAGGGAGGCAGGGCCGAGGCGCTCCCTGAACTTGGTGGTTTGCTGGCAGACATTTTATTACCCGACTAGGTAACAACATCAGATGTTACCTAGTCAGGTAATGAAACGTCTGCAAGCAAACCACCAAACTCAGATTCTCCCCGGTCCTTGAAAAAATGTTTGTGCTTGAAACTGGTCCCTGGTACAAAAAGGTTGGGGACCACTGCTTTACAGAGCTTGGATCATCAACAAGATCTTGACTATTCAGCTTGTATTTTATTTTCTGATTTTTTTGCCAATATGTAAGACAGAGCATTTATTTGTTGAGATTTGAAGTTGCCATTTGTTTGACCATTCTGATACATAGTCAAAGATCTTTTGAAGGGTAGCAGTATTGTCTGTGGTATTGAACAGCTTTACATCATCAGCGAAAAGAATGCAGTTGCTCTTAATATGATCACAGAGGTCATTTGTGTAGAATATGAAGAGAGTTGGTCCTGCCTTGGGAGACAACACTGCCTTGGGGGACACCACTGTTGACAGGTACAGAATTTGATAGGACACTCCCAATTTTGACCATTTGTTGTCTGTTTGACAGGAATGCTTCTATCCAGTTATGCAGTTGTCCAGAGATACCATAAGATTTTATTTTTAGGAGTAGTTTGTCGTATACCACTGAATCAAAGACTTTACGGAAGTCTATGTAAATTGCATCTATTGCTTTGCCCTGATCGAGTTGTGTAGTCCATATGTTTTTGCAGTGTAAGAGTTGCAGATTACAGGATAGTTTTTTCCTGAAACCAAATTGTTTATTGGAGAGTAGGTTGTTTGTCTCTAAGTGGAGTATAATGGATTGGTTAATAAGTGATTCCATGACTTTACAGGTGACGCAGCATAAGGAGATTGGCCTGTAATTTTCAAAAAAAATATGGAACGCTTCACGAATTTGCGTGTCATCCTTGCGCAGGGTCTCTAAAGTGATCTTATTGCCACAGTAAAAAGCAATAAAAAACAATGACTTTAAAATACAGCTATTACTGTTTTCAAAATATATACCAGTACTTGCTAAAATTTTAGAAGATACCTATGTTAACAGATAGCTGTTTCCATTAGCAGAACAGCTTCCAATATAGAGAAGAATAATCACAAATCCAGCAAGTTTTTATATTTGCTTGAGAGTGTGTGAGAAACCTTTTGCTAATGTTAGAATGAGACTTCACTGAACAACTAATGTAGTTTTGTCTTCTTGTAGTTCTTAAAATCCATGTCACAGAATTCAAAGTTTCAAAGGTATTCATATTGTTTTAGCCATTTTTGACATAAGATTGCCAGATTTAAAAATTCTGAATAAAAAGGAAGAAAGAGGGAGGGAGGGAAGGGAGAAAGAAAGAAAGAAAACAGGAAGGAAGGAAGGAAGGAAGGACGGAAGGAAGGAAGGAAGGAAGGAAGGAAGGAAGGAAGGAAGGAAGGAAGGAAGGAAGGAAGGAAGGAAAAGAAAGGAGGGGAGGGGAGGGAGAAAGAGGGAAGGGAAAGTGAATGAGATATGGATGGACAGATGGATAGAGGGAGGGAGAGAAAAAGGAGAGGAAGGAAGTACCACAAACCCTGACACTAGATGCAGCTTCAGAGGATGCTTTGAAACAGCACAGCAATCCAGGGCTGGAAGGGACCTTGGAGGTCATCTAGTCCAATCCCCTGTTCCAGCAGGAGACCTTATATCATCTGGGTTATTTTGGTGCCTCTAATATAGAGGAGAAATTCCCAGAAAAGGGAAGTTTACTAGGCAAGGCTGCCATCCAGAGGAAGGCAGGTATAGTCCTCAACTTATGACAACAATTGAGCCCAAAATTTTGGTTGCTAAGCAAGAGCATTGTTAAAGTGAGTTTCGACGCATCTTATTCAATCCATCCTCCAATAGTGGGTGTCAATCACCAGATTGAGAATTTGAGAACAAAGGCCTGCCAGATTACTGGTGATTGACACACTCATAAGGGAAGGGTAAGGATCCCCTCAATTTACTGTATGTCCACCATTGAGCCTCGAATCTCTGTTGCAAAGCAAGACAGCTGTTTAGTGAACTTTCACCCACTTTACGACCTTTCTTGCCACCATTGTTAAGCAAGTAGTTGCAGCTCTTAAGTAAATCACATAGTTGTTAAGTGAATCCAGCTTCCCCATGGACTTTGTTGGTCAGGTCATAAAAGGGGATTGCATGACTCTGGGACACTGAGACCGTCATAATTAAGAGTCAGTTGCCAACCATCCGAATTTGGATAACCTGACCATGGGGATGCTGCAACGGTCAATAAGTGTGAAAAATAAGTCCTTTTTCCCAGTGCCATTGTAACTTGAATGGTCACTAAGTCAGTCACACAGTCACTAAGTGAATCTGGCTTCCCCGAATGTCTATTGCTAAGAGATACAGCTGTTCAGTGAGCTTTCATCCACTTTATGACCTTTCTTACCACTGCTGTTAAATGGATCGTTGTTTAAGTCAGTCAGACGATGGTAAAGCGAAGCTGGCTCCCTCAGTGACTTTGATTGATTGATTGATTGATTGATTGATTGATTGATTGAATTTATATTGCTGTCTATTCACCCATGGCAACTCAAAGCAGCTTACAGAATGTAAAACCATATTTAAAATAAAAAACAATAAAACTAACAAAAAGAATCAAATAAATTAATAAAGTACAATAGAACAAAATCTGGAAAAAATATATAAAAATTCATCAACTCCCACCCCCTGCCCTGACGACAGCAGATCACACAAGCTATTTTTTTTTTTAAATAAAAATTTTATTTAAGTTTTCACAAAACATACAAATACAAATAAAATATCTTTTTTGAGAACAGCGTGGCCCCGGGTTATCACTTCTCCATACAGACATAAACTCAATACGTATTTATCTTATAAATTCTAATCCATATCTTATAACTATTTTCACAATTTTTTCAATAGCTTTTCCCTTTCTTTACTTCCTATAGCCTTATTTTAAATTATCTCATTCATTTCTTAATTCAATTTGCATATCTTTTTCTAATTTTTAAAATCTTTCTAATCAATGTTTTTATACTTTCGTCTGTCCTGTTTACAATTTCATATTATCTTTCACATAAAACAAATTTTCCCCTGTAATTAGTAGACTGGAGTGTAACTCCTTTGTATCTTTTTTCAAATCTTATTTAAAAATTTAAGTTACATCTTTACAATTATAACATTCATTTTCTAACCTCTTTTTTTGTAACACATACCTATTTTCAATCGAATTCTGCTTGGTACATTCCCTTAAAATACACACTAAATTCTTAAAAGAAAAAAGTATATATGCATATATATCTGTGTATACATGTATAACAATAGTAAATTGAATAATTATTCTATTTAAGTACAGCTCTGCCATTAATATTAACAACAATCTTTTACATTTCTATTTCTTTTAACAAACATTACCTAGTAATATCAGTTGTCTTTCACTTTAATCATCTCTATTTCATATTTTACTTATTACTGTCTTTAAATAAAAAACCAAACAATAGTTATTAATAGTAGTCAATAAAGTTATTATTCTTATTCAAGTTCATCTTGTCAACTGATAAAAATCTTCCATGTTTCTTTTCAGTTTTTTTTAAACTTTCTTTTTAAATCATTGAGAGCCTTATTCCCTTTACAAACAAATATTCCACTACACATCAATAGAATTTTTTTCTATCACTTTAATCATCTAACATATTTTCTAACCCTTTTCCATTTCTAATTAACAATGCTATCCCATGCACCCTTGCAGAATCCTCTCCTTAAGTTAAATTTTAACCATTGTCTCTGTTCTTTTAAATAGGTTTATATCTTTAATTCTTGTACGTTTTTCCTGTTCCTCTATATCTTGTTTCTGTCTTTTGTAGCTTCTTTTCCTTTCCCTCTTCCCTCTCTTCTTCTCCCTCCCCTTTTTATTCCCCTTTCTATCTGATTCTCCCCTCTGTGATCCTCCCTTCTGCTGCTTCCTGATATGATGATTACTTTTCAAATTACTCTTTTTTTGGTTGTTGCTTCAGTGCTTAAGTTTTTAACTCCCTTTCCCCCCCTTTCCCTTTTTTACCTCACTTAAAATTGCTTGGTCATTAAAGATGGCTTCTTTGTTGTCCTGCCCTTCTTGTTCTGCCAGCGTTTCTTCTTGTTTTTCATAGTTCTAGATCTCCATTTCTAAAAATTGAAATACGAAGCCAAAAGATCCTCTTCTGTCTTGTGCTTCTTCTTTTTGTTCTTTAAATCTCATTTTAAAATTTTTTTAAACAACCCCCAATTGATTTTATTTTATTTCATTAGGATCCTCCATCCAAAGTTCCAGGAATCATCCAATAATCCAAAACTGTTTCTTGCTTCTTTTCTCACTTTCTCTTTCCAGGGGCTTTGTTATCTTACAACAAAGTTTCAGCTACAATGTATCTTTGCAAGCCTTGTTAAAATTCCACTATCAATTTTTTTTTAAGTTCCAGGTGGTCTCCTCCATTTTCCAGATTCCACCCTCTTTTTCCCTCCGCTGCTTTCTTTCCTTTTTTAAAGAAAGTTTTTAAATTATCCAAGAATCTTTATCCCTTTGACACTTTATTTTCAGCTAGAAATAACCTATTAATGTCAAAGTGGATTAGTATCAATTTCTTATTCAAATCTCTTCTTCTTAATGTTCCAAGTCAGTTAAAATGTTAGAGGGGGAAAAGCCAGTTCTGTTTCCTTTCCCATTCTCTTTCTCTTTCGCAGCTTAAAATCTTTTTTAGGAATAGTATTAGTCTTTAAAATTCAGGTTCCAGGTACCTTAAATAGATGTTCTCTATTCAACCCGGTCAAACTTTCTCCTTTAAACTTCCTCCTGCACAATCTTGTCCGGTCGGGTTCTTCTTTGAGGTGGCCATTTCTGACCACCGCTGCAACCACCTTTGGGAAAGGGAATAATGGCCAGCCGAGGAGGAGAGAACCGCTTACGGGGTGGCTTCAGCCCCGAATCCAGGTGGCTCAGGGCGCTCCAGCGGCGAGCACAGATCAAAACCTCAGACGATTGCGATTTTGGTCCATCGCCGAGGAAGCCCAAACCGGAAGTCTGCATATCACACAAGCTATTTGATGGGCTCCATCCTGCTCTGGATTCCCAGGCCCGCTGGCAGAACCAGGTCTTCAGTGCCTTCCGGAAGAGTATTAGAAAGGGGGCCATTCTAATCTCTGGAGGAATGATGTTCCAGAGAGAGGGAGCCACCATGGAGAAGGCCCTTCTTCTGGGTCCCACCAGGTGTATCTCCCTCAGGGATGGGACCCACAGCATTCCCTGCCTCCTCACTCTAATGGGTCGGTTGATGTGACTGGCAAGAGATGTTCCTCAGATAACCTGGTCCCAAGCCATGAAGGGCTTTAAAAGTGACAACCTTGAATTGCACCTGGAAGCAAATCGGCAACCAATGCAGCTCCCACAGGTGAAACATGTGCACACTGGGGTCTGCATAAAATCATGCAGGCCACTGCATTTTGCACCAACTAGAGCTTCCGGATGTTCTTCGAGGGCAGCCCCATGTAGAGCGTGTTGCAATAATCAAGACAGGAAGTGACTAGGACATGAGTGTCTGAGTAGGGACTGTTAGTCCAGGAAAGGGCATAACTGGTGCACAACCCGCAGTTGTGCAAAGGCCCTCCTGGCTATGACTGGAAAACCCCTAGATTACGCACAGAGTCTGTTTGGATGCCACCCCATCCAAGACCAAAGATGGCAATTCTCCCCGAACCAACGAACACCAATCCCAGAGCCATTCAGTCTTGCAAGGGTTTAGTTTCAACCCATCCCCATCCAGCCCCTAACAGCCTCCAGGCACTGTGAGAGGGAGGACACAGCAACAGTTAACTCACCATGGTCCAAGACACATAGCTGAGTATCATCAGCATATTGGTGATATCTCAGTCCATGGTGACGGATGATCTCACCCAGTGGCTTCATATAAATGTTGAACAGGAGTGGAGAGAGTACCGAGCCCTGCAGAACCCTGTAAAGTAGTGGGTGAGGGCTGAATCTTTCCCCTCCTATCAACACTGATTGAGAGTGGTCGCAGAGGAAGGAAGTGAACCAGGATAGCATAAGTCTTCCCACTCCCATCCCCCAAAGCCGCCCCAGGAGAATCCCATGGTCAATGGTATCGAAAGCCGCCGAGAGGTCAAATAGAGCAAGGATGGCTGCATTACCCCCATCCCGCTCCTGCCAGAGATCATCCAACAGTGCGACCAATACCATTTCTGTCCCAAATCCAGGCCTGAATCCTGACTGGTAGAGGTTGAGATAATCTGTTTCATCCAGAAACCTCTGGAGCTGCTGCGCAACCATTTACTCAACCACCTTCCCCAAAAAGGGAAGATTGGAGACAGGTCAGAAATTATCCAATCTGGTGGAGTCCAGCAATGGCTTCTTAAGAAGAGGGTGGATCATAGCCTCTTTAAAGTGCTGGGGCACCATCCCCTCCTATAGAGAAGTATTAAAATGACTTTGCTTATCAGACGGTCGCAAAAGGGAGATCACATCACGTGACCCCAGGACACTGCAACCATTATAAATGTGAGTCAATTGCTATGCATCTTGATTTGCCATCAAATTGGAAAACAGTACAGGTAGTCCTCAACTTACAACCGTATCATATAGTGACCATTCAAATTTGCAATGCCACTGTTGACCATTTTTCACACCTATTGCACTGTTGACCATTTTTCACACCTATTGCAGACAATTGCAGTATCCCAATGATCACATGATTTACAGATGGATGCATAGCAACTGACACATCTTTATGATGGTCCCGTTATGAGGCACACCCACCCAATCACATCGCCACCTAACCACGCCCACCCAGTTGCACGACCACCTAGCCACAACCACTCAGTCCCATGAGCACCTAGCCACTCCCACCCAGTCACATGATCACCTAGCCACACCCACCCAGTCACATACCCCTCTAGCCACACCCACCCTGTCGCATGACCATCTAGCCAAGCCGACCCAGTCGCATGATCACCTAGCCCCACCCACAAAACTGGTAGTAAAAAATTTGAATCCCACCACTGAATAAATGGACTTCCTTTTTAACACAAAGAATGGTCCCTCCTAAGTGAGTTATACAAAGTAAATTATTTAGAAAGAGAAATTTCACTGAAATTTTACTGAAAACAACTAATCAACCATTCTCCGCTTAACTTTTCCACTCAAAATGAACACTCTATGAAACCTAGAGGTGATGTCTCATTAAAGCATACCAACTTTCCACATTCCCTGTGTCTGTTTTCTATATTTTATTAAACATAAGACAACTTATTTCTTTTTAAATGCTCCATACTAACAGTGGTTTTTATGAGATTTAATTTGCACATAGGTCTGTTGGTTATGAATCAAACTTTACAGGTCATATTATAGAGTAGCAGAGAAAATTTCTGAAGCATTCTATCAGATGAAAACTTTCAACTAAGCATAAGCTTCTAAAATATTTATGGAAAAACAAATACGACCATTTCTAATTATCTTATGGCTTTAAAAAACTTTTCCAGAGAATTCAGAGTTTCTAAATGGTTACATAAAATTATCCCATTGGAGAAACAAATGACCCCGAAGACCTTGGATACAACCTTGAGAACTCATGACATCAGTTTACAAATAGACATTTTTTAAAGATCAGGGAATTAAAGTATTAAATACATGACTGGAAAGTAGTTATATTTATAATGTTCAAATTTAAAATTTAGCTTGTTACCCTAATACCCATATTTCTTTTTTTTCAAATACTCTTCAAAAGTCAAGTGAAACTCCCAGCACCATGGCTAGCTGGGAATTCTGGAAATTGAAGTTCACCATCTTAAAAATGCTAGTGTTGAGAAATACTGGTTAGGGAATATCAGTAAAAATCCAAGACTTGGTTGCTATCCAGAATAACTAATTCTAGAATGCTTTCCACAGTCCTCTAGTTAAGATTCTAAGGGAAGCATATATAAGCTATGAAAAGTTAGAGGTAAGAAATTTGAGAACTATAAAATACAGCACATCAAATCCTGTTAAACTCGCCTATTTTAACATGCTAAGATTGGATTTTAGTGAACAGTCATTTTATTTTAAATGGTTCGATAGAAATTAGAGTTTTGTTTATTTTGTTTTGCTTTGCTTTTTCATTTCTGTTACAAATTTTCACAAGCATTCTAACATTCAAGGTAAGAGACTAACAACAAAATAACTAAAAATACAAGTTATCTGAGTAACTTTTATCCATTGTAGTATCTCAGAAGCTGTGTATAATCCTTTGAAGTAAGTTGGATTTGTTGAAGTAATTCCCCGTTAGGAGAATGAGCGCATACAGGGAGACGTATTTGAGAGAAGTGTTTGAATAATACACACACAGCACACAGATACACTGTACAGTAAATGTAGGTTTTTACTTCCAGAAACATTAAGCAAAGTTCAAAACAAGCAGTCCAAAGTCATTCATAGGTAAGGCAGTCAGTGTACAATCCAGGGATAATCCAATAACAAAGTCTAGTGTCAAAAAACATTTCAGTATCAGACTTACATCAAATCCATGAATATCAGTCAATAAGGAAAAAAAATGGAGGAATAGCAAAAATCTTTCCAACAGAAGGAAAAAGAGAGACTCACTGAGACTTCTTCTGAGACGAAGACAACCCAGGTTTCTGGCTCCATCTTATGGCCATTTGCAGAACCACACCCAATTGCAGTTTTTGCATTCTCTTAAAGACAGTATTAAAATGTCTATCCTGGTTTATATATTTCCATCCCAAATAGCTGTTAGGTGACTCACATTCCTAACAGGATTGAGATATAGTTAGCCCAAGTCATCCAGTGAGTTTCCATGACTGAACTGTATATATACCCGACTCTCTTCCATCCTAGACCAGCACTTTAGATGGTACAACACTATCTTATAGAATGCAAACTAACAAAATTAGAAGGGACCTTGAAGGTTTAGTCCAATTCCCTGCACAGGCAGAAGATCCTATACCATTCTGGAAAAATGGCTGTCCAATCTCTTCTTTAAAATATCCAGTGATGGAGCACCCACAACATTTGGAGGCAAGCCATGCACTGGTTAATTGTTCTCACTGCTATTTCTTCTTAAATCTAGATTGGATCTCTCTTTGATAAGCTTCTATCTGTTACTTCTTGCCATCAGGTGCTTGTGACAGTCCCTCAGGTACTCAAAAACTGCTATCATATCACTCCTATTCCTTCTCTTTGTTAGACTAGACATTCCTAATTCCTGCAATTGTTTATCACAGTGGTCGCCAACCAATGGGCCAGGGACCACTGGTGGTCCGCGATAAAATGTTGGTGGTCTGCAGAGAAATGTCCCCTCCAAAGCACTCCCCCCAAAGCAGTTAATCCAGGCTGCGCGGGAACACAAGGCTGTGCCGCCCACATAGCCCACCCACCTGATGGTCCCCACCCTTTGGCTGAGCGCAAATCTTCAAAGCACTGAAGTGCGAGTGGCACAGGAAACTTCAGCCAGGCTCCTTGAGCAAAGGCAGAATACTGATGCCATGCAAATGCAAGTAGCACAGTGCTCCCACATCTTCCAGCCCTCTCCATCATCACTTCAGCCTGTCTGTGCCTCCACCCCCTTCTTGCCACAACAGCACCATTACCTCGTCCTGGCCAGCCAGGGCTGCACTGCTTTTTGCATGTTGCACCATCTGCAAATCTGCATATTATACGTGCCAACCCCCCCCCCCACGGCGGAGATTTCCAACTCTACTACAGGCCGATCCCATATTCCAGAGCTGCAGTATCATCCTGGAGCAGCTCCTCCAGTCCATGGCAGGCCGGTGCACCCGGGTGGAAGAGCAGCTGCTCCAGGATGACCAAAGGGCCAGTCCTGTAACTACTGAAGCTCTGGAATATGGGACTGACTTTCCCACCAACGTCAGCAAGCCACCATCAGTCAAAATTCATATTAGTGGTCCACGGGATTTAAAATTATGAGTTTGGAGGTCCCTGAGGTCCAAAAGGTTGGCGAGCTCTGGTTTATCATACATTTTACTCTCAGTCCCCTAATCACCTTTGTTGCTCTTTCTAGAATGCAGAGAAGACTTTTGTCAACATTTTGTGATTACTCCATTCAAACCACGTACTTTGGTGAACATTTGCAATTTGGAAAATAAGTCAGTGAAGTGGAATTCTAACCTAGCTTGTTTCAGTGCAAAATGTCCTCCACAGAGACTTTAGGGACTATTTTTTCAGATAGATGGTAATAGGCAGGCAAATTATTGTTCTGTATTTAACTTTGTTTTAGCTTGCTGGGCTTCACTTTGATCATTTAAATATGCAATTTTCTTCATGGGAAAAATGGGAGTTTGAGTTCATTTTAATGAAGCTTTTGATTAAAAATTAATTATTTCTAAAATTCAAAATATCAAGCTTTGGAAAGGCTTTTTAGTAGCCATAACTATCCAATCTGCATTTTTAATAATGAAAACAAACTAGTTTGGCTTTATAGGGATCATGGGAGATAGCCTATGGGACAAAACACAGTAATAATAAAGTTTCTTACTCCTAAAGGAGCAATACAAGAACTAGAAATCTGCAGTAATTTAGTATAGATTCTTGTAGAGTTCTGGTGTTCAAAATAGTTTTATTGATTTGCCTTTCAAAATCAATGTGTAGAGACCATCTTGGTAAACTTATTTACATTTCTCAGGTCTTAATTTTATTTTTCCCAGTATTGGGAGAAATGTAAAGGAACTTAATAGTATGCCCATCTATTTATCAACAGGATAATTCTCCAAAACCAAAACAGAACAATGGCCAAATATGGGTTGGGAAGAAGAGCTTTTGAGTTTCAAAAAGTTACCTTCATCTTCCTTGCTAACACCTCCCATAAAACATCTACATTGCTGCTGTGGATTGAAAATTGTCTGAAAATTGCCTGAAGGTGCCTTGTGGATTCATGATTAATGCAATGTTATACTGGACATTATCCAGCTTACATTCTTCTTGATGTCTCTGTGCACATTCAGTTGAATTTGTAATAGTTTATTTCCTCTTGTAACACTTTGCAAGATTGGCACCCCTAATCCCATGGAAGTGTCTATCTGAAGTGCCGTATCTGAAGAATTCCTTCTTTGAATTTCCATTATCCCCTTGAAGTACTCTAAATACATGGGAGAATTTCTAAAGAAAGCTACAATTTTATTGATAATTTTTATTGTCTTTTAGTAAGCAGGTCTTAAGTAGATGATTTCCACAAAGAACAAAATACAAATGATAGGAGGACATTCAACATGGATGGATGAATCTTAAAATATGGGGACAACAGTTAGGAATTATTGCAGATGGTGACTCAGGAATCAGTAAATGCAAAGCATATTAATACCACTTTGGAAGCAATAAGGATACATACAAACTTCAACAAATTGAACCTCAAATCAATTAAATAAAGGGTATATGTAGCTTAAAACAAATTGACCTTGATAATTATGATATTAAAAGCTGGAGTCACAAAATAAACAGTTTAATTTAATCTTAAATGGCTAGGAAAAGAAAGGGTAAACTAGGAGTTTGGGGCTGAATTTACTTTTAGAGAAAATCTTTTCCCATCTTTATTAGTTTTACAAATAACTCAAGGTTGTGAACAAATCCATTCCACCTTCTGCCTCCTATTTTCCTCACAAGCTATGAAGTGAATAGGGCTGAGAGCGCGTACCAGGCTGGCTTTCATTGCCAAGGCAGGTTTTTGCTTGTCAAGCCTGGTGCCTTAAACAGCAGACCAAACGGACTCCTATATATCCTATAGGATGTAACATATCCCCTAATGTTAGTTTTGCTATCTTACTTTAATCCAAGTCATGTTTTTGTCTAATTTTTTTTATTCTTAGTTATAGCAATAAAAATGTGCTAAGCTTGTATGAATATGAGTCGTATGAATAGCATTTTTCCAAAGTACCGGTATTTTATTAAAAAAAAAAACCTACCTGGAAAAATAGATGAAAAGAGCCATCTACTGGATAGAAAAAGCTATTACTAGTTTAGCTTTTGTACAGTACAATACAGTGCTGCTATCTTTGGTAATAATAAAGCTATAATAATAAAGCAGGGGTCGCCAACCTTTTGGATCTCAGGGACGACCAAAGGGCCAGTCTTGTGACTACTGCAGCTCTGGAATATCGGACCGGCCTGCAGTGGAGTTGGAAATCTCTGCCGTGGGGGGGTGGCACGTATAATATGCAAATTTGCAGATGGTGCAACATGCAAAAAGCAGTGCAGCCCTGGCCGGCCAGGACGAGGTAATGGTGCTGTTGCGGCAAGAGGGTAGTGCCATTTCCCCATGATCATTGGATCGCAAATGAGGCAACCAGCTCACACTTAAGAAGACATTGAGGTGCCCCGAAATCACAACTGTCATTTGCAAATCTTCACTGCTGGCTTCTGAAAATTGAAGTTAATGGGGAGGCTAGCAAATAGTGATCACTTGACTAGGAAGCTGCAACCACACAGGATTCACCTGATGAACTGGCATCCTAGGTGCAGTCACATGACATTACACTTCATGACTATGTCTCTTAATGACAGAGTTGCAGGTCCCAATTACCATAATTAAATGAAGACTCCCTGTATACAAATACTTATGTTTAAATGATGAATGCCCAGATACAGGTAGTTACATAGATGACTCTACACAAAAGGTGCCAGATTTTGACCTTCCTCGCCAGCATTGGTCAATTCTGAACAGGATCTGTACTCAACATGGTATCTGCCAGGACTCGTTGTTTAAGTGGGGTCTTGTCTCTACCTCTCAGTGTGATTGTGGTGCTCAACAAAATATCCATAACATTGGGTCCGAATGTCCATTTAGAGCTTACACCAGCCCAACGTCTAATTTTTTTCAACATAGACTACCCTGTCCTTAAATGGCTGGGTGGATTGGACATTAACATTTGAACCACTATAAGTCCATGTATTTGCCATACACTAAATAAAATAAATAAGTTTAAAAGATGCGGGGAAAAATCTTAACCTTTTTTCTTAATTACAGATAGAAGTATTTTGAAGTTTGGAACACTTGTCAGCACATCAAACACTTATGACAAAACTGGAATAGTGACCATTGAAACTGACAAGCCTTTGCTTTGGACAATGGGAATCAAAGGTAAAGGGGATGCTTGAAAGATTGTCACCCTACTTAATTCAACTTGAAATTCAAAAATGAATTTTCTGGAATCTCACCCACTAGGGAACTGAATTTTTCCCCCCTGCAATTATTTCATTATACTTTTATAAAAATTCAACATTTTACGTAATTGGTTTTTTAAATGAAGCTTCATTCTATTGAATGCCATAAATTTTATGATATTTTTCTTCTTGAAGCAAAGATGTATGTTTTTAAAGCTGGAAATTGAATGATTTTTTAAATGTAACCAATGCATAGAAAAGTTGTTTTAAGTTATGTACTGCTAAGATGGATAATCAAAAATAGATATATATAACATTCCACGTTGTATTCCAGCTGTTGCTCCTATGCTCAAACTCTTTAGCAAAACTTTGCTATTGGTTAGAATAAACAGTGCCTCTTATTAGTTACTAATATGTAATAAATTACTGTGACTAAAAATGCATGCAAAATTAATCTAGAAGATGCCATACAAATCAAAAATTGCATGGGAGTACAACAGCCCTCAATACACATCTGTGCAAAAGTACAAAGCCTGGCTTCACTGACTCTTGGCTCTTTCAGATATCATCTCTTTTATCCACCACAAAGAAAAGAATAAATTCTACTCCCACTAATAGAGCAATAGTTTTTCTAACCACAAATAGCTGAAGTTTATTTGTGATGTGGAGGACACATAAATATATGGTCCACAGCAATAATCTATTTTGCTTGCATTAAAATGACATAGAAAAGAAATTGTATGCCAGTACTGACAGAACAGGAAATGTGTTTGTATGTATAATATCTAATATATGCACTTTATCTCCTGATCCCATGGCAGATATGTATCATATAGGTTTCTGCAAATAAAATTAAATCAGAATGAAATCTACAATGTAAGCAGTGTTAATTATATTTTATCTTGGCTCTATTCTTACAAATGCTGTTCCTTAAAGCTTGCCAAAATGTAATGGAATTAGTTCTTTTGGAAAGCAATGTCAATTAATACCACAATGTAAATGAGATTTATAATTGCCTTAATAAAGATACAATTTAACATATATTTGCTAATTACATTTTTGCAAAAAATACATATTTTCTTTTGGCATGAAACTGACAGAAGTTGGGCATCTTCAGTGATAATCCAAGGTAGGGATATATAAGTAAATCAATTGTATAGATAGCTCAGTGTTGTTCAGTTTTTTTCCAACACTGATGTTTTCCCAACTTCCAAGAAGAAATGGAATACTTCATAAGTTATCTGTTCTTTCCTAAAAATTCTCATCAGTTTAGTCTTCAAGAATTGGTTAAGCTTTTATGTGTTTGCAAATAGGATACCACACAAATTTTATTTTAAGTTCTAGTTTATATTGACAAGTTATAAATGAGGAAGATCTACATAGACAATTAAGTCAGAAAGTCCACATTGATCTGCTATTTTACCATACACAAAATAATGTCTTCTTGATGTGTTTAGCCGCCACTGTAAAAAGAAGAGAACATCAATTGAGATACTGCCATATGATAGTCAATGATATTATTGTGGAATTATCTTTCAAGAAATACAATTATTACCCTAAAATTAACAAACTCAGTGAGAGAATAAAAATGTATTCATATAAAAGTATGTAATAAGTAATGTATCAATCAGTACACAATTCAATGAATTCAAGATGCTGGATTAGTTTGTAAATTACACACAAGCTGTACACTCAAACATCTAATTAAGGTTCTAAAGACTGTATACCATCTTATGGAAGAAGCTTAACTGGAAAATAGATCTGATTTACTAAAACTAAATTTCATTAAAATACTACTTTGGATCTCAATCAAAAAACATTTTGAAATTGTTTTGTTTTAATAAAATCTTGCAGGGAGACTGATGCATGCACTTTCATTTTGTCTCTGGATTCAGCAGAAAGATACAGAAGAAATTAGTAGTTAAAGCTCAACGATGCCAGATAACCCAATATCAAAAGTTGCTTTTATATCCACTCTCTCGTTCATTGGTGACATAGCTCACTATCAAAGCAGTCAGTCCCATATACTAACAAATATTCCACCAAAATGGATAATTTTTGTAGTCCAAAAAGAAACATAAAATTATTACACAAAAAAAACTATTTTTGCTGCTGCAGAAATAATTTATTACAACTATAAGGCAGGGCACACATTGTAACAGATGTTCCACTGAGACACAGATAGAGATCCTACAGCAGGGGTGGGCAAACTACGGCCCGCGGGCCACATCTGGCCTGTTGGTCTGTCCAATCTGGCCTGCCCCTGAAAAAAAATCGCTGAGCATGGCATATTGCCCTGCGCCGCGTGGCCCCAAAGCTGCAAAACAGTGTGGAGCGCTCTCGGGTAGGAAAGAAAAGAAGAACTTTGCAAAGGCCTCGGCTGGGAGTTTGAAATCACCTTCGAGCGCGACCTCTCCGAAGGTGAGTCCCCGCCGATCCCCCCTTTTCCGGGCTTTAGGCTTAAACTTTGCAAAGGCAAAGTTTGCAGGCGGGAGCGTCTTCCGGCCGAGGAGCGGAAGGTTCCGCCCAGCGGGCGGACAGGCTGCTTGGAGCGGACTGCTTGAGCCACCTAAAGCTAGGCCGCTGCTGGTGGAGCCTTGCCCTGCCTTGGTGCCCCGTTTCCCGGCTCGGGCGGTCCTGCTCGGGCGGCACTTTAAAGCCTGCTCCCAGCACCCGAGCAACTTCCCAGCAACTTGCAGCTTCCTTTTTCCTCGCGGGCGCCGCGCCTGGCCCCGAAGCCGCACGGCGGAGGGGAAACCCGGAGCACCACCGGTCACCTCCTCCAAGCAGCCCGCCAGGCGGGCGGAACCCTTCCCGCTCCTCGGCGGGAAGACGTCTCGCCTGTAAACTTTGCCTGTGCAAAGTTTAAGCCTGAAAGCCCCGGAAACCCGAGCAACTTCCCAGCAACTTTCAGCTTCCTTTTAACTTGCGGGTGCTCGCGCTGGCCCCGAGCCGCGTGGCGGAGGGGAAGCCGGGCGGGCTGCTTGGAGGAGGCGACCGGCGGTGCTCCGGCAGCAGCAACAGGCAGTTCCGCCTGGGCCCGCTCAGGTGTCCGGCTGGGGCTGTCAGGAGTTCATACCGCCGGCGCAGCTGCGCGCTCCAGTCCCGCGTGAGCCTTGGGAAGGAAAAGGCAAAACCAGGAGCCGCTGAGCCTGAGCCTCCGGTGCCGCTGCTGCGTTGCAAAGCACCGCCACGGCTCTTCCTTTTGCCTTTCCCTTCCCGAGGCAACGGGACTGGAGCCAGCGGAGCCGCGCCGGCAGTAGCAATTCCTGACTCAGGGGGCCTCCGAGGGGAGGGGAAGGAGAAGAGGGGGGGGAAGGGTGGGGGCGATTCCCAAAAAACCTTGTGCTGACCCGGCCCGTCTGTCAAATTTTAAGTCAATGCGGCCCCCGAGCCAAAAAGTGTGCCCACCCGTCCTACAGCATCACGTGATTACCCCCATTGTATGTATCATATAATGTACAAATATAGAAATGTCTTGTGGATTCAATTATAAAAATAGGAGACTTATATCACTGAATAGGTTTCTTATTTCTATTACCTGTGTTTCCCCAAAAATAAGGCCTGGTCTTATTTTCTTTTGTGCCCCAAAATAAGGACCAGGTCTTATTTTCAGGGGATGTCATACCTGCTTACCTTAAGACCACTGCTAGGCCTCCCACACCAACACCTGTTGTGCTGCTGCCAGACTTTTGGCCATTCACCACAGCTTGTTACACCGCTCATGGCAGGAGGCTGTGTGGTGCATTGTGTTGTTGCACACATGAGCAACAGCACCGGTATGACATGCCACATGGCATCCTGCCATGAGTGGCAGCACCAGAGCATACAGATGGTGGACGGGGCTTAACTAGAGGTTATTCTGGTGGTAGGGCTGAATTGTAGACACAGGCGTGAAAATCAGGCTAGGGCTTGTTTTTGGGGTAGATCATATTTTCGGGGAAACATACTAAGATTACAAAAATTTTCAATGGTAGCCTGCCTAAGAAATGCCCCTTTCCAAAGAAATTACTTTTGTCAGGAAATATATATAAATATATCTATATATTTTAGTAGTAGTACATTTATTTCAAATGTGTTTTTGAATATATTTATACATTAATAGACAGCAGCAAATATTTTTGATTGTGGCTTTTAATGACACACTATTTGTTTTCTGCTTATGCCCTGAACTGCTATGAATACAGAAAACTAAATAGTGTACTGTGGTTTCCCTGAAAACAAGACCTATCCCAAAAATAATCCCTAGTTTGATTTTTATATGCACCTAAGTCCTACTCCAAAAATAAGCCCTAGTTATGACCATGCCCACTCATCCCACCATTTGGTTGTACGAGGTGGGGTGAGACGCATGTGTAAAAATCAAGCTAGGGCTGCCCCACACATTCCACACCCATTTACCTTAAGACCACCGCAGCCAGGGCTCCCATGCTCAACACTTGTCATACTGACTTATGAGGCTGAGCGTCAGCACCGGTGCAATGTGCCACGTAGCCTCCTACTGCCAGTGGCAGCACTCGCATGACAAACCATGCAGCATCCTGCGGTGAGTGACGTAAGTGAGATGAGCCATGTGACATCTGGCCACAAGCAGTGGTGCAACAGGTGTCAGGGCATGGGAGGTCTGGCTGCAGTGGTCCTAAGGTAAGCTGATAAGACATTCCCTGAAAA
This sequence comes from Notechis scutatus, assembly GCF_049901735.1. Classification (NCBI taxonomy): domain Eukaryota; kingdom Metazoa; phylum Chordata; class Lepidosauria; order Squamata; family Elapidae; genus Notechis; species Notechis scutatus. The sequence goes on along the minus strand of NC_142025.1, from coordinate 72,541,869 downwards.
ATAAGTCTTATTTTTGGGGAAACGTAGTAGTCCTGATGTGAGGAAATTTGATATAAATTTTCTTTTGGATGTCATTCACAATTTGATAGTACTGTTACATTTAACTCTTACTTTGGAGTTCAAATGCATTAATAATATAAAATTGGGTTTTTTTTAATTGAAGTTGATCAAGCTGTTATGATTTTCCTTTATACTCTTGTGATACCTCAGTTATGGCATATGGCACTGCCCCAGAATATTGCCTAGCTTTGTGAATTAGTTCAAAAGGCAGGAGTCAACTTACTCATTACTCACTGTTTAAAGAAGCAATGCTAATATTCAATATTTTACTTGAGTGGCATTATTAAATAAGTATGAGGGAGAAGACCTTTTCACTAGTAATACCCCTTTTTAAAGGAACTCCTTTGTTCAAGAAACCAATAAGAGTATAGTAGTATCTCATCACTATTAACATGTTATTAATGTCTCACATAAAAAAAATCATATTGTTAATTTCTGTAGTTTCTTTGTAACACTAGCATTTTTTAAATAGCAAACTATCATAGAAATATTTATTCCAAATAAATGCATATATCATAGACTATTTTATTGTCACATACAAGGTTCTCAGATGGCACTAAAGAGGGAAGAAGGTATTAGGAACTATCATGAACTTTTTCTACAAAGCATTTAACACATTTACTTACACAATAATATTGTTGATTGGAATATGGATCAATTTTACGAAGAAACCAATAAATCCCATTATTGCAAAACCTATTGCTGTTGCCATGGCAATCTTCTGGAATTCTGTAATTTAAAAATTACATGTATTTATCCAATTTCTGAGTCACTGTTCTGCAAAAATGAGCAGCTTTAGAAAAAAAATTTAAAAGCACCATGATAATTTAAAAATATACTTGCTTCAAAAGAATGCTTTAAAAAATACCCCCAACTGAGAAGAACTCACCAGGTGCCTCAACGTAAGGTCTGAGGGACAGCCCTCTCTTTAGGGTTCTTTTGAATTGGGACGGTAAGGGGCCAAATGAATGCAGGTACTCCCCCCCCAAAAGGGTCACTCAATGGGTCAGACTAGGTTACATTGCTTAACTGGCAAGACCTTAAGTCATACTAAACAAATAGGTATTACAGAATATTAGGTCATTTTCGAAAGCGTTTAGAATACTGGAATTAGCGGTAATTTTGTTTTTAATTTTAGAACAATTGAGTTGGACCTTGGAGGTCTTCTAGTCCAAACCCCTCAAACAGGGGACCCTATACTATTTCAGATGTTTATCCAGTCTCTTTTTGAAAGCCTCCAGTGACGGAGCACCCACAACTTCTGAAAACAAGTTTTTCCATTGATTGCTCTTAGTTGGGAAATTTCTCCTTAGTTCTATGTTGTTTCTCTCCTTGGTTAGTTTCCATCCATTCTTTATTGTTTTGCCTTTTGATGCTTGGGAAAATAGTTTTCTCTCTCTCTCTCTCTCTCTCTCTCTCTCTCTCACACACACACACACACACACACACACAGTCTTTCTAGGAATCCCTCAAATATTGCAACACCTTGTCTCCTCTAGTTATTCTTTTCATTAAACTAGACATAGCCGATTCCTGTAATTCTTGTTCGTATGTTTTAGCTTCTAGCTCCCTAATCATTTTTACTGCTCTTCTCTGCCCTTTTCCAAAGTCTCAACTTTTAATATAGTGATCAGAATTGGATGCAGTATTCCAAGTGTGGTCTTACTAAGACTTTTATAAAGCTGTACTAGAACTTTACATGATCTTGATTCTATCCCTCTATTAATGTAGCCTAGGACTACATTGGCTTTTTTGGCTGTTGTCAAACAAATGATGGAAGAGCAATCAGATACCAAATCAGACTTAATTACTTCCTGAGTGTTTTCTAGGCTCAGCATTTGTGTGAGAACCATCTTCTCTAAATCTAAGAAAAAGGTCAATTTTTCACTTAGAAAAATGTGCTCACTACTGATAAAGCTAGTATTACATGTTTCTGGGCTCCAGTTCAAATCACTCTGCTCACTTTATCAAAAAAGTCCCCTTGTAGCTCCTATTTCAAAAATGTACCTCTTGCACTGTTAAAATAAGAACTGAAGAAAACTTCAATATCTTTTTAAAATGCAACCTGTACTTAATCTCTAAAAGTATTTTGGATACTTTACAAATGAAATACTTAATACACTAGAGAAGTGTTTTTAAAGCTTTTTTTTTCTTTCACACCCTTAAACATTATGGATTCCAAAGGTGGTGTGTTTTGTACAGGTTATGTTTACTGACATTTACCTTATTAAAAATTAAATTACCAAAATTTCTGCCACTTTTGCTTAACATTTTAATATTGCATTTTTTAAAAATAATTTTTATTTTGAAGACTTCCAAGAGTATTTTGCATGATCACACTTTAAGAACACTGTGGAGTATATCAGTTTAGATTTGAGTTTTTTTAATCTGTATATTTGTATATTATTCTTACTTTCACTCATTTAGGGTTAGGGTTTTATTATTAGAATGAAAACATGCTTTGATATGGAAACCTGAGATGGATCCACTGTGATGACAGAAATGGTTTGTTTCTTGCACTTTATATCACCATAGATTTCTTTTTCCCCTTTTTCCTCTTGATTACTTTACCTTTTCTATCTGGTTTTGTGCATCTTTTAACAAGTCTGATGGAATCTTTCACAAACTGGCGGCTGGGCTCTACAAATTGCATTACTTGATCCATGATGAACTGAAAAACCAAAAACAAAGTAACTTTCAAAAATAAATGGAAGCAAAGGTAATTTTTTAATCAACAGTATCTCTGATAATATTGATCTTTTATAGAAATTAAAGCTGTTGGCTGTGGTTAATCTTTCAGAGGCTATTAACTATAAAATTAAATCTGGGAATATTTCAGAGGTGACCTTATCTCATTTGATTAACATGTCTAAATGCTGAGTGATCAGTATAAGCAAAAAAACTTAATTCTACCAAACTGAACACATTGCCACAGACTGTGATCCTGATTTACAAAGAAGTGTGTCAACTAGTTACTGGTCAATCACTGGTTAGTAGCTAACTATTAGGAAATTATACTAATCATGTGCTGGACCCCTTCAAGTAATCTTCAAAGTTTATATATACATTTTTAATATACAATAAATAAGTACAAGAATTCAATACATATATAAGATACAAAATGCTACCAAGATTCATTAATAGGCAAACTGACCTTTTTTTACAGACATCAGTTTTTATAGCAAAAAGAACTGCGCGTATATAGAGTGGTTTTCTTCTGCAACCACTTTGTTGCCTTCCGTTGGTTGTTTTTTCTCGTACTGCTTTTGGTACGAAACGGCATTATATTATATAGTTGGGGCTTTATAGATACAAATGCTTGTTTTAAATTAAGATTACCAGTAATTCACGAAAATACATAAAACTATAAAACGTAGGTGCGGCTTTCGATACCAGGAAAGAGCGAACAGGACACTGTGAAAAATTGTCCTCTGGGGTTAATTTAAGAAATAATTAATTACACGTTTAATATGGTCTTGAGAAAGCAACAAGTCTGAAATCGGGAGAGCTAAAATATTTTGCAACCAGCCAAGAGGAAAGAGCTGCGCTTTAACTAAATTTTGGCATTGAAAACGCCAAGGCCTCATTATTTCTCTTTTTCGCCAACAATCCGAAGAAAACACAGTACAAAAATCAGAATTAAGCGTAATTAAGCTATACTCACAGTTGCGGAGAGAGGCTCGATACACTTACCCAACGAGGCCTCTTAAGACACGTAGCAAAGAGAACGCGGAACCGGAAGAAGCGCCTACGCAAGAAGCGCACACTTCCGAGTCTCAACCGAGCCACGTGGGTGTCTTTCTACGCATTCGTGTCCGTCTGATAAATGAGAGTCCGGGGACTCTATTTCTAACAAGGTTACGCGTATTATTTTCAGTACTAAAACCCCAGATTTTTGAATTGTGCCTTTCACAATTTCGAGCCACGAAGAAGTTCAGGGTGTGTTAGAAAAAGGATATAGATTTGTTTGTTCATTTAATTATTTACATCCCGCCTTTATTGCTTTTGTAAATAACTCAAGGGGGCGAACATACCTAATATTACTTCCTCCAATTTTTTTTCCACTGTTAAGATCTCTGCTAGGTTGGTTGAAGTGAGAGAGTGACTCGCCCAAGGTCACGCTACTGTGAGACTAGAACTTACGGTTTTTACCTTGATGCCTTAACTTCTACTCCAATGCACCCACATACAGTATATACCGAACTACTAAAAATGTAACCTCAGCACTGATACGATAATGGGGGAAAAAGCAAAGAGAGAGAGAAAAAAAGAATGACCTATAAAACTGAATCAGGTCTTAAGAATTAAACCATTCTTATCCCTTCACTGGGGGAAAAAGCCACCATAGTAAACTAGAGTATACAAAAACAAAAAATACACAATGAACTAAGAAGATAAGAATTAAAGGTCTTGATTCAAAACAATACCTCAGTTTTAATCCATTTTTTTTGTTGAAATATTCATTTACAGAAGTCAACTAATGTGACTCAAAGCTTATCTATGAAATTAATGAGGTTCAGAGATCAAGTAATTGGTGATAGCTAAATATTAAAAGTCAAATCATGTATTTCTACCCCAAACCCCTGCAGTGTCTATTTTGCAGAAACATAAATTGTTAATATTAAAGAAACATACATATGGAAAATCACTCATCACACCCTAACAAAATAAGTATACCCAAAGGAAACACAAAATACTGAATTATAGGCATTTACCTTCACCTATTTAAAAATGGCTTTCAGAAATGCAGATGATTCTGAGGGTTGTCGTTTTTGTCTGCAGTCATGGATGACGGGTTTTTCTGCATAGCAGTCATAAAACGATTTCCCTCCTGCATTAAAATCAACAAAAATTGAAACAGGTTTAACAAAGAAATAAAAGACCAAATCATTCTCAGTTTGGGCAATAATAATGGTTGGTTATTCTGTCTAAACGGCCTTTACCAATGTCTCCAATTGATGGCTTTCACCCCTAGGTTGGGACAGCAAGAATCAATCAGTTTACCAATCCCAATTTAGTTGGGATTTGGAAGCATGTAGTTTTCACTGGCTGACATTTTATATCCTCTCCCCTCGTTTCCTTCATGTGTGACAACATCCATCTGGTACACCCATTAAGAGGGGCCAGGGTGGTGTTGGTAAGGAAGGGAACACAATTATACTGTTCTAGAAAGAACTGCAGAATTCTTATCAGTTCAGTGGGGAATGGGGCAATTCAGTGGTTCATTGGCCTAAATCATTGAAACCCTCAATGCAGGTGTTAAAAGGATCTAGGCTGATGATTAAATATATTTAAAAAATACATAAGACCTAAATAAAGATCTAAAACTGTCCCACAAAAAATGTCCCCAAAAACACTTTACATGGGCACCATTTCAAATTTCTGATGTACAGTTTAAATACTTCATATTACTGGTAATGATACCTATATTGGAATTCATCATCTATACCGGGGTGCAGTGGTGGGATTCAATTTTTTTTACTACCGGTTCTGTGGGCATGGCTTGGTGGGCGTGGCAGGGGAAGGATACTGTTAAAATCTCCAGTCAGAGGTGGTATTTGCAGGTTTTCCGAACTACTCAAAATTTCCTCTACCAGTTCTCTAGAGCTGGTCAGAACCTGCTGAATACCACCTCTGCAGGGTGAAATTCAACCACCTTGGCCCACCTTAGGAGAGGTGGTAGAGTCGATTTGAATCAGTAAAAAATCACCCCAGGTTGCTATTACTATTATACCAAGTATACCAAGCCACGCCCACAGCCAAGCCCACAGAGTCGGTAGGAAAAAATATTTAATTTCACCCCTGATCTGTACAAGATCAGATTGCCTTTATTCAGTTCTATAACATCTTGTCCCTTTATATTTCTTGTGCATAAATCAGCTGGAAATGAAGCTGTATGATCATCTTGGCTCTGGGTCATTGACCATTCAGAAAGGGTTTCTTTAACCCAGCTTCATTTTTAGCTAGTTAGGTGTGCAAGTCTAATAATTTAAGGCTGATGTTAAAAGAAAAGTTTTTAGCTATATCCATGCCACATATAGCATTTTATTTTGGCACCTTGAGTCAATCTGCCATAATATGACATACCAATTTTGAAGTCTGAATGACATCTGAAATCATGATAGTTCATAATTTTTAATTTAAAATGTTGGAAAGTCATTTCAGTAAACCAGTACATTGCTATTTTTCATATAATAAAGTAATTTAGAAGCATTTTTGTGCATTTAAAAAATAAGTCCCCGCCCCATTACATATGTTACCATTAACCTCATTCAAGAACAATCAATAAAAGAGATAAGATGCTTCTGTTGAAATTCTTAAAAACACAATACTTGAGGATTCCAGTGATGACATGATTGATGACATCACAAAACTTTCTTTGTTGTTGAATCTAACACTAAGTTTTACTTCACTAAGTAGTAATGGTAGTATAGAAGTAGGACCATGGCAGAGAGGAATGAAGGCCATTTTTCATAAGATCATTCATTAGAATAAGGATTAAATCCTCTCTTAGATCATTTTTTTAAAATTCTTCCTTCCCTTTAAGATCCAGCTACATCAACATTTTTCCTCATCATGGGATCAAGTAATCTTCCAAGGTTCAGGTCTGATCTCAACTTTACAAATTCTGAAGATCGTCTTTTCCTCCGGGAATCATTCGAAACTGTAGTCAGTTCCTTGTCACCTACTGCAGATGACATCTGTATAGAAGAGAGAGACAGTGAGCTTCAGGAAGATGCATGGAATGAGAACAATTTGGAGAATTATAATGAGGAAAACATAGAACAATTGCAGAATAATAGCCAAGAAATAGAATACGAAAACCTTTATATATCTGATGAGGTAAGGAATCAAATCAATGAAAAGAGTAAAAAGGCTTCAGAAGCCCTAGCTAAAGTTGAACTTCAGAAAGCAATTGATCTGTTCTCTGAAGCTATTGAGTTTAACCCAAATATTTCCAGTTCTTACATCAACCGTGCCAATGTCTATTTGCAACTGCAAAAACCAAATGCTGCTATTAAAGACTGCAACATGGCCATTGAACTGAATCCCAAATCATCAGAATCATTAAAATTGAGAGGAAAAGCATTCAAGGAATTAGGCTGTTTAAAAAAAGCAGCCTGTGATTTTGCTTTAGCTTCTAAGTTAGAATATGACAAAGAGGCCGATTTAGCACTAAAGCAATTAAAATCAGGATTTCAAAGAATTTCTGAAAGGCAAGCAAAGTGCATCCTTACATATAAGGAATCTCAGATACTGGAGAAGATTAAGAAAGCACAGTTAATTTTAGAGAATCAAAAACAAGACCAGACAGAAGAAGGTATTAGCATAGAACTGGAGAATAAAGTAGTAAGGAATAAAGAAGAAAAAATGAAGCTAGACCATAATAAAGGCTCCCAAGAAATAATAGACGAAAATGTGGAGACAGATGAGAAATGGAAGCAGACCAATGAAAACAAGAAAGCAGCTTTGGATGCAATGGAGAAAGGTGAATATCAAAAAGCAGCTGAATTATTCACCAAAGCCATCAAACTAAACCCCCATTTTACTAACTTGTATGTTTGCCGAGCCAGTGCTTTTCTGAAACTTCATATGCCAATTGCTGCTGTAAAGGATTGTAACAGTGCCATAAAATTAAATCCTAACATGGCCTTACCATACAAGTACCGTGGAGAGGCATTTTGCATGTTGGGTTATTGGCAGGAGGCTACTAAAGATTTCTCTGTGTCCTGTCAACTAGATTATGATGAAGGTACTTATGCCAAGATGAAAGAAATACAAACAAAAGATGAGAAAATTATGAAATGGTGGGAAAAGCCAGAGGAAAGTAACCAGGGAGAATTTAAAGAGAAGATGAGCAAAATGAAAGAAGCTTCTGGGAAAATACAAGGAAATAGTCCCCAAGAGAAATCGGTTATTCATGAGTCTTGCAGACAAGAACTGGACCCAAGAACATTTCACATTTCTGAGGAAAAGACAATTCTGCATAATTCCCAAAACTATAAATTATTCCCTCTTTATTGTTCAGAAAATCAAAATGAAAATTATCCCATGTCTGCAGTACAAGAACAAGATCAGTTTATGGATTATGAAAAACAAGAGCACATTGAATTGCATGAAAGAAGAGCTCAGAAAGGACATAAGAGGAAGCAAAAATATGAAACTGAATCAGAAAGTGAAGACAGTGAATTGGAAATTGATACAGAAGAGGTTATTGAGTCAGATGAAGATCTTCCTCAGGAGATGGGAAATGAAAACTTGAAAGTAACTGATGAAATGCGAAAACTAGCTAATGAAAAGAAGAGGGAAGCTTTTGATGCAGTCAATAAAGGAGAACTTTTTAAAGCTTTAGATTTGTTCACAGAAGCTATTAAGCTCAATCCACATCTTACTATCTTATATGCAAACCGAGCCAGGGTCTATTTGAAGCTACAAAAACCAACTGCTGCAATTAGGGACTGTGATAAAGCCATACAAATAAATCCTGACTCAGCCCAGCCTTACAAGTGGCGAGGAAAAGCACTGCAAATACTTGGTTACTGGCAAAAGGCAGCTAAAGACCTTGCTTTGGCTTGTCAATTAGATTACGATGAAGAATCCTATGCTTTGCTAAAAGAGGTACAACCAAAGGCCCAGAAAATCGCCAGGCTCAGGAGAAAGCAGGAAGAGAAAGTTGATGAAAAGAAGAATAAGGCTCCTTTGAGTGAACTTCAAGAAACCTATAAGAAGCAAGAAAGATCTCAAATGACATCTGCAGAACTAGGAAGAAATGACAATGACATTGTGGAGGAATGGAGAGAAAATTGGGGGGGAAACATCAAAGAACAACAAAGAGCAAGGCAAATAGTTCTGACAAAACAGAAGAGTATGGCCCAAGACAATAAAGGGAGATGCTTTCAGGAAAGCATAATGAAACAAGATAACTATTTTGAGAAAGAGGAAGAAGAAATAGAAGAAGAGGAAGAAGAGGAACAACAACAAGAAGAAAAATTCCAAGATAATTTACTGAAAGAACAAGTGAACCTTAAACAGAAAGAAATGAAACTCCAAGTCCATCAAAATGAGTTGGAGGAACAACTAAAAGCTCTTCAACATGAATTGGATGAAAAGCTCAGAAGTTATCAAGAAGAAATTGATGAAGAAGAAAGTACTTTGCAGAGTTTATTAGATGAGCAGGAAAAATCACAGCAAAAGGCACTCTGTGAACAAGAACAAGCTTTTAAAATAATCCTGGAAGAACAAGAAAAAATACAGAAGGCAACCTTGAGGGAACTGTCCAGAGCTCAACAACAGGCTTTAGATGAGCTTGAAAAAGCCACAAAGAAAGCCCTGGAAGAACAAGAGAGAGTTCAGCAGCAAGCTCTTGAAGAACAGGAAAGAGCACAGGAGGCCCTGGATGCTCTGGAAAGAGCACATAAAAAGGCTCTGGAGGAACAAAAAAAAGTCCTTATAGCTGCAATGGAAGAACAGGAATATGCTCAAAGAAAGTCACAGGAACAAAAAAGGATGGCTGAGGCAGCTTTAGAAAAACTTGCAGAAGCTCAAAGAAAGGTTCAAAAACAGCAGGAAAGAGCTGAGAGGCAAGCAAAAGAAGAAAGTGAGAAAGCACAAAGAGCTTTAGAAGAATTAGAGATTGCTCAGAAAAAGGCTTTGGAAGATCAAGAAAAAGCTCAGAAAACTCTGGAAGCTGTAGAAAGAGCCCACAAACAGGTTTTAGAGGAACAAAGAAAGATTCAAATGGCTGCTGTGGAAGAACAACAGCAAGCAAAAGAAAATTACCTAGAAGAAAAAAAGATGGCTGAAGTCACCATGAAACGACTTTTAAAGATGCAAAAAGAATTTCAGGAAGGACAGGAAAGTTCAGAAAAGAAAGCAGTAAAAGAGAGAGAGAGAAGTCAGAAAGCCATAGAAGAATTGGATATTGCTAAAAAAGTAGCCTTAGAAGAACAAGCAAGAGCTCAAAAAGCTCTAGAAGCTTTACAAAAATCTCATATGTGGGCATTAGGCCAACAGAAGAAAGGACAGGAAAATATTCTAAAAGAAAGTTTGATGGAAGAGGTAGATGAGGAACACTTCTTGGCAGTTCAGAAAAAAGTCCAAGAACAGGGAAAGAATCAGAAGGCAGCAAAAGAAGAAAGAGAAAGAACTGATAAATCCCCAGAAGAATTAGCTCTGGAAAACTTAGAAATTGGTCATAAAGAAGTCTTAGAAGATAAAAAGAAAATATCTGAAGAAGAAAAGGACTTGGTGGAAGAAGCTCTGGGAAACATTTCTGTGTCTCAGATAAAGGAACAAGAAAAGCAAAAAAGGTCTGAGAAAAATGTAATGGAAGAAAGTCAGAGTGCACAAAACACTTTAGAAGAATCAGAGATTCTTCAGAGGAGAACTATAAAGGAACAGGAAAGACAGAACATATGGAAGACCCTCAAAGAATTAGACATTGCTCAAAATAAATTTCTGGAAGAACAAGACATTGATCAGAATGTTCTGGAAGTGGTAGAAATAGCAAAAACGGCAGTGTCAGAACAAAATATAGCATTAATGGAAATACAAGAACAAACAAGAGGGGCAAATCCTGAAAATACGTCTGAAGCTGATCTGGAAGAAATTTCCATGGCTCACAGAAAAATCCAAAAAGAACAGAGAAGAGGTCAGAGAAACAGCATTGAAGAAAGTGTGAAAATATCAAAGGCCCTTGAAAAAGTTGAAAATGTGCAAAAGAACTTTCTGAAGGAACAAGAAAGTAACCAAGGCACTCTGGAAATTATAGAAAATGCTCACACAAAGATTCTGAAAGAGCAAAAAGGTGTTCAGGCAGCATTGATGGAAAGACCAGAACAAATAAGGAAAAAAATTCAGGAAGAAAGGAAGATGGCTGAGGTAGCCCTGGAAGAACTTTTCAGGACTCAAAAAAAGATCCAAGAAGAGCGAGAAGATGCTGGAAAAAAAACCATGAAAGAAAGAGAGAGCATACAAAAGGCCCTCAATGAATTGGAAATTGCTAAAAAGAAATGTCTCGAGGAACAGGAAAGAGTTCAGAATGCTGTGGAAACTTTAGAAAGGACTCATGTAAAAGCTCTGGAAGAACAGAAGGAAGCTCAGAGAGTAGTGATGGAAGAACAGGAACAAATAAGGAAAACAATTCAGGAAGAAAAGAAGATGACTGAAGTAGCCCTAGAAGAGCTTTTCAGGAATCAGAAGAAGACCCAAGAAGAGCAGGTGAATGCTCAGATGAAAGCAAAGGAAGAAAGAGAAGCTATACAAAAGACCCTAAAAGAAGTAGAAGTGATGCAAAAGGAAGTCCTAGAAAAAGAGAAAAGAACTCAGAATGCTTTGGAAGTTGTAGAAGAAATGCGCAAACGGGCTTTAGAGGAGCTGAACAAAGCTAAGAGGACTGCCATAGAAGAACAGGAACAAGAATGGAAAAGAATTCAAGAAGAAAAGAAAATGATTTTGCTGGCCCAGGAAGAGCTTGTCAGGACTCAGAAGACAATACAAGAAGAGAGACAGCGGGCTGAAAACAAAGCAGCAGAAGAAAGACAGTTAGCTCACAAAAACCTTAAAGAATTAGAAATTGCTCATAAGAAAGCACTGGAAGAACAGGAAAAAGCTCAGAAAGCTTTGGAAGATGTAGAAAGAGCTCATAAAAAAGTGTTGGAAGAACAAAAGAAAGCCCAAATGGCTATGATACAAGAACAAGAAAAAATCAGGAAAAAATCTGAAGAAGAAAAGAAGATGGCTGAGGAAGCCTTAGAAAAACTATCAAAGATTCAAAGACAGATTCAAGAACAGCAGGAAGAGAAAGCCTCTGAAAGAAATGCTCAGGAAGCCTTAAAAAAATATGAATTTGCTCAAAAAAAGGCTATGGAGGAACAGGAAAGAGCAGCAGAAGCTCTGGAAGCTGTGGAAAAAGCTCATAAACAGGCACTGGAGGAACAGAAGAAAGCTCAGATGGCTGCCATAGAAGAACAAGAAAAACTGAGGAAAAGGTCTGAAGAAGAAAAGAAGATGGCTGAAGCTGCCCTAGAAGAAGTTTTCAAAAGTCAAAGGAAGTTTCAAGAAGAACAGCAAAAAGCTGAAAAAAAGGCAATGGAAGAGAGAGAGAAAGCTCAGAAGAACTTAGAAGAATTACAAACTATTAAAAAAAAAGCCCTTGAGGAACAGAAACAAGCTCAGGAGTCTCTGAAAGAAGTAGAAATAGCTCATCAACAGGCTATGGAGGAGCAGAAGAAGGCTCATCTGGCAGCCATGGAAGAACAGGAGCAAGGATGCAAAAAAATGCAAGAAGAAAAGGAAAGGATGGAGGCAGCTCTGGAAGAGCTTTTAAGGACACAGCAGCACTTCCAAAAAGAGCAGGAAATGGCTGAAGAGAAAGCAATACAAGAAAAAAAGATAGCTCAAAAGACCCTCAGAGAGTTAGAGATTGCTCAAAAACAAGCTCTTGAAGAACAAATAAGAGTTCAGAGAGCTTTGGAAAATGTAGAAAAAGCTCATCAACAGTCACTAGAAGATCAGAAGAAAGCTCAGATGGTTGCCATTGAAGAATATGATCAGGCACGGAAAAATGCTGAAGAAGAAAAGAAGAGAGCTGAGGCAGCTTTAGAAAAACTTGCACAAGCTGAGATAAAAATGCAAGAGGAACAAAAAGAAGCTGAGAAGAATGCAATGGAAGAAAGAGATAAAGTTCAGAAGGCCCTAGAAGAATTACAAATTCTTCAAAAGAAAGCCATTGAGAAAAAGAATCAAAGTCAGCAGTCCCTGGAAGCAGCAAAAATAGCTCATCAACAGGCTGTGGAGGAGCAGAAGAAGGCTCATCTGGAAGCCATGGAGGAACTGGAGAAAGAATGGAGAAAAATGCAAGAAGAAAAGAAAATGATGGAGGCAGCTCTGGAAGAGTTTTTAAGGACACAGAAACAATTTCAAAAAGAGCAGGATATGGCTGAAAAAAAAGCAACACAAGAAAAACAGATAGCTCAGAAGGCACTCAGAGAAGTAGAAATTGCTCAGAAACAAGCTCTTGAAGAACAAACAAGAGCTCAGAAAGCTTTGGAAGATGTAGAAAAAGCTCATCAACAGGCACTGGAAGAACAGAAGAAAGCTCAGAGGGCTGCTATTGAAGAATGTGAACAGGCACGGAAAGAAGCTGAAGAAGAAAAGAAAAGCGCTGAAGCAGTTTTAGAAAAACTTGTACAAGCTGAGATGAAAATGCAAGAGAAGCATAAACAGGCTGAAAAGAATGCAATGGAAGAAAGAGAGAAAACTCAGAAGACCCTAGAAGAACTAGAGATTGTTCAGAAAAAGGCTCGAGAGGAACAGATAAGAGCTCAAAATGCCCTGGAAGCAGTAGAAAGAACTCATAAACAGGCTTTAGCAGAACAAAAAAAAGCTCATATGGCTGCATTGGAAGAGCAGGAGCAAGCATTTGAAATATCTCAAGAAGAAAAGATAAAAGCAGAGGCAGCCCTAGAAAAACTGTTACAATACCAAAAAAAAGTCCAAGAAGAGCAGGAAAAGGCTGAGAAAAAAGCCCTAAAAGAAAAAGAGAGAGCAGAAAAGGCTCTCAAAGAGTTAGAAATTGCTCAGAAGAAGGTCTTAGAGGAACAGAAGAAAACTCAGGTGTCTGCCATTGAAGAATTTGAGCAAACACGGAAAAAATCTGAAGAAGAAAAGAAGATGGCTGAGGCAGCTTTGGAAAAACTGTCAAACTTTCAGAGAAAAGTGCAAGCAGAACAGAAAAGAGCTGAGGAAAAAAACATGGATGAAAGACAAAGAATTCAAAAGGCCCTAGAAGAATTGCAGATTGAACAGAAGAAAGCCATCGAGGAACAGACAAAAGCTCAAAAAGCTCTGGAAGCTCTTGAAAAAGCTAAGAAAAAAAGCCTGGAAGATCAGATGAAAGCTAAAATGGTTGCCCTCGATGAACAGGACCAAGCACGGAAGAAATCTCAAGAAGATAAAATGATGGCCGAAGCTGCTTTGGAAAATGTTTTAAGAGCTCAAAAAAAACTTCAAGAAGAGCAGGAAAATGCTGGAAAAAAAATTATGGAAGAAAAAGAGAATATACAGAAGGGTCTCAAAGAATTAGCAATTGCTCAAAAGAAAGCACTCGAGGAACAGGAAAAAGCTCAGAGTGCTCTAGCAGCTATAGAAAGATGTCATAAAATGGCCCTGGAAGATCAAAGAAGAACTCAGATAGCAATAATAGAAGAACAAGAACAAATACGGAAAAAAATTCAGGAAGAAAAGAAGATAGCTGAAGTGACCTTGGATGAACTTCTAAAAACTCAGATGAGGTTCCAAGAAGAGAAGAAAGCGGTTGAGAAAAAAATAATGGAAGAAAGAGAAATAACTCAAATTGCCCTAGCAGAGATAAAAATAGCTCAGAAAATAGCTCAGGAGGAACAGGAAAGGGCTCAGAAAGTATGGGAGGCTGCAGAAAGAGCCCATAAATGTGCTCTGAATGAACAGAATAAAGCTCAGTTAGCTATTCAAGTACAAGAGCAAGCATGGAAAAAATCACAAGAAGAAAAGGAAATGGCTGAGGAAAGACTACAAGAACTCCTAAGGACCCAGAAAACTTTCCAAGAGGAACAGGAGAAAGCAGAAAAGACAGCCATAGAAGAAAGAGAGAGACTTCAAAGAAATATTCAGAAATTAGAGGAAGTCCAGAAGAGAGCTCAGGAGGAACAGGAGAAGGCCCAGAGTTCTCAGCAGGCTCTAGAAATTGCCCATAAACAGGTAGAGGAACAGAAGAAGGCTCATTTGGCTGTCATGGTGGAACAGGAACAAGCACAGAAAAAATCTCAGGAAGAAAAAAAAATGGCTGAAGCAGCCCTAGAAAATCTCTTGAAACAAGTACAAAAGGAACAAGAAACAGCTGAAAGAAAGGCAACAGAAGAAAGAGAAAAAGCTAAGACATTGCTAAAAGAATTAGACATTGCTCAGAAGAAGGCCTTAGAAAATATATTGACAGCTAAAAAGGAGAGTCTGGAAGAACAGAAAAGAGCTCAAAATGCATTGGATAGTCTGGAAAGAACTCATAAGCAGGCATTAGAGGAACAAAAAATTGCTCAAAGGAAATCTCAGGAAGAAAGAAAGATGGCCGAGGCTGCTTTGGAAGAATTATCAAGAGCTCAGAAAAAGATCCAGGAAGAGCAGCATTCAGCAGAACAGAAAGCAATTAAAGAGAGAGAGAGAGCACAGAAAGAGTTAGAAGAATTAGAGAATACCCGGAAGAAGGCCCTGAAAGAACAGGAGAAAGCTCAAAGAACTCGGGATGTTCTTGAAAGAGCTCATAAGCAGGCACTGGAAGAACAGAAGAAAGCACTAAAGAAAATTCAAGAGGAAAAAAGGATGGCTGAAGCTGCTCTGCAAGAACTGTTAAGAACCCAGAAAACATTCCATGAAGAACAGGAAAAGGTTAAGAAGAAAACGATAAAAGAAAATGAGAGGACTCAGAAGACTATAGAAGAATTAGAAATTGCTCAGAAAAAAACTCAGGAAGAAGAGGAAAAAGCTCAGAAGGCTTTGGAAAGGGCTCATAAAGAAATCCTAGAGGAGCAGAATAAAGTTCAGGTAGCTGCTATAGAAGAATTGGAACAAGCACGAAAGAAGTGTCAAGAAGAAAAGAAGATGTGTGAGGCAGCCTTGGAAGAACTCTTAGAGACTAAGAAAAAATTCCAAGAAGAGCAAGAAATATCTAAGATTCAAGTAATGAAAGAATTAGAGAAGGCACAAAAAGAGCTAGAAATAATAAAAATAGCTCAAAAAGAGGCCTTGGAAAAAGAAGAAAATGCTAAGAAGACTCTGGATAATTTAGAAAGAGCTCACACTCAGACCCTAGAGAAACAAATGAAAGTGCAGCAAAAGTGTCAAGATGAAAAAAAAATGGCTGCAGCAGCCCTGGAAGAACTCTCAAAAGCTCAAAGACAATTCCAAGAAAAACAGGAAAAAGCTCAGCAAAAAGCAACCAGAGAAAAAGAAATAATTCATCTGAAACTAAAAGAATTGGAGATTGCTCAGGCAGCGGCTTTGGAGAAAGAGGAAAATGCTCAGAAAGCTTTGGATGCTCTAGAAAAAGCTCATAAGCAGACCTTGGATGAGCAGAAGAAAGCCCAGATGGAACTGGAACAAATACAACAAAAAAATGAGGAAGAAAAGACAATGGCTGAAGCTGCTCTGAAAAAACTGCCATGGGCAGAGAGAAGCATCCGTAATGAGCAGGGAAGGACCATGGGAGAAACAATGGGAGAAACAATGGGAGAAACAGGAAAGTCACAGAATACTTTAGAAGAACTAGAGCTTGCACGGAAGAAGGCTCTGGAAGAAAAGGAGAATGCTCAGATAGCTTTGGAGGCTCTGGAAAGAACTCATAAACAAATACTGGAGAAAGAAGAAAAAGTACAAAAAAAATCTCAAGAAGAAAAGCATTTGGCTGAAGCTGCCCTGGAAGAACTTATAAGAACTCAGAGAAAATTTCAAGAAGAACAAGAGAGGGCTGAAAGAAAAGCCAAGGAAGAAAGAGCAAATGTGCAGAAGTCTCTAGAAGAATTACAGGTTGCTCAAAAGAAAGCTCTAGAGGACTTGGCAATAGCTCAAAAGTTGGCCATGGAGGAAAATGAAAGAACACAGCAGAGGGCATTAGAAGAAAAAAGGACAATACATCTGGTTATGAAAAAGCTGGAGATAGCACATGCTAAAGCTATAGAGGAACAACAGATAGCACAGAGGTTGGCCTTTGAAGAACAGCAGAGAACTAAGAAAATGTTTATTGAACTAGAAGAATCACGAAGAAAAGCCCTGGAAGATCAAGAAGAAGCAAAAAGGAGAGCTATATATGAACAAGTAAGAGCTCATCATGCTATAAATGAATTGGCCAAGATTCAAAGGGAAGTTTTGGAAGAACAAGAGCGAGTTCAGAAAATAGCTTTAGCAGAACAGCACAAGGCTGAGATGATGCTTAAGGAGCTGGAAGAAAGACAGAGAAAAGACCTGAATGATCAGCAGAGAACATGGATGAAAGACTTTGATGATCAAAACAAAGCTCATTTTACTTTAGGGGAATTTGCAAAGACTCAAATTGTGGAACAGAAGAATGTTCCTGATATTACAGCAGATGAGCAGAAGGAAGGTCATAAAGCTAGCGATCTGGACAAAGCACAGAATCAAATATTGGAAATAACACATAATAAATATGCAGCACAATTTTCAGAGTCTGTTCTAAAAACAATGAATGAAGAGGGTGCTGCAGTATATGGCGGTGAATTTGAGGAAGCACAAAAGAAAGACTTGGTCATAGTTGATGGTAAAAAGTTCTATATGGAGCCAGGAAAAGTTCTTAGGGATTTAGACAAGAAGGAATACCAGCAATCCCTTAGGAACAGAGGAAATGACAAGAATTCTCGAAGGCCACTCTCCAACTCTACCTTGGACTTTTTCCCAAACTGACTAACTTCTAGAATTCTGATCCTGAATGAAAGTTAGAGAAAGGATGGATCAATCTTAAGGTCATCTGCAACCCTTAATGGAAGTAAAAATGGGAAGGAAGAAATAAGGAGAGAATGTTTCTATTTTTAAAGGCTCTCTCTCCCCATAAGCGATATACTTTATTTAGGATTAAATTAACCCACATAGCATTAGGTACAAATTCTTATAAATATTCAAGGTTTGGAAATGCTTCAGGCAACTTATTCAGGGGGAAGAGACAAAATTATAAGTTGGTTTTTTCTCCATTCATCCAATGTAGATTTTTAGGATAGGAAATGTTTAAATATTGACCGAGCAAATTCATTATATTTCCCCATCAGAATCCAACATGGATTCTTTTTAATCATGCCATAAAATCAGCACATTGATAAAATAAAATTACTGGTCTTTAGATTTAGTATTCTCTAATTTGAATTAATTAAATTTTAAAACATCTCACTATGAAAAATCACATCAACATTGTTTATTATAATAAGCTAAATGAAAGTTATTAGATTCAGATTTTTTTTAAATATGAAAAATGTGAGCATTTATAGATTATGTATTTCATACAGATTAATGCTCAATTTTTTCATGTTTCAACAGTGAGAAATTCTTTCAAAAGAATCTTTAGCAGATTTTATCAAAAAGCTTCCTTTCATAACAGCAAGTGTAGAATTTCCCACTAAGCCTTATTCTCTAAAAGTAGGTGCATGGAGTGGATGTATTTTTGTCATCAAAACATTTATTTTGAAATTAAAAAAGAATCCATGTGAAGCAGATTTAAGATTCTAGACAACAAATCTAATCTTTTCTATTGGGGAATGAGCTTTAGTAGGATTTATTTCAAAAGTAAATTCCAAGTTAATTTGCTTTCTTATTTTACTAGGCTAACATGCCATTCTAAATACTAATCGAATTTAAGTATCTTATATTAAGTATTCATAAATAATGTCCAAATATAACCCAAATGTAAATAACAAAAATTGAACCCACCTAAAAGTAATGGCGAATATCTATAGCTCGGGTGTAAGATGAGGGTAAAGGTTAGTTTTCTGAGTTTATGGGTTGCTTATCTGATGGTTTCCTGGTTTCTGAACATAGCCTCTTAACGAAACTTTTGGAAACCAACCCACAAGCTTGGAAAACGAACCTTCACCCTTGCAACCTAAAAGTGTTGCTCCCACATATTTCCTGACAATACTATCCCTCCAAACCCCAGAAGAGCTTTTACACTTTCTCATTGTAATATCACCCTGTTCACCCTGTTGGTTCTATAACACACCAAAAGACCTCAGCTCTGTCATATTATTATTTTCTAATGTTATTGAACTAAATGTTGTTATAACTAAATATTATAATTATTTTTAATTATTATAAGACAATAACATTTTATCAATGGCAAAACTTTTGAATTATGGATTATATATTAACTAAAATACAATATTTTTCCTGGAAAATTGACTTGTAACCTACATTCCAAATATGGGCACTAGGTGGCATTATAGCTTGCATAAAAGAAAGTGACAACAATACAGAACCAGCTTTCATGAACTGTTTGCATTGGTGTAAAATTGTTCATTGTTATTATTCAACAACAGTGTTCACTTTCATATATTTTTAGTATGAAAATTGTAGTGAGAGTATATTTCATACCTATATTGTAGATACACAAGAGTCTGGATGGCCTTCTACCTGGTTTCAGGCACTCAGCCTCCTGACCACATTATCTGCTGTTTAAATTGGAATGGATTGATATAAATTGGGAGCTTTTATGAACTTCACTGAAGCTTGCCTTGAAATCCCAAATGCAACAAATTGAAGCAGAATTTTTTCCTCTGATTCAAACAGGAAGACAGGAAGAAGCTCCTTTCGCTGGATAGTGCTTCTCAGCAAGGTATTAGATTGTGACTATGAGACTGTGAGGTCGAGGTTTAAGTCTTCACTCCAACACATTGTTCACTTGATAATTATTAACATAACAATTATCTTTACAGAATAAGGTTGATGTTAGGGAATTAAGTAAGATAATTTTGGGAATTAAATAACACTCTTGACTTGAGCCTTCTATACAAGGTTGGGATATACAGTATAATAAAATAAATGGCCCAAATTAATCATTGTTTTAAATTATATAATTCTATAACAGGTAGTCCTCGAATTATGACCACAATTGAGCCCAACATTTCTGTTGCTAACATATAAAAATATAAATAATTAAAAAATACTGTGTTTCCCCAAAAATAAGACGATTTTCTTATTTTCTTTTAAGCCTCAAAATAAGAACTTGGGCTTATTTTTGGGGAGGTCTTTTTTTTTTTTTACATGCAGGAGGCAGCAACGGAATGGGAGTGCAGCTACCACTGGCCCTGCCATCTCCATCCCACTATCTCCTTGCCCGCGGCCTCCACTAGCCAAGCTTTCGGCATGCCTCAACCTCCACCTGTTCTGCCTGCTTGACCAGCTGCTGCTGAGAACTTCTTGGCCATGGCAGGCACCATGCTGGCTGCTAAGCAGTTGCCTATGCTGCTGCTGGCCTCATGAGGGCACTTTGCCCTCCTTGCAGGGCAGGTGGAGGCTGGAGCATGCTGAGAGCTTGGACCTAATTGAGGTTCCCCAGGGCAGAGGCTGCATCCCGGCACTTGCAAGGGTTTCAGAGGGAAAAGCCCTTTTATGCAACCCAGCCTCTTTTTCATGTGGGCAGGAAGCCCCCTCCCACCATGCAGCTGGCTGGGTGAGAATTCGGCAGTCCTGGGAACCATTCCCCAGCTGGACACAGAACTCCAGCTGAAAGGGGTCTCCTTTGGGCTTCTAAGTGCCAGTCTGCATGCCTATCGGTGCTGCAGGCACTGGGTTATAGTCCTATATGACTATGCAGTTACAATCCCCAGTTCCTTCTAGAACCCATTTGGGTCCAGTAGTCAATGGGGGTGGACCAATCTAATAGGTTCTGCCTCCTGCAGGGGGGAAACAGCTCTTGAGAAACTCATTGCCACCAGATTGTGACCTGACTATGATACGGGGAGCAAAGACAAGTCCACCAAATCCTGGTCACATAGGCACTGCTCCAATAAGAACATCAAATTGGATGAGTGACCACTATTCCTGGTTGAGCCCTGAATGACCTGGACAGGCCAATGGAAGTCATGGTTTCCATGAAATCTCAGTCTACCTCCAATCCCACCCCCAGGGATGGCAGGTTGAAGTCCCCCAGCAGTATGATGACCCGGGGTGTGGCACAAGAGCAACACAACCAGAGAACAGATCTAACTCCCCTTTATTGCTCCAACTGTGCCCCCAAATGTCCCCACATCCTAGAGCAAAGCTGTCACATGCATCTTTAGAAGCCTCTGGCTGCGAGTAGTCCAGTAAGCAAGGTTAGCTACACAGCAACCAGGGTGAGCAGTCCAGTAAGCTAGGTTAGCCGAACAGTAACTGGAGCAAGAAGTTCAGCAAAGCAGGCAAACTGGGCTAATGGTCTGAATTTTGATCATATGACCATAGGGATGCTGCAGTAGTTATAAGTATGAAAAATGGTCACAAGTCACTTTTTTCAGTAACGTTGGAACTTTGAACAATCACTAAATGAACTGTCATAAGTCAAGGATTATCTGTAATTCTATAATATGCTTTACCACCATAGCACTTAACAAGACAAATTCCAGTCCCTATTGCCATTGTAACTTTAGAACTTTTTGTATAGCAAGACATACACATTCTAGGAAAACAAAATTAGCATAGCTTTACTTTGCCATTTGGTTGGTTTGTCTAGGATCCAAATGTTGCACTACGTATTGTCATATATAAATATTTGCTTGAGAAATGTGGAAACATAAGCTAGGGGGCATGGTTGGTTTTAGCACATTAGGTATAAATATTTCTTTTCAGGTCCAGAACACAGGAGTGGGCTGCTGGGGGTTTGCAGGGGTTCGGGAGATCCTCTAGCTAAGATTCTGCACAGTTTGGAGAACCCCCAGATCCTACTCCTGGCTGGCCCCACCCATCCTGCCCCACCTCTCCCAGGAGTTCTCACGTGGCCCGTTTAGGTGAAAAATGGGCCTCCCAGAAGTTTGGGAAGGCTGGAAACGGGAGGTTGCCCAGGGAGGTGGTTTTTGCCCTCCCGGAGGCTCAAAGAAAGCTTCCAGAGCCTGGGGAGTGCCCCCCACCATGGTGCAGGAGGCCGGCCACGCCCACCCAGCAACTGGGGAGAGAACCCATTGCTAAAAGTTTTGAAGCCCACCCTGCTAGAACATAGTTATCAATCCTTAGGAAGGCATAATGACATTGACTTTTGAAAATTATAAATCAAAACTGCAGGGAATTGTCCACTCAGTTGGCAGGAGTCAACCAAATGAATAAATACAATAAAGAAGAGGGAGGGAGCCTTATTGACATTTTAGTATATGCATTCAGAAAACATATGTCTGCACTAGGTATATAAGCTACATACCTTTGACAATATGGAGAAGCTCTCTTTTCTTCCTGCATTACAATTTAAATCAAAAACACAACAGACAAAACTTGCAGGAGCTTTTAGATCTAAATCTAATATCATCCAGTCTGTTATTTCCTTATCTTAGCACATAGGAATAACGTGAAATAGAAAAACCACACCTCAAGGGTTCCGGTTTGCAGCGCTTTGGCAGCAGGTAGGAATCCGCGATCGTGCGCGGTTTCTGCCTGCGCTCACCGCTGGAGTGCCCCGAGCCAGCCGGCTTCGGGGTTAAGCCACCCCGTAGAGGTGGTGAAGATAGGGGAGACCTGGCAGGGTCGAGGGAAGCCGCATTTTTCCTCCTCAACTGGCTAAACTCCCTTTTCCGAAAGGCAGTAAGAGTGGCGGTCAGAAATGGCTGCCTCAAAGAAGCACTCAGCCGGAAAGAAAGTGCAGGAAGAAGTTAAGTGAAAGTTTTTGGCTGACCGGGACAAAAAGCAACAACTAAGGTACCCTGGAATTTAATTTTTGCAAAAGATACATCTCTCCCAAAGAAGAGTCGGAAGCAGCGAACGAAAGTGAAAAGGGAAAGGTTTGGTTTTTTTCACTCTCCTTCCTCACGCTGATAACGAGAAGATCTGAATAAAGAAATTGGAAAAATCCACTTTGGCACTAATAGGTAATTAAGCTGGAAATTTAATTAAATGCCAAAGGGACAATAAAGATTTCTGAATATTAAAAAAGCTTTTTTTTTGTTATAAGTGGGAAGGGAGAGGAAAAGAATAAGAGCAGGACTTGGAAGGAGGAGACTGCTTGGAATCTTAACAAGACTTCTAAAGGATACATTTTAACTGGAATTTTGCAACTAAATAGTAACCCCAAGAAGAGAAAGTGGAAAAAGAGGAAAGTGTTGAAAGAAACAGCTTGTGTGTATTTAGATTGTTTGGTGACTTTGGGATTTTTGGAAATCATATTTGATTGATTGACTAAAAATAATTGGCTGGTTGCTTAAAAAAGAAAGAAAGAAAACATTCTATAATGGCATTACTTTTGAATGGACTGAATGAACTGGATGAACTGAAAATCGAATTTAAAAATATAAAGAAGAGGAACAAGAAGGGAAGGGCTCTTCTGGCTCTACTTTTCAATTCTTAGAAATGGCGATTGGTGTTTACAAGAAACAGCAAGAAAGGAATACGCAGCAGGAAGATTGGGATAAAGAAGAAGCCATTTTTAATGAACAAGTAATTCTATTTGGGGAAGAAAGGGGAAAGGGGGGGGAAAGAGAATGGAGAATTTAAGACCTAAAAAAACAGCCAAAAAAGGGGGAAATAATGTGAAAAGGGGATATGTTGGAAAACAACAGAAAAGGGGAATACAGAAGAGGGAAATGTAGGTGGAGAGATGGGTAAAAAGGGGAGAGAGAAGAAGAAGAAAGGGAAGAGAAGTTACAAAGATCTGGAGCAAGATGTAAAGAAACAGGATTTATTCAGAGATAATGGGTGAAAATTTAACTGAAAAAGGGATTCTGTAAAGGTACATAAGATTGTATTGTTATATTTGTAATAGAAATAATGTTAGGAAATTGGAAACAACATATGTTTAAAAAGAGGAATAAAATAGTCTGTGTAATTTAGTGAAATTTTTGTGAACAAAATAAATGAAATGAAATAAATGAGAGAATTGAATTAGGAAGGAATGGGAACATTTTAACTACTCAATGTTTTATAAAATATAAGTGAAGTGGGAGGGAAGTAATTATGGAAAGTTTATAAGTGTTCCCATAGAAGTAGGATACTTATTTGAAAAGTAATTTGTAAAATGTTCAAGATTTAAATTAATATTAATATTAATGATAGAATTGAATTGGTATGGATTGTTGTTTTAATTATGTTATATATTTACAATTTTTTCTTTTTTTAAAATACATTGTGTAATTTTAGAATGTACCAAACAGAATCCAAACGGAAATTATGTATTACATTAAGCGTTATAATTTTAGGGGAAAGATATAAAGGCGTCATACTCCAATTAGTGATCACAGGAGAAATTTTGCTTAATGAGAAAACATAATAGACAGCTGAAACAGGACAGACAAAGAATATAAGCATGATGATTTAAATTGAGATGATGTAAATAAAATAAAATTAAGAAAGTTGAAAGAGAGGAGAAATTATATAGAAAATGTAGAATGATAATAAGATATGGAATGGAATACAAAAATGAGCATGAACTTGAATTTGTACGAAGAGATGTAACCCGGGATCAGGCTGCTTTCAAAAAAGATGTTTTATGTTTTTATGTTCTATGTTTTGTATGTTTATGTTTGTTTTTAAAAATCAATAAAATTTTCAAAAAAAAAAAAAAGAAAAGAAAGACCACACCTCTGAATAGCAGGCTATCATAAGTTATACACCATGTTCACCAATCAAAATTCCTCAAGCACCACCTCATGCCTCCCCAATCCTAATCTCTCATGCCCTCACCTCCTGAATTACAGAACAATATGTCAGACCATCTTTACTTGTGAGCCTGAAGTTCTATGTGGTTCCCTCTCAGAAACTTCTTCGTACAATCCAAATCAGCTTGTGCTACTATTGCTCCACATTCTTGGCAATCCCCCTATTAGTTATTTCCTGGAAAGTGAGTGAGTGCCAAGCAAATTTTCCTCAGATCTCTTTTCTCATCAGTTTTTTTACAGCAGTTTACCAATCAATTGTTTGTCTAGCTGCAGGAAAGTGTTTGCATGGAAATAAGAGCTCTGGGTTTTTTTTTCCCCTTAAAAGTACCAATGGAATAAAATATGTCTCTTCCTAGGCTTGCAAAAATGTTTTTGGCTCTGTGCTCCTAATTATCCAAATGTCATATCAGTCTCTTCAAGGTACTTTAGTCGATGTTAGTTCTGGCCAATGGACAAACTATGGGTAATATTTTCTACTCAGCAGGAGATCCACACTCAGCAAAGATCATTGCCACGCCCCCAAATTTCCCTTAGAGTACTGAAGCAAGAGCACAGGAAGATTTTGTTTGAACAAGTTTTCCAGTATCAACACACAAGCTTCTAGTCAAAAACATTTACAGATCATCTGATTACAGATCACTAAATTCTAAAGTGCTCCTTTCTCTGTGTTTGTATTTTCAGTATTTATTGCAACAGTGCATATTTAAGGCAGCTGTATTCTATATCATAGAATAGCAATTGCTCTCCAGTGTTTTAAGCTTTAGCTTTGAAATATGGAATAAAAATTTAGTTTTTTGTAATTGGAGCTAGCTGTTAGAGATTTTATTTTGTTAGAAAAAATATAAGGTCCTTATATTGTAACCAGATGTTTCCCTTTTAACCACATGATAAAATGTGGTTTTAAAAATAGCTATGTACAGTCTTTGTGCTGAGCTATTGAATGGAACTATCTGGTTCACAATAATAAACGGATCATTTCTCAAAATGAAGTGATAGAAAAACCTTGCCAATCTGTTTGAGTGTCATTGCTTTCTTCCTATATAGGTTTGCAATTTGAGTACAATATTTATTCATATTTCCAAACTACTGTATATACAGTCCAATCAATTCATTTAAAACCACTTGAAATTATAACCCTTCTGTCAATTTTTATCCAAAATTTTGCTAAAAGACCAGTGGAAACCCAGGGAAAGACCAGGGAAAAGTTTGGAAAGATCCAACTTAATTAGGACTATATTTAGGTGACTCATGGCCTCCCAACTTATACAACCAGCTCTGCTAGAAGTAGAGTGGAAGATTCTGGGGAAGATTGGCAAATGAATAATATTTAAAACTCTGAGCTCTGTATAAGAGGAGAATATCAATATATCAAATTAATATAAAAATCATCTAGTAGATATTCAAAGTAAAGATCTGATGAATCTTTGATACATAGTCTTTCCTCCCAAGAGATTGCATGTAGTCAAAGAGAACAGAAATCTAGACAGAACGTTGCTTGCACAGGCTTCTTTTGAAAGATAGAACAGTAGGAGTAAGGTATTTTCCAGAATGTGAAGCATCCAATCCTTACAAGCCAAACAACAATGTAATGGTTCCTCAATATACTTTCCATAAGGAATTAATTTCACATTGCTTTCACAAGTATTGCCAATACTGAGAATCAAAGAGCTTTTCTGTGAAAATAGTCTAAGTGCGCTTCCAAATAGGGGCTTTGAACCACTCCAAGATCAATTCCAGAAGTATGTATTCTCATAATATCAGTTTAGTTCAGCAGTTGAATTAATGAAGGTTTGAGTCATTGTGTCCAAAATGGCAGTGTTGGAAGTTCAAACCCTAACCCTCTCCTAGAAGAATGAAATATTCTAGGAAATATTAAAAAGGCAGAATATTATATTTCCCTGGATGAGAAAAGGAAAAACATGTTTTTAAAAACAAAGCATCTTCCTGCAGCTCCTTGCCCCTCCCCGCCGGCTGCAGGGTGATGGGATTAAGACGTGACATGATAGGATTAGCCCTCTATCCATCTCACCACATGGCATCTGGGAAGATTATATCACCCAGCAAGATTCAAACAAGCTACCCCTGCATGGCACTACGGGAGTCTGACAATCAATCAGG
The DNA here is from genome assembly GCF_049901735.1 of Notechis scutatus. Classification (NCBI taxonomy): domain Eukaryota; kingdom Metazoa; phylum Chordata; class Lepidosauria; order Squamata; family Elapidae; genus Notechis; species Notechis scutatus. The sequence goes on along the minus strand of NC_142025.1, from coordinate 72,515,332 downwards.
ATACGCTTCCTGTGGCCCAGGAAGTTCAAAGCCCAGAGAGGGCATAAAACTCAGGGACTCTCAGCATCTCTTCCCTTTTCTTTGCCCAAGAGCTCCAAGGTATGTGATCCTGTCCACCATTAAACCATGTTTCCCAACTGCCTCCATGTTTCCAGTGTCTTTTTTCCCCACTTGGAGCTGAACCCAGAACATTTCTTCCAACAATTTGGCACCCAAAGATGGGACTCCAAGCTAACCTGACCAATGGACCTGTCCAGATAAGCTTCCCCTCCAGCAGCAGACCCATTGAGTCTGTGGGTGAGTTTTCCTGGACCTTGGCCATTTAGAACAAAGGTTTTAAAGGGCTTTTGAGTGTGAGCTCAAAGGCTGCTTGGAGAGAAGGTGAGTACCTCTAAATTTTAATTTTATGTCCAGAAAAGTATGAGAAATGTGTGTATGCCTGTGTATGTGTGTGTGAGAGAGAATGGCTTCACCATTGGACAGCAGCTAGATCTCATTTTTTTGTCTGGCCTCTAGCCGCACCCCTGCCTGTTGCTAGCTCCTCCAAGCCGTGACAGGGAAAGCAAGGGAGTGGGCACCAGAGTGTGGGATCTTCTGTATATAAGAGGGAAAGCCAAGTGGGCTGTGACTGAAGGGTGGGAAAGAAATTTTTTTTGTTGTTTTTTGTCCTATAAAAGCCCAAAAGCAAAGCCTAGTTCAGGAAGTACCAGTACTCACTGCATAGGGGAGTGGCAGGTCTTCCCATATCCACAAGGGGTCTGAAAACCGTGGGCAGGAAAGGAGGTGCCAGTACTCACTGCATAGCGGGAAAAGACGGCAGGTCCAGGTGCCCAAAAAGGGGCCTGAAAACCGTGGCTAGAGTTCCCTCAGAAGGGAGTGCCCATACTCTGAAAGAGAACCAGAGTCTCCCTGGATGCTTTTTTGACTGAAAACCACGAGATGGAAGTTATTTTTCCTTTCTGTACCTGACTGAGCCAAAGTGAGCCCCACATCTGGGAGGGAGGATGGGAAGCAGCAGTTCAAAGGTGATGATTAGGAGTCCCTCTCGAGGCTTGGGATGAAAGGCAGAGGCCTGTCCTAGCCAGAATGGAAAAATGAAGAGCAAGAGAGAGATGCAAGAAATTGGCTTTGCTGAGGAATGACACAGGATGACAAATTTGGCTAAATAAAGGTACTTACTGTACAGGTGAAACTCGAAAAATTAGAATATCATGCAAAAGTTCATTTATTTCAGTAACGCAACTTAAAAGGTGAAACTAATATATGAGATAGACTCATTACATGCAAAGCAAGATAGTTCAAGCCATGATTTGTCATAATTGAGATTATTATGGCTTACAGCTCATGAAAACCCCAAATCCACAATCTCAGAAAATTAGAATATTACATGCAATCAATAAAACAAGGATTGTACATAGAACAATATCGGACCTCTGAAAAGTATAAGCATGCATATGTACTCAGTACTTGGTCTGGGCCCCTTTTGAAGCAATTACTGCCTCAATGCGGCATGGCATGGAAACTATCAGCCTGTGGCACTGCTGAGGTGTTATGGAAGACCAGGATGCTTCAATAGCAGCCTTCAGCTTTTCTGCATTGTTCGGTCTCATGTCTCTCATCTTTCTTGGCAATGCCCCATAGATTCTCTATGGGGTTCAGGTCAGGCAAGTTTGCTAGCCAATCAAGCGCAGTAATCCTACAGTCATTGAACCAGGTTTTGGTGCTTTGGGCAGTGTGGGCAGGTGCCAAGTGCTGCTGGAAAATGAAGTCAGCATCCCCATAAAGCTCGTCTGCAGAAGGAAGCATGAAGTGCTCCAAAATCTCCTGGTAGACGGCTGCGTTGACCCTGGACTTAATGAAGCACAGTGGACCAACACCAGCAGATGACATAGCTCCCCAAATCAACACAGACTAGAAACTTCACACTGGACTTCAAGCATCTTGCAGTGTGTGCCTCTCCATTCTTCCTCCAGACTCTGGGTCCTTGGTTTCCAAATGAGATGCAAAAGTTTTTTTCTCATCAGAAAAGAGGACTTTGGACCGCCCAGGTAAGATGCTTCTGACATTTGTTGTTCAGGAGCGGCTTGACAAGAGGAATACAACATTTGAAGCCCATGTCCAGGATCCCTCTGTGTGCTCTTGATGCACTGACTCCAGCCTCAGTCCATTCCTTGTGAAAGTCCCCAAAACTTTTGAATGGCCTTTTCCTGACAATCCTCTCCAGGCTGCGATCATCCCTGCTGCTTGTGCACCTTTTTCTTCCACACTTTTCCCTTCCACATAACTTTCTATTAATGTGCTTTGATGCAGCACTTTGGGAACATCCAACTTCTTTTGCAATTACTTTTTGAGGCTTTCCCTCCTTATGGAGGGTGTCAGTGATGGTTTTCTGCACAACTGTCAGGTCAGCAGTCTTTCCCATGATTGTGATTCCTACTGAACCAGACTGAGACCATTTAAATGCTCAGGAACCCTTTGCAGGTGTTATGGCTTAGTTAGCTGATTAGAGTGGGATACTTTGAGCCTAGAATATTGAACCTTTTCATAATATTCTAATTTTCTGAGATTGTGGATTTGGGGTTTTCATGAGCTGTCATCTCAATTATGACACATCATGACTTGAACTATCTTGCTTTGCATGTAATGAGTCTATCTCATATATTAGATTCATCTTTTAAGTTGCATTACTGAAATAAATTAACTTTTGTACAATATTCTAATTTTTTGAGTTTCACCTGTATGTGTTTAAATGGTTTTACTGCCCATCTTTTTCCTGAAGCATATGAATCCCTTTTCTCATATGTGATATCCCCATATTGTTAACAGTTTATCTGTTTAGTAACTGCAATACTGATGTGTTCTTGTTCTTTTTTCCTCAAACCCTGCCTGCAAGCTATCTACCCCCCTCCATTTCTTATCCTACAAACAATGCCTTTTTGGGGACGATTATCCACAAAAGGGGAGAGGGGACCTTGTTCTTATGTATTTCAGTCCTTCACAGATGATTCTACAACATGGAGCAGACCCTTCCAAACCTGACTGACCACCCTTACCAAACCAAGCCTAGTGCCACCCAGCAGACATGAAAGAAAGGACCCTGAGATGGACCAGTGTAGACTCTTTTTTTTTCAATCCCCAGAAGAATGCTTGTAATGTTTTCTTTGTTGTCTCATTTATATTGTAATCAATTTTATGTACTCATATAAGGATTGTATTTGAGAGTGGGAACTTCTGGTTTGAAAGGCTTCGGCGACAGACAGAAATCTGCGATCGTGCGCGGTTTCTGTCTGGGCTCGCCGCTGGAGCGCCCTGAGCCGGCTGGTTTCGGAGCTAAGCCACCCCGTAGAGGTGGTGAAGAGGGGGGAGACCGCCAGCAGGGTTGAGGAGAGCTGCATCTCTCCTCGTCAGCTGGCCATTACTCCCTTTCCCGAAGGCGGTTGTAGTGGTGGTCAGAAATGGCCACCACAAAGGAGAACTCGACCGGAAAAGAATGTGCAGGAGGAAGATAAGAAGTGAAAGTTTTGGCTAACCGGGTTAAATTGTAAAAGCAACAACTAAGGTACCCTGGAATTTAAACTTACAAAAAATAACATCGCTCCCAAAGAAGAGTTGGAAGCAGTGAAAGAAAGTGAAAAGGGAAAGGTTTGGCTTTTTTTCTTCTTCTCTCTCCTACTGACAACTAAGAGACTTAAATAAGAAATTGGAAAAATCCACTTTGACATCAATAGGCAATTAAGCTGAAAATAAAACAAAATGCCAAAGGGATAGTAAAGATTTCTGGACATTAAAAACTTTCTTTTTCATAAGCAGGAAGGGAGAGAAAAAGAATAAGGGCAGGATCTGGAAGAGGGAGGAGACTGCCTGGAATTAAAAAAGAATCTACAGTAAAACTTCAACAAGACTTCTAAAAGATACATTTTAACTGAAACTTTGCAACTAAATAATAACCCCAGGAAGAGAAAGTGAAAAAAAAGAGCAAAAAAGAAACAGCTTGCGTGTATTTGGATTATTTGGTGATCTTTGGATTCTTGGTTATTATATTTGAATGACTAAAATCAATCGGGTGGTTGTTTAAAAATTTATACAATGGCACCACTTTTGGATGAATTGAAAATGGAACTTAAAAAGTACAAAGAAGATGCACAAGAAGGAAGGGTTCTTTTGGCTTCGTTTTTCAATTCTTAGAAATGGAGATTTGGAACTATGAGAAACAGCAAGAAAAGACTGCAAAACAAGAAGACTGGGACAAAGAAGAAGCCATCTTTAACGAACAATGTGGGGAAGAAAAAGGAAAGGGGGGAAAGAGAATGGAGAATTTAAGACTTAAAAAAACAACCAAAGAAAAGAAAAATAATTCGAAAAATAAGTATAATACTGGAAAGCAACAGAAAAGGGGAATACAGAAGAGACAAATAGAGGTAGAGAGACAAGGGGGTAAAAAGGGGAGAGAGAAGAAGAGAGGGAAGAAGGAAAGGAAAAGAAGTTACAAAGGACCGGAGCAAGATATAGAGAAACAGGACCTATTTAGAGATAATGGGTGAAAATCTAACTGAAAAAGGGATTCTGTAAAGGTACATAAGATTGTATTGTTATATTAGTAATAGAAATAACTTTAGAAAATTGGAAACAATGATTACAATGATTAATGATTAAAATGAGGGATAAAATAGTTAGTGTAATTTAGTGAAATGTTTGTGAATAAAATAAGTGAAATAAAATAAATGAGAAAATTGAATTAGGAAGAAACGGGAACATTTTAATTAGTTAATGTTTTATAAAATATAAGTGAAGAGGGGGAGGGGAATTAACTATGGAAAGCTTATAATTGTTCCCATAGAAGTATGATATTTAATTGAAAAGTAATGTTAAAGATGTTAAGACTTTAATGAATATTAATATTAATGATAGAATTGAATTGGAATGGAATGTTGTTTTAATTATATACATTTATAATTTTTTTTTTAAAGAATACAGTGTGTATTTTAAGAATGTACCAAGCAGAATCCGAATGGAACTTATGTATTATATTGAATGTTACAACTTTAGGGAAAAGATATAAAGGCGTCATACTCTAATCAGTAACTACAGGAGAAATTTTGTTTAATGAGAAAAGATAATAGATAATTGAAACAGGACAGACAAAAAATATAAATACAATGATTTCAATTGAGATGAGATAATTAAAATAAAATTGAGAAAATTAAAAGAGGGGAGAAGCTATGCAGAAAATGTAAAATAGTAATAAGATATGGAATAGAATATAAAAATGAGCATGAACCTGAATTTGTGTCTGTACGAAGAAATGTAACCCGGGATTATGCTACTTTCAAAAAAGATGTTTTATTTGTATTTTTTTTTTCTCTTTGTGAAAACTCAAATAAAATTTACAAAGGAAAAAAAGGATTGTATTTGAGAGTGGTTGCCACAGCAAGTTTTGAACACCTTGGACTTCTGCCTGGTGGGAGGGAAATTTGTCCAGCATCAGTGGTGGTATTCAGCTGGTTTGCACCAATTCACATGAACTGGATTTGGCATGGATCCCTGAACCGGTAGTAACTTCTGACTGACCATGCCCCCAACCTGGTTGCCACTCGCTCGCTTGCCCTGCCTGCCTGTCCACCCGATGCTCGCCCACCCAGTCTTAATACCTTAAGTACTTAAGATATTTCTTTTTTTTAACCTCCCAACAATCAGCTGTTCCTACGAACAGCCGGGACCCCCTCGCTACTTACTGCTTTGGCCAGCAGGCTTTTCTGGGCCCCAGGGAAGCTTTCTGGGAGCAAAAATGCCCCCTCTAGAGGCTCCTTTGAGGCCAGGAAGGCCCCAAAACAGAGTATGGAGAGGTGCTGCATGCCCCTCCTAGGCTCTGTTTTTCCCCCCTGAAACCCAGGGGGGCCTTCTGGAAGCAAAAACACCCCCCCCCTGAGGCTCGTCTGAGGATAGGAAGGCCCCAAAACTGAGCATGGAGGGCTGCTGCACATCCCTTCTATGCTCCATCTTTTTTCCTTCCTGAGCCACAGGGGAGCTGACTCTTCAGACCCCTGAGGCCAGGAAGGCCCAAAAAATGGGGTGGGGGTGGGGTGGTGCTGCAAAAAAAAACCTACACAATTACATGGCCATGCCCACCTAGTCACGCCCACCTAGCCATGTCCACCATGTAAAAAATTTGAATCCCACCACTGGACTGGAGGTTGAGAGCAGTATGTTGTGGATGGTTTATGAATCCTATTTTCATCATTCTGGAAAATTAAGTTTATAATTGTTTTGAACATGTACACTTTAGACCAGGGGTTGCCAACCTTTTGGACCTCAGGGACCACCAAACTCGTAATTTTAGATCCCAGGGACCACTAACTGGTTATGTGGGCATGGCCTAATTTGTGGGTGTGGCTTGGTGGTCATGTGACTGGCTGGCCATGGCTTGTATGTAAATATTATAAATATTTATATAAATATTGAATTTTTTTATTAAAAAAGAGCAACTTTTACCCAAAATCAGGCAAAGCAGGCAGGCAGATTGAGTTGCTCACAGAATCACAGATTCATTCAGAAATCTATCTATTTGCCATTGGCTAGCTCAGTCTGTCACATAAAATTTCCTTGCAAGCAAACTCACAAAATCAACTCACAACACACCATGCATATATATATATATTCTAATTAAAACAATTAAAAGTTGCAACCTACATAAAGCTTGAACAATACGTTTTATTACAATAATAGAATTGCTTTTCTGTGAAGCACGGCATTAGGATGACATAAAAAAATGTACATTCATGATCTAAAGGAGAAATGGTATGTAAATCAGGCTTTAATATGCCTTACAAGCTAATTACTTCCACTAAAGAAATACCAGGACCAGAGGAAGGGAAATGAATATTTCAATTATCAGAGTTCTGGAATTGTATTCATGTCAGCAATCAACATGACATCTGATGAGAATGTAATGAACACAGCAAGATGAATATTGAAATTGACTGCAAAAGATTTGGTTAAGGTGCAATTTATAAATTTAAAATTGGGGGGTGGAAAAGGAGGGGAAGAGCGAACTATGATGCACTCAGGCAAAGAAATCCAACTAGTTGTTTCCTGGGCCCATTATCTACATTTCTTTTATTATTATTTCTTTTATACTTCAGCCAATTTCTTTATCTTCTTTGACAGTTTGTCATTACTTGTACTGGTAGTTGGTTGTTAAAATACAGCAAAATGTCAGGAAAAAGGACAACTAGTAATTTAAGACCCTCATTGTCAGACTGTGATTAATTCTCCTGCTGTTCCGAACTGGGAAAGAATTGCTTGGAACACTATAGCCTTCACAACCAGTAATTTAGATATTTAATTCCCCCTTCCCCAAGAATTATAGACTCTTTTTTATAGGCTCTTATGGGCAGCGTGAATTCCAATACTGTATCTTGAACAGAATAAGTTTTTAGAACAAAGCAAAACAGTTTTCCTTTTTGCTTCTGTATACTTCTGGGTCCTTTCCAACCAGTCCTGCTGGGAGAATCCCACCCTTTCCCTCAACCTTCAGGAAGGATAATTGGAAGGATACCCAAGAAAGCCTACTGTGACATTGCTTTTCTAGAAAACTGGATAAACTTTCCAGAATACTTGTTTAATAATATTCAGTGACATGGACATTGAAAGACAAAGGTCTCCTCAATGTCACAGCCAGGGCTGTCTTAATGCATGGGCCTGATGTTTGCCTGATGAGCATAGGGGCCCTATACTAATCTGTGTATGTATCCCTCCAATTCATCTTGTATCAAATAAATACAGCAACTGTATGGCTTACTGAATATTATTGTGTTTTTCAAGCCTTGTGTATTGTTCACATGTTTATCATGTTAATTAGTTGTTGCTGCACAGCATGTTTTGGAAGTGCCAATAAAATAAATATATGTTTAATTTTATCAACCATTTACATTTTTATTCCTGTGAGTAGTTGTCGTAGAGGCAGGGGTGGGTTTCTACCGGTTCTGTCCACCTCTGTAGAACTGGTAGCTCTGAAGAGCAACAGACATAGGACCGGTTCTATGTCTGCTGATGTTTTTGCCCACCTGCCCACTCGGGCTCTTACCTGATCTTTATTTCCTGATTTTTCAACTTCAGGTGCCAAACAAGGCACAGCTGCAGTTTTAAAAGCAGGAAAAGAGGGCTGTTTCAAAGGCTGTTTCTCTGCACAGCATGCTGATGACGATTTACAGGCGTGAGGCTCACAGCGTGCAGGGAAGCACATCATAAATCACCAAACCTCGTAAATCCCGAACCGGTAGTTAACCCTGTCATATCCCACCCCTGCGTAGAGGCCCCAGTAAACTGCTTTGCCCAGGGCCCAAAATGCTGTTAAGATGGCCCTGGTCACAGCAGGTAAATGTAAAGTCTTCCCTTGTCTGGTTGTGTCCAACTCTAGGGGAAAGTGCTTGTCTCTATTTCTTAGTTAAGGGAGAAGCGTTGTCTGAAGGTATTTCCATGGTCATGTGGGCAGCATGATTATACACTGAAGTGCCTGGAACACTGTTACTTTCCCAACAATGTGATACCTATTTATCTACTCACATTTGCATACAGGACAGTAACAATTTTTTTTATTAATACCAGCAGCATTTTCACTTTCTGAGACAGCTGGGATACCAGAACAACACATTAAGTTCTTTAAACCCTACTATTAATTTTTATGGATATTTATTATCAACAAATCAATCTGATATGCAAACACTCCAATAAGTGAGTGTTTTAACATCTATAGTAAGGGTATCACAAAGTATGGACATCAAATTATGATTTATACAACAAAAATAACATTTAGAATATATTGGATTCCGTTTTGTTTGTATAGAAAAGAACTGTCAAAAATAGAAATTGGTTAAAGATGTTATAAGGATAATGTTTCTTTAACAAGTTTCTACAATGTCCTGCAGTTACTAAGTTTAAGGAGAAAGAAGTATAAATATAATTAAGCAATAAATGCTAAAATTTTCAGAGGATAATATTCTTTTGAACTATATACATAGAATTTGGCAACAGGACAACATAATTGGATTCTCTGTGCTCTTACTATGGCCATAGGGGGAAAAATGTGTAGCCCCACTCATTCAATGGATTGATGACCTGATTGCACTTGTTCCTTATCCAGGGAGGAGCCATTGATCCAGCTTAATCCCCATCTGCTAATCTTCACAGCAGTGTTTTCATTCTGACATTTATCCTGCATCTGGAAGCTGGGACAGCAACAAGTTTCCTTTAATGAAATGCATGGTAACCTGGAAGGAGAGGAAGGCACATAAAGTTCAGGGTAGCCAATTCTAGATTCTCTCAGGACATGTGTAATAGGGTAGAATGCTATAGCTTTAGTTTGACAAGATCTGTTCATTAGGTGTAAGTAAATAAAATATTGAACTTGGTTAGTTTTTGCTGTGTGGTCTATGGGCTTGGGCCTGGGCCTGATCCCTTGTATAAAACTCATCCCTAAATATTGCTCCTTATGCATAAAATTGTATAAAACAACTGAACAACTAGACACAAGAACAGTTTTTTCCCGAAAGCCATCACTCTGCAAAACAAATAATTCCCTCAACACTCTTCAACTATTTACAAAGTGTACACTACTATTACTGTTAATCTTCTCACCACTCCTTATCACCCATCCCCTCCCACTTGACTGTTTCCTAGTATGATTTGATTGTTGATTGTACCCTATGACTATCATTAAGTGTTGTACGTTATGATTCTTGATTCTTAACGAATGTACCTTTTCTTTATGTATACTGAGAGTATTTACACCAAATGTGTCCAATCACACTTGGCCAATAAAGTATTCTATTCTATTCTATAAAATTTTATTTAATCTGTCAGCAACTAAATATTGTTCTGATAGGTTATAATCATTATTCAACAAAGAAAGTGGTTTATAATTCTTAATTAAGATCTTGCCCTTGGAAGGCATGGATAAGGGAAAAGGGGAGAAGAGAAGCTGCTTAGGAGATCATCTGACAAGAGAGGCAGAAGTTCACAATCATTTAATGTTCTAAGAAGAAAACTTGGGAAGAACCACCCTAATTGGTCTAGTAAATAAAAATGGCGATACGAAGTTTCAGACTTGCAAGATTTTGTTAATGTTGTCTTACAATGAAATAGGTGTAGCTCCTCTTGCCATACTTTTACCCGGGAAGGCCAACATTTCCTGATATACAGAACAATTAAATGTCAGAGCAAAATAGCTTTGGACTTTTGACAGTATTATTTCCTGTGGTAAAACAATGAATGCACTAAAGCAGGCAATTATTTTATAAATGGCAAAAAATAGTTAAACTTGTCTGCATTAGTGTGAGTCTAAGTCACAATTCTGACTCATGAGGAAGCAGAAAATATGATAAAATGTAGTATTTTTATCATATATTTACCATATTACATTTCTCCTTAATACTAGGATATAAGACCAATGATAAAGTTTTTCAGCTGTAGAAGTTTTGTTTTGTTTGCAGTTCCTAGCATATGAAACTAGTCTCAGTTCTATAATAAGTTTATGAGAGGAAGAACAGCAGAAGGAGGAATGTGTCAGTGAACCATTTTTTTGCAGAAATTCATAGGATTCTTCTGTAAATCTTATGCTGCTAGTGGAGGATTTATCCTTCATTTGTGATTATTATGATTATAATTATGATTCAGCAGGGATCATTGGATTAGAAGGCAAAATGATTAGGCTGTTCTAAGAAAGCAGCCCTAATCTGCATCTCGAAATCTATTTTACCGAACTGAATAATGAAGGATGTAAAATGCAAGTAATGTGTGTGTTAGATTGACCTCTCTGCTTGAAATGGAGTTCACACCATTTCAACTTTTCCTCAGATGGTATAATGGCCTATACCAGCTCTGTTAGTCACTGCATTGTTCTAGTTCAGGGATGTCAAACTCAATTTCATTGAGGGCTGCATCAGGACTGTGGTTGATCTTGGGGGGCCAAGTGGGCATGGCCAACTGGATGGGCATGGCCAGCTTGATGCCACTCCCCAAATTGTTGGCATGTTTCCTCTTCGCTCTGGGTAGACCGGGCAGAAGTTACGCTGGCTGATCTTTCTTCACACTGGGTAGACTGGGCCGATCTTTCCTCTTCGCATTGGATAGACCAGGACAGTCCTGTGGGCTACATCGGCCCATGGGCCTTGAGTTTGACACACCTGTTCTAGTTAATTGATTAAATATTTCCATTGAAAGGTCCATTGAACTCTTCAACATTAATTTTGAGCATGCAGTGAAACAATTTAGGTATTTCTCTGGGAATCCCAAACAACCCCCTCCCTCCCCAATGTATATGGCATTGTTGATCTTTTCTCCAAATTTTATAACAAGGCTCAGGGAAAGGTACCATTTATCAGCATCAAAATGCTAGTAGGAGTCACTTTGAAACTTCCTGTAAAAGTAGTGTTTTGGTTTCCTTGAACCATGCACATTATTTTGTCTGGAATAAACACAAGTTTCAAAACTTTTCAACCCCACAAACTGTTCTTTAAATAAATAATTTGTTCAGTTTCTCTTCATTTCCTTACCCAGAGTAATTGCATATCCAAGAAAATCATTTCACAGGAAATGTACAATCAAAACATAAGGAGAAAAAAAGATGGTCATTCACCAAAGAAATGAAGAAGAAAGATGTGTATTTTCTCTTTTTGGAAAGAAATCAAGTGAACGATTGTAATTTCAGTAGTGATGTGCTTCTTTTCTCAGAAAAGCTCCAAATATTTTCCTGGTTTCCTTATTTAACCCAATCCTGGTTAAGAATTTGAAAGAAGTAATGTATGTTTTGCTACATTCAGAGATATTTTCTGCAGCTTTGGCAGCACAGAAATGTAAGCAGATGATGTATTCCCAAGCTGTTCTGGGAAAATAGAGGCCATCCATCCTTTGAGATCAAATGTCATAAGTTACTTCCTGCGAGGAGCAGTCCTCAAGTTGCTCCTTGTGGAATAATTTATAATCTTTAATCTCTTTTAACATTAGATCAGGAGTTTATTTTTTCAGTATATGCTTCATATAAAAGTCTGCTAGTAAAGCAGGCTGTATTTCATACTTTGGGGCTAGTTATTTCCTGCTTCTTTGATGCTCTCTATTATGAATAGGTATTTTTCTTTGGAAGATTAATCATCTTCATTCATTTTATTTTACTTAATTATTAGGCATTACTGTTCCCAAGAAAACAGTTCCTATAATCCTATACAGAGATTCTCAGCAATCAGTCTGTAGCTACACTAGTATTTTATTAAAGGGAAAGTTGGGACTCTGAAGAAGCAGGATAGGAAGAATATTGATCCTTTGAACTTTTGTGTTAGAGGAGATTCCTCAGCATATCATGGACAGCCAAAAAACAAACTGATGGATCATTGAATAAATCCAGAGCTCTCAAACTGATGGATCATTGAATAAATCCAGAGTTCTCACCAGGCTCCAATTATCCTATTTCAGGTCCATTACAGAAAAACTCTGCTTTTTGGAAATTGCTCTAACGCTATGAAAGATAGAAGGGAAGAAAAGAGGATGACTAGTAGCAAGATGGATGGACTTAGTTAGAGTGGTGGTGAGAGCATAGTTTAAAGACCTGAAAGACCAAATTATAGATAGATCATCATGGAGAAAATCCATGTATGTGGTCATGTGGAGTCACATATGACTTGGTGGCACATAATCTAGCTGGCTGGCTACTAAAAAAATTAATAACTGATTGATTAAATTCTAAAGACAGATTTTCCAAAACATCATAAATTTTAGGTTGATGAAGCCCTGTCCTTAAGTTGGTGTTCAGCCACAGAAATCATATTTCTGTGTTTAGTCATAGAAGTAATATAATTGACAAAATATGCCCAGTCTATTCCATACCCTAACCCTAACCGTTAAATACAAAGAAAAAAATACACAGTAAAATTAAAAAAATTAGATTTATTTTTTTAAAGTAGCCACCAATATAATAGAAAAGCTATAGTGTATACAAAGTCTCTACCCACAGATTACCAATAGAAAAAACCTAACCAGCATATACTAATTAGATAGCATTCTAGAAAATTAGATGGTCAGAAATCAGCATGTTTTAATAATAATAAAGAATAGAACAAGGATCAGCATTAATGGGGTTCTAGAAATTCACTTATTCTTGATCTCAAGTTTAAAGAAAACTTCAGATTTAAACACTTGATTATTTTTTAAACTTAAAAACATGTAAAATATATCTTGCTCATTTTTTGCAAAGATACTATGTTTTATTTTATGTAGTCTTGTTTAATTATTATTATGACTCATAGCCTTAAAAGAAAGCAGATATAGACATGCATGAGGAGGTCAAAGAAGTCAAGATTATAGAAACAACTGCACAATGAAAGTCTGCCACTTATTTACATGCATTATAGATTTCAATTGTGTGGTCACCACCCACCACCTTGGGTTTTTTTATCCATGCCCATGGAAGGAGGAAATGGCTTGGATTTCTCCATGTCTCTGACAGAAAATTCAAATACAGTGGCCAGTTAAGTATCAAAACTTTTCATAATTTCATTCACACATACAACCTAGTATATGTCATGATGAAAGTCTTTTATATCATGGGGAATGATGCCAGGAATTGTCACTCAGCAACATCTGGAACAGCAAATATTCTCCAACTCTGATTCTACAAAATATATCCAAATTATATTTAGGGGAAAACATATATCATAACTGTTCATGTGGCTTAGTTGCAAACTATATCTCAGCTCTATGAGTGAAAGTGAATAACAATCAATAGAAGCCAGAGTTGACTGGAATTACGGGGGTGGGTGGGGGTGGAGTGTTAACTTACAAACTCTATTCCCAATTAAAACCAATTATTGTTTATTCTGTAATGCTCCTCTCACTTTTAATCAATGTAAAAAAATACTAATATAAAATAAATTAATGGAGAGCAATAAATGGGAATGCAAGCTGAAGGAAAACCTTGTCTTCATTGCTCTTTTTATTATGTGGCATACCACTGAACAAATATCCAGATGCCAAAAACATAGTATCATTTTGCTCATCACAGCAGTATTTTCATGCTGACACTTGTGGGATAAATTTCAAAGAATTTCATATGAATGTCTTTTTAACATCAAATTCAGTCCATGATTATTGTGTCATAATCTCAAACCTATACACAGTGTCAACAGGGCTAAGCTGCGCTCTATGCCTGAAAAGTCACATTGAAAGATGGACAATAATTTTAACTTGTACCAGTAAACAGGTCTGACATGAATAAATCTTGGGTAAGTGGGACACAAACACACATTTATTCTTTCTTCTGACTCATAGATAGTTTATCTTCACAATTTCTAATCATGATCTGCATTAGAAAGAGGAATGGAGATGCAATTTCCTGATTTTGATGGCGGGTATAGCACTTAACGGTAAAGCACCCAACTTCCTAAAAGCTGGATACCTAAGAAAGGCTCCTGTTTCAAGAAGGCTTAAGAGCAAAATAAAAATCAATCTCTGCCAAATTTGAAATCCACCCCTTAACCCTGACCCGCCACCAAACGATATGTAAAGAACAAATTGTTGCCAGATCATCTGAAATCACTGCCTAGAATCAATGCCTGCAGGTTGGAAAAAAAAATTGGAGTTGCCCCAGGCACAAAAACACTGCATGCCACTGCAAATACTAATTCCACATCTAGAAGCTTTTCCACCTTTGAGATACACAAATGTGTGTATATTTTTGTCTTCTGCTGATATTAGCATATCCATGGACAAACACTGACATTCTGCATTTCCACAGATATATCCTTCTAACTGTTGCCAACCATCAATGTGATGCTTACTCTCTCCCCAGCTAACAGTGGAGTCACCACAATACTATTGCCACTAGCTGTGATTCTCCAAGGTTTTGCAGGCTATGTAGCTAAGGCTGTTTCCTATTCATTTTTTTTTACGTGAACCCCTGCTGCTTTATAATGGCAGCGTGCTTTAACTCAGACATAAGGAAGACCCACAGTTTCTAGTTTACCCTTTTCTATGATAATGAGCATAAAGACAGTACTGAATTTTTGTGTCATAATATCTTCCATTTTAGATATAGAACTACGTGAAAGGCCCAAAACCAGAGGATTTTACAGTAATTTTACACCTTCGTTTTAGAAAATGTAACTATTTAAGATACGTTTTTAACTGATGCATAGTGCTCAATCTTTTTTGTTGTTTCAAAAAAACTATTTTGAAAATACCTTTGGAAATATGTGGACAATATTTAGTGAGATTTCTGAAACTATATAGGTATATGATTAACACATAGACTTTACCCTTGATAGCCACATTATACAAGATATAAAGCATGCAAATAAACAGACACTGGCATAATTACATTGACCACAAATTGTTTCTTTCATAAACTGCATAAAAGTTTATATTATAGATAGATAGATAGATAGATAGATAGATAGATAGATAGATAGATAGATAGATAGATGATGGAGGGAGGGAGGGAGGGAGGGAGGAAGAGAGGGGGGGAATCCTAGATTAGCTTTTTTACACCAAAGGTCATGGACTTCTTCAATTTTCCCCTCTAAGTTTGGCGAGAGATAAGGAAAACAAAAAACAAATGTAGGAAATTCTCTTCTGCCAAACCCATTCTTTTCTGAGACTAGCTTCTCAATATATTGGAATCTCGCCAAAGACTAGTTAGAAGACTAACAATGATGGGGTTTAGATGGGAGGGAGTCTAGCCAAGAGAATTGGAAACCTGTTGGATTCGAATCTTCCCAGCAGTTTATTAAGCTCATAAGCCAAGAAATGTTTAGACTAGACCTGAAACTGTTACAAATCACTTATTGCAATGTACAGAAAAAATTATGAAACAAGCAAGAAAAGCCTATAAAGGTAGAAGACTAAAGGCAGATATAGAAGTGTATGTTCCTTTATTGCTCTCAGTTCTAAACAATCGTAAGGAAGACATAAGGTTGTTATTTTTTACAACCTCTGAAAATATAATGTTTGTTTGAATTTAGAATGGTTGTAACTATCAGTTAAAGAACAAATTGTAAAAAAAATGCTTCACAATTCTAACTTCAGTCCATAAGCTTATTCCCTCTCACTCATGTAGTAATAGTTGCTCTAAGGCTACCAGACAACTTTCTTTTCTGGAATTTAACTTGACTTGTATGTGGGCCTGGATTTGTCATATTCTGCTCATTTTTACTCATTTCCCAAATGCTTTACAGCAAAGAAACAAATACAGATGTCTGGCAGCAACAGGGTAATGTTTTTTGTTCTTAATCAAATAGTCATAGACAAAGAGAAAGATTCCAGAGCTGTCGCAAGGGGATTCTGACTTAAGTGTCAGATGGGAATTATACAGATCTTTTAACACTAATTTTGTCTTCTATAGGATGCTTCAACCAATAAAAATAAGTACTTTATACAAAAATATAAATTTAAAAGAAAAAATAATTTGCTTGGATACCTGACAGTGTATCTCCAGGAGCCAAAGCTGCATGCCAAGAGAATTAATCGAGATGATAGGGAATGCTCTTCCCTTACAATTTATAAACCCAGTAATCAGTGTAGATGCAGCTCAGTTTATCTTCCACTCTAGGGAATATATGTGAAAGGCTGCTAGTATTCCTAGAGGCAAACATTCTTCTGTGGAAAAGAGATTGCCACATATTTAACTCCAAAGTTCCTGAGAACTTTGACATCCATTGCTGCATAGCTTCTTTACTTTCATGATGATAACAAATATTTTGAATTGCAATCTTATGTCTTCATTCCTATTCTCTTTCCTACAAGTATTATCCTCATAATTGTTGTCATTTAGGTATTCCATTCTCCATGTTGCATCTATCTATAGTTTTCATCACCTATAAAATGAATTGATTTAATATTATTTTTGAAAAAAACTAGTATCTGCTGTAGAAAAAGCAGGAAAGGGACGTGAGGGAGGAAAAATAGACAAGGTACCTAAAATTCAATTTTCTTCAAAATCTTCAGTTTTCTCTTGTTTCAGATTTAAGTCAGATAACTTTTCAGTGATAGCTTTTAACTTGGATATTTAGGCAAAGTGTTTTTAGAAGAATTCCCCCCTTTTTTTCTATAGTAATGATTGAAAAAGAAAATGTTTAAGGGAATCTTTTCCTCTAGTAGCAAGTATTTTTCAATTAAGATACTCGCGCACACACACATAGTCAGATCACAGGGAAATAGTGAAATATCAGACTCATAAATGGTGTCTAGATGCCAGCATTTCTAAGATATGTTGAAAACAGTGGAGGAGGAGGAGGAGGAAGAGGAGGAGGAAGAGGAAGAAAGCAGCAAACTTCTTTTTTAAAGGCTCAATTATCCCAAGTATTTGTGTAGTTTATTTAGATAGAATGTCACATTTTCTATATTGCAATAAAGTCAGCTAAACCAAAAGCCCCCTCCCAAATTGTAATGAACAAAAGCTATATTGTGGTCTACTTTGTAAAGCAGGACAACAGTTGCCCTTATGCTAGTGAGTGAAAGCCACTATGCCACCTGATAATTGCCCTATTGGGATCTGCAAAATCTTCCATCTGGTTCCTGGATGCACTTCAAAATATTAGTTCTAATCTTTACAGTTCTGAGTGGCTTCATTGCTATTTATTACAAGGAGAATTGATTATCCAGGTGCCTCATCTCATTTAAGGTTATTAAAAGTTCTGACCTATGAGGGGTAAGATCTGTGGGGCTCAGAAACAGTCACTATTTTATGGAATAGTCTTCCTCCATACATCTGACAGACACCAATTCAGGGGCCTTTCAAAACGCTGTCAGGAAAGAATTGTTCAGCAAAATATTTAAGAGTTGATGCTGACCAATTTTTTTTTCTTTTAGATTAATTTTGCTGTGATTATTAACTTTGTTATATTATAGTTTGATAAAAGTAAATTACTGGGAACTGTATGATTTGGCAGTATATATGAAATAAATAGGTATTGCATTGTTCAGAGCATTATTATTAATTATGCTTCCTTTTTCCTTAAAAAGGAAATATACTACTTCTGTTATTTCAGATAAAGCTAATTTCTCCCAAGAAGTTGTTGGCATCTACAAGACTTCAGTAATTGTGAACCTAGGACATGTATGTCAAAAGTAATACACCATGTTTTGGGTGACACACCAGCATTCAATAACATCCAACAATACTATTCTCTAAAGCAGGGGTCGCCAACCTTTTGGACCTCAGGGACCACCAAACTCACAATTTTAGATCCCAGGAACCACTAACTGGTTCTGTGGGCATGGCCTAATTTGTGGGTGTGGCTTGGTGGTCATTTGACTGGCTGAGCATGGCTTGTATGTAAATATTATAAATATTTATATAAATATTGAACTTTTTATAAAAAAAGAGCAACTTTTACCCAAAATCAGGCATAGCAGGCAGGCAGATTGAGTTGCTCACAGAATCACAGATTCATTCAGTGATCTATCTTCCATCAGCTAGCTCAGTCTCCCAAATTTGCTTGCCATGAGTCTGCACTGAATTTGCTTGCAAGCAAACCTTCAATCCTAAGGGAGGTTCGGCTGTGCTAAGCCAAAGATCTAAAGATTAGCTAGAAAGCAAGAAATCCAACCATTTCCTACTTCCTAGCTAATCTAAATCTCCCGGCACAGCAGAACAGATGATGGTTGGAAAAAGGAAAAATAGAAACTTAGCAGGCAGGTTTACTGGGTAAGGAGTGAGTGGGTGGGGAGGGTTCCTGCGGGCCATGTGAGCGGCGCAGCCTTGTGTTTCTGCGCAGCCTGGATTAATTGCTTTGTAGGGGTGCTCTGGGGGTGAGATTTCTCTGCGGCCCACCAACATTTTCTCAAAGCCCACCAGTTGGCGACCACTGCTCTAAAACACACCTTGTTCTTACATAATTTTTGGAGGCTGCAAATGCCTTGTGAGAATGGGTATGCTGCTATGTGTCCTCCAGAGTTTCCAGAAATTGCACGAGAGGCTGTAGTCTTGCGAGATCTCCAGAGCATCCAAAAATGAATTTGTTTAGCTCATATTTTATTTTTGTAATTATTTAATCTTTCTTTATATAATACATAGTAACACTCATGATTGGACTGTATTTTTTTAAAAAAGAGTGCATATATAACTATGTTTTGTTCTATTTTTCAGAGTGGAAAAGACATGCCAGCAGAAAAGTTAGGTATTGTTTAAATTTTTGACATGCTGAACCCAAAAGATTTGCTATCATTATCTGAAAAGGTGATGATAGAAATCGGTACATAGAAATACTAACCATTAATTAACTTAAAAACACGAATCTTTGAATTATCTAATTGAGAGAATCCCATTGTGGGAAACAATCAAATCCTGAAATGCTTCAATTCAGTTGATCAAAAAGATCATAGTATCTTTCTAGTACCCTGCAAACCTCTTTAGCAATATACAGGATTTATTCAAAAGAGAGGATGATACTGAATTGGGAGATAGTCCACTCCCCAAAGAAATAATGCAGTGTGTGTGTGTGTGTGTGTGTGTGTGTGTGTGTGTGTAAACATGGATCAAAATTCTATGCAATGTCCATTATCTCCAGCTTGTCAATTTAGGATTCCCAACTCCTGGAGAATCTTTTACTCTAAATATGTATGTGTGATGACATAGTGGTAAAGGTATGTATACAGTTGTGTGTATATGTAAATGTATCAGCTATGTGTATCAATATGTATCAGATACTACTCTTTGCAAACAGACAAAACAAAATAGTTAATTAATCTAAATGACAAACTACTGATTAAAACAAAGTATCCCTTTTATAAAATTATTCCCTCATAAACATATATAGGGCTTTTTATCTATCATCCATTATCATGTATATAAGTATGTGTGCACAGTTACACACAAAATCACTCCATGTTTTCCTCTCTTTCCAACAGAAACATCCCCTTCCCCCAAAACAATTATTTTAAAATACAGGAAGGAAATAAAGAAGTTACACTAGAAAGTAGAAAGTATTTAGCAGGTTCTGACCAGTTCTGGAGAACTGGTAGCGGAAATTTTGAGTAGTTCAGAGAACCAGCAAATACCACCTCTGACTGGAGATTTTACAGTATCCTTCACCTGCCACGCCCACCACGGCCACAGAATCGGTAGTAAAAATATTTGAATCCTGCCACTGCTCCAGATATATATCCTAAAGGACTGGTATATAATTAGCAGATATTTTTGGACTGGGCATGATCATTGCTTTGATGACTTAGAGGACTTTTGTAGAAGGCAAAAAAGTTTGATGGAGTTAGGAAAAATCTGTTACCAATGGAGAAAAAACATGTTTTAAGTACAAAACATGATGAAGGGATGTGGAAGTTGGTCTGATAGACATTTCTCTAATGCACATGAGTATAAAAATGGCAGGAAGTAAAGTGCAATCAGACATGCAAGATTCTACTACAACAACCAATCTTAATAAAAGTAGTTTTAGTCTTCCTGTGGAGTTGATTTCTTGGTCTGGCTGCATAATATAGCTGGCTCCTTTTTACCATGTTAGACTTATGTACCAACTATAATCTGACATGAATAAACAGTCTTGCACCATTAATAATCTCCCTTTTAGTTATTACATGTGGACTATGTTTTCATTCATATTCACTACATTCTATATTCACATACATACAGGGGTGGGCTGCTGGGGGTTTGCAGGGGTTTGGGAGAGCCCCTAGCTAAGATTCTGTGCAGTTCGGAGAACCCCCAAATCCCACTCCTGGCTGGCCCCACCCACCTTCTCCTCCTCACCCAGGAGTCCCCATGCGGCCTGTTTTGGATGCAGGTAAGTGCAGGGCACACATGCAAATTCACGGAGGGCAAAAAACAGGCCTCCTGGAAGTTTGGGAAGGCCAGAAATGGGCCTATTACTGGCTTCCAGAGAGTCTCCGGAACCCAGGGAGGCTGTTTTCGCCCTCACGGAGGCTCGAGAAAAGCCTTCAGAGCCCAGGGAGGGCAAAAACGTCTCCCCACCATGGTGCAGGACGCCGACTAGGCCACGCCCATCCAGCAACCAGGCAGAGAACCCGTTGCTAAATTTTTTTTGCTCATTGTGAAAATGATGCGACTGGTTCAGTTAATTCAAAAAAGGGCAGCTAGAATGCCAATTGGTAACTGGTCAATATGAGCACTGGTTCCTAATCTATTTTCTCATGCATTTCAGACCTGTACTTAATTTCAGCCAGGATTCACCCACAAACCATTATCCTGGAGCTCTAGTCCTAGAATTACAGTATCAAGGAAGTATTTTTTGTTATACCAAACATCTGGGTTTTCAATATACCTTCTCAGTTGTGTTATAAATACAGAGAAGAACAGCAAAATGAAGTGTATCATATAATATTAAAAAAGAGGATGTCCTCAAGGTGGCAGCAAATAGTAGCTCTTCTGTATTTGTTTGCTTCACTCCTAGAATTTTGTTGATATATCCTAGTGTGGGAAGAAATATAGATCTGGTTCAGTTCCAAGCTGGGAGAAAGACACTGGAAACATGGAGGCTGATTGGAAAGATGGTTTATTGATGAAGCAGTACCACATGGATTTGTGGACAGTTGAGAGTGTGAGAGTGGGGTTATACCTTCTTTGGGCTATGCACTTGAACTTCCTGTTCCTGTGCAAGAACAAGTATTCTATTGGCTGTTCAGATTCCTATGGGGTCATGTAGGGATTATGTAGGGGTCATAGGTCGCTCTATAGGCAAAAGAGGAAATGCAAATCCTAGGTGCTGTCTGAGCTAAGTTTGATTGAAGTTTGTACTGATCTGGGCTCCTTCTAATCCTACCATTCTGCCTTTGTTTCAGAATATTTGTCTTGAATGGATTACCAAATCTGCATTTCTAAAAAGTTTACAGATTATAGATTAATAGAGTTGGGAAGGACTTTGTAGGTCATCTAGACCAACCTCCCACCCAAGCAGGGGTCCCTATACCATTTCTGACAAATGGAAGTCTAAACTCTTTTTGAAAGTCTCAAGTGATGAAGCTCCCACAAAGGAAGGCAAGCTGTTCCATTGATTGATTGTTCTCACAGTCAGAAAATTTATCCTTATTTCTAGGTTGAATCTCTCCTTGTTCAGTTTCCATCCATTATTCCTTGTCTGGCCTACAGGTGCGCTAGAAAATAGCTGGATCCCTTCCTCTTTGTGGCAGCCTCTCAAATATTAGAAGACTGCTATAATGGTCCTTCTCTTCACTAGACTAGCCAAGGCCATTTCCTGTAACTGTTCTTCATATGTTTTAGCCTCCAGTAGTCCCCTAATCATCTTGGTTGCTCTTCTCTGCACTTTCCCCAGAGTCTCAATATCTTTTTTATAGAGTGGTGACCAAAACTGGATGTAATACTCTAAGTGTGGCCTTACTAAGCCTTTATAGTACTGCACATGATCCTGATTGTATCCCTCTGTTAATGCAATTTAGGATTACATTGGCTTTTTTGACTGCCACCATAGACTGCTGGCTCATATTTAACTGGTTGCCCACTAAGACTCCAAGATCCCTTTCATAATTACTGCTATTAAGCCTGGTTTCATCCAGTCTATCTATGTACTTTTGGTTTTTCCTGCCTAAGTGTAAGATTTTCTCTACACTGAATTTCATTTTGTTAGATGGGGCCCAGTGTTCAAGTCTATCAAGATACATCTGGATCAATAATAATAATAATAATAATAATAATAATAATAATAATAATAATAATAATAATAATAATAATAATAATAATAACAACAACCATCTTTCAGTTATACAGTGTGTTGACTGGGTACATATATCTTGTGTGCATATTAATATTTGTATACATTTCTTACTAAGTTTACATTCAGCATTATATATCAATATAACAATATTATTTAATTTCTTATTTTATTTTCCAACCATTTATAAAATAAATCCCAAATTATATAATACTCCATTTCTTCTTGTTTTCTAATTGCCAATGTTAATCTACTCATTTCTGTTCATTTCTTCCGTTCCTATTAAAATTTTGTCTAGTTCAGTCAATTCATTATAAAACCTATCTGTTTTAACATCTTTTTCATATCTAGACTGTATTTGCATATATGACTACCAATTCATATCAATCCCTTATTCATTCACTTCTTGCTTTGTTTTGAATTCACCCCTTTCATTTAAAATGTCATTATATCTAAAAAATATGTCCCATTTTAAAAACATTTGGATAAACGCCTCCATTATTGATAACCAGACTGGTATTTTCATATACTGTCCCTTATTTTTTCCCATACTGGCAATAAAGCATCTCTAACATAATGTCTTTGAAAGTAATCATGTATCTTATTTTTCTTATGCCATAAAAAACGTACCAACCCAATTGTAGATTATGTCCCTCCAATGTTAAAAACTTGTGTTTCTTAATACAACCCATTCTTTCATCCACATCAATACCATGGCCTGATAACAAAAGTCCCAATTGGGTAGCCCAAATCCTCCTCTCATTTTTGTATCCTGTAACAGTTTAAGTTTAATCCTTGCTTTCTTCCCTTGCCATATGTATTTCAATATTATCTTATTTAAATCATCAAAATATTTTCCCAATTTTATTGGAATTGTTTGTAATAAGTATAATATTCTTGGTAATATGTTCATTTTAATCGTCGCTATTCTTCCTATCAGTGATAGTTGTAAAATTTTCCCATTTTTCCAGGTTTGTCTTAATCTGTTGTTTAATCTACAATAATTATCTTCTTTAAGTATCCCACATCTTGCTGTTAATTGGACCCCCAAGTATTTCACTTTATAATCTGGATATTTAATCTATGCATCAATTCTTTTTTTTTTTTTTTGTTTCTCAGTAATATCCTTCACTAATATCTTAGTTTTCTCCTTATTTATTTTCAATCCTGTGACATCCACATATTCTTCTACTTTTTCTATCAATTTAGGTCCTGTTTCTAATGGTTCTTCTAGAATAAAAACCAGATCATCTGCAAATGCCTGCAATTTGTATTCTTCCTTTTTTATCTCCATGACCTTTATTTCCTTATTTCTTCTAATATTTTTGTTTAACACTTCTAAAGTTGATACAAATAACAGTGGTGACAAGGGGCATTCTTGCCTAGTTCCTTTCTTAATATTACCATTTCCAGTCATATTGCCATTTATCATTATTTTTTCTGTTTGTTTATAATATATTGCCTTAATCATTTTGACAAACCTTTCCCCAAAACCCATTTGTTCCAACATAAATTGCCAATTCACATTATCAAACGCTTTCTGTGCATCTAAAAAGACTAAGGCCATTTATTTTTCTGGATGTGCTTCGTAGTATTCCAGTGTATTCAATATTGTCCTCATATTATCTTTTATTTGTCTCTTAGGCAATAAGCCATTTTGGTCCATATGTATAAAATGATTTAAATGTCTTTTAAGTCTTTCTGCCATTATTGCAGCAAATATTTTATAATCTGCATTCAACAAGGATATCGGTCTATAGCTATTTTATTTGTTGGAAGTCAGAGAATTCTTTGGTATAAGAGTAATATAAGCCTTCATCCATGAATTAGGTACTTTGGCTTTTATCAATACATCATTTA
Source organism: Notechis scutatus (assembly GCF_049901735.1). NCBI lineage: Eukaryota > Metazoa > Chordata > Lepidosauria > Squamata > Elapidae > Notechis > Notechis scutatus. The sequence continues at coordinate 72,490,790 of NC_142025.1, read as the reverse complement.
ATACCGCTAACATTGTATTGCAAAGAGAATCCTGTAATGTTTTATATAATTCTGCTGGCACCTTTCCCACTATTTTGTCTATTTAATGCTTCACTTAGTTCCACCATTGTTATCCTTTCTTCTAACATTAATTTGATTTCTTCTGATACTTTAGGTAATTCTGTTTCCTTCAAATATTGTTTAACTTTCTCTTCTATGATTGTCTCTTGGTCATATAGTTCCTCATAGTACTTTTTAACTATTTCTTTTTTTTCTTCATTTCTATAACAAACAGTCCCATTGTTGTCTATTAATTGTATTATCCTTTTCTATTCTTTTTCTTTTTTCAACTTATATGTTAACCATCTTCCTGGTTTATTTGCATTTTCAAAAACGTTTTGCTTAGATCTTTTAATTTTTTGTGCCAGTTCTTCTATCTCTATTAATTCCAGTTTATATTTAGCTATATTTGATTTTTTTTATGTTCTTTTGCTGCAGATATTTTTGTAATGCTTTTTCTAGCCTCTTGTAGTCCTGTTCTAGTATTTTTTGGTCTTGTCTCTTTTTTATTTCTCTTTCTTGTATAAGTTATAGTTAACCCTCTAATATAGGCCTTCATTGTATCCAATACAATTTTGTAATGAGTTTTCTTCTTTTTTATTTTCTTTAAACAAAAAGCCAGTTATTTTTCCATATCTTTTATAAATTGCTTTTTTTTCAAGATTAGATTATTCAGTGTCCATCTCGTCCTTTTCTTTAGTCCCTTCCACATAAGCCATATCAGATTATGATCTCCCCACGTGCTTGTTTCAATGTCTATTTCTTGTATGCTTAGAATTAATTCTGCTGACACCCACATCATATCAATCCTTGACCATTACAAATATCTACTTGAGTAAAATGTATATTGTTTACTTTTAGTATTCATTTCTTGCCAAGCATCTGGTATATCTAATTCTTCTGCCATTTTGAAGAAGAATCTCGGTAGTGTTTCCCTGTTCTTTTTATCTTCTTGTTTTATAATCCAATTCTGTATCTACTATCGCATTGAAATCTCCTAAGATACATATATTATCATATTATTATCTTGTGAAATTTATTCTAAAAATCTTCTTGCTTCTCATTTGGAGAATATTTTGCTACTAGAAGTGTCTTTTTGCTATTCTCCATTATCTCCAGCATCCCTTCCTCATCAGTAGCAATTAATTTGGCTTTTATTGTATTTTTAATATATAAAACTATTCCTCTTTTGCTTTGATGTGCCAATTAAGTTTATAAATTGCCAATTTATAGGATAGTCCAGAACCTTAATATGTTGCTTTTTAATGTGTACTTTTTGCAAACAAATTATGTCCACATTTAATTTCCTTAATTTACTGAAAATCTGTTTCCTTTTAATAGCCGAATTCAATCCATTTATATTTATTGATATTAGCTTCTTCTCTTCTTCCATCATTTATACTTTATTTATTTAAATGTGGACATAATTTGATTTATTGCTCTTATCACTCTTTGTTCCCTTGCTTCTTTTGGTTCTCCTCTTCCTCCTATTGCTCCTTCCTTTCATACTCTCTCTTCTCTCCTTTGTTATCTATCTCTTCTGCCATTTCCTCTCAGTTTCTTATTATTTCTCCTTCTCTCCTTCTCTCCTCTTCCTTTCATCTAAAATATTCTTTATAAAATTGTTCTGCTTTTTCTATTAAATCCAGTCTATATCTTTGTTCTTGCCAAGTAACCATCAAGCCTTCTGGTATTAGTCATCTATAATTTACTCCTTTCTTAATTAAATTCTTTCTCAAGAATTGATATTCTTTTCTCAGATCTCTCACTCTCCTTGGAATTTGTTTTAACACTGTAATTGTTTTCCCTTTATATTTCAAAGGATCATCCCTTACTCTCTGCAATATTTCTGTTTTTATTGCCTTTTCTCACATGAACTTCTCTAGGTAGCTTATTTCTCATTGCATATCTAGTGTATACTCTAAATGTTTCATCAATTCCATCCATCTTTTTTTTCTTTAGATATCTTTAATGCTTCTGCTAACATCTCCACCTTTATCTCTGCAAGATTTTCTCCTTTTTCTTCCTCCACATTCTGGAATCTTAAATAGAAATCTGTGTGATCCATTTCCAACAAGATCATTGATTTTCCCTTATCTTCTGCTTGTATCAGCCTGTAAACTATTTCTCCTATTTTTTTTTTTTTTGCTGTTTGGTCTGCTCTTTCTTCAATTTTTTGCATCCTCTCTTCATTTTTCATCATCATCTGTTGTATGTCCTCCACTTTTTCTTGTACACGCATCCATTGTTCTTTTTTTAAAAACAATTTTATTAGTTTTTAAAAACAAACAAACAAACAAAACATAAAAACATCCAGCTTTCTTTCATAAATATACAGTGTGTCGGTTGGTTTACCAGTTTTTGTGCATTCATTTCGTAGTCTCAATTACAGTTACATTACATAATAACTCATATTATCAATCAAAAATTATATACCCTAGTATCACTATCAAACAATCATTTGACTATGATTTTATTCATTCATACTTTACAAGATAACTATAATTTACTTAATTTATTTTATAACAAATCATATAATCATACCAAATCTATCCTGAAGACATTTTATAAATGTGATATTAAATAAAAAAGAAAAAAAATCTCTTTATATATTCATTATTATCTAAAATTCTAAATATTCTATTATTGTATTTTATCATCCAACCATTGATAGAAAAGGTCCCAAATTTTATAAAATTGTTTATCCTCTTGTTCTCTAATTTCAAATGTCAATCTACTCATTTCAGCACATTCCAATATTTTCTTAATAATTTCTTCCTGCAATGGTATTTTCTCATTTTTCCAGTTTTTAGCAAATACAATCCTAGCCCCTATTAATACATTTACAATCAGGTATTTCAAATCTTTGTTATATGTATCAGGTAAGATTCCCAATAAAAAGATCTCTGGTTTCAAATCTATGTGTTTCTTTGTCATTTTTTCCAACCACATGTGAATTTTAGTCCAGTATTTTCTAGCATCCTCGCAAGTCCACCACATATGGTAATATGAGCCAGGTATCTGATGACATTTCCAGCATTTTTCAGATTTATTCTTGAACATTCTTGCTATTCTTGTCGGGGGAAAGTGCCACCTGTAAAGCATCCATTGTTCTTGAAGTGCTTGTATCATCATCTTTAAATCTTGCATTGAAATTTCCTTTTCCTTTTCCTGCTGTAACATATCCTGTATTGATCGTTGACCCACTGGGTTTAAGGAAGATGAAGTAGGAATCGAGGATACTGTTATCATTGTCTTCCTCATTTTTAATAGAGAATGAATGACAATTAATCTAGGTCCAGCTTCTTTTCTTCAGGTTCTTCTTTACCTTAATCCAATTATAGGAGCAATAACCTCAATATTAGCAAAAACAAAAATTAAGGTTCCAAGAAGGGAAGAATCAAAAACATAAAAGAAATTTCTAGGAAAAATAAAAATGAAAGAAAAGAAAAAAATAATCCAATAGTAATCCAGTGGTAATAATCCAATAGTCCAGCCAAAAAAAAAAAAAAAAACACGAAAAGAAAAGAAAGAGAAAAAACGAAAAGCCAGTCAAGAAAAAAAAAAAGAATGCCCCAAGAAGCACACGCTAAAAAGAAAAAAGGAAATAACCAGCAATAATTTATCTACTTTTATATTCTCTTAAAAAGAAAAACCCATAAAGCAAATCTAGACCACCAATTAGTAACAAAACAAACTCTCTTCAAGGAGAAAAAGAAATATTTTATCTTCAATTCCAGCTGTTTCATTTATTTTCCAAGAGCTACACCTGTTCAAAACAAAAGTCCATTGATCATCTCCCTATCTCACTTTCTAAGTCAAAAACAGCCTTTAGTCAAAATAACTTTTTTATCTTCTTTTCTTTTCCCACAAGTGTTATTATCTTAATTTTCCAAACTTTTCTCTTTAGTGATGCTATTTAGCAATAGTGGCACTATTGCTCTGCTTTCTCTTTGCCTCTTCACAGTGTTATTTCAAAGAAAAAAAATGGTTTATACTTTACAAAAGTGAGGGGGGAAGTATTTGACGGGTAGAAAAAAAAGGACAGGGAGAAAATTAATCCAATGTCAAATTTAATGTCTAACCAGCTAACTCCAAAAAGAAAGCCCCACTCTCCAAGATCCATCTGGATCTTGAGCCTATCTTCTAGGGTGTTGGCTATTCCTGCCAGTTTAGTATCATCTGCAAATTTGGTAAATTCCCCTTCTATTCCCTCATCTAAGTCATTTATGAAGATATTGAAGAGTACTGGACCTAGGTCAGAACCTTGTGGCGCTCCACTGCTTCCCTCCATGTAGATATAGTACCATTAAGTACTACCCACTGAGTACAGTTTGTCAGCTAGTTGTGAATCCAACTGGAGGTGATGCTATCTGTCCCACTTTTTTCTAGCTTACCAAGAAGTAGGTTGTGGTCTACTTCGTTGAATGTCTTGCTGAAGTCTAAGTATATTATGTCCACAGTATTTCACTGGTCTACTAATTTAATCACTATATTGAAGACTGAAATAAGATTGGTTTGGCATGATCTCTTCTTAACAAATCCATGCTGACTATTAGTTATTACTTTACTTGTTGCTAGATGTTGGTAGATCTGGTTTTTTTAATCTTTTCCAGTATCTCCCCAGGTATTGATGTTAGGCTGATTGGTCTCCTTTTTTCCCCTTTTTTGAAGATGGGAATCACACCAGCTCTTTTCCAGTCCTCTGGTAATTCTCTGGTGCTACAGGATTTTTGGTGCAATGGTTCTGAGATGACCTCTGCCAGCTCCTTTATAACTCTGGGATGTACTCCATCAGGTCCCAGTGATTTATGTTCATCGAGATCACACAGGTGTTCTCTTACTATTTATTTTGCTTATTTTTTGTAGTCTGTCTTTTACAGTTATTTTTTTGGTAGGTTGGGTTATAGTTTCTTTTTGCGTGAAGACTGATGCAAAGAATGAGTTAAGCAGTTCTGCTTTCTCTTTGTTGCCTATTATTTCCTTGACATTTTCTCTCTTTAATTTTTATTTTCTTGATTTATTTTCTTATTATTTATATGTTGGAAAAAAAAACTTTTTTTTATTATCTTTTGTTGCAAGTCTTTGTTGATTCCGAGCCTTTGCTTTCCTGACTTTGTCTTTGCAGATTCTGGCTATCTATTGATATTCTGCCTTAGTTGTATGTCCCTCTTTCCATTTTTTATACTTTTCCTTTTGTGTTTCATTTGTCAGAGAGATCTTTGGGCAGCCATGCTGGTTTCTTCTTGGATTTCTTGTTTTTCTTTCTCAGTGGTATTGTGCTGGTCTAGGCTTTTATGATCATATTTTTCAGAGTTTCCCAAGATTCTTGAGTTGTTTCCCCCTTTAAGATTTCCATCCAAGAAATCTTTCCCAAGTTCTGAGTTTATTAAAATAAGCTCTTTTAAAATCTAAGACTCTGGTGTCATTATATTCTATTGCTTGTGTTTGTGTTATTTTGAATTCTAGTATGACATGGTCACTCTCACCCAAGGTTCCTGAAGTTTCAACTCCCTCTATCACTTTTCTCTGTTTGTAAGAAGTCCAGTATGATTGTCCCTCTAGTTCCCTCCTCTACCTTTTGGAGAACAAAATTGTCAGCTAGGTTGGTTAAGAACCTATTTGATTTCTCACTTAGTGCAGAATTAGTTTTCCAATTGATATCAGGGTAATTGAAGCCCCCCTCTTCATTATTTGACTTGCTTTCTAGAGGTTTTTGCTTGGAATTAGGTCCTGGAGATCCTAAAGATTCCCTTCATTTTAGTTTAAAGCCTTCCTGATAAGTTGAGCCACTCATTTTCCGAAAACATTCTTCCAAATCTTTGTGAGGTGCAATCCATCCCTTGCCAGAAGAAGCCCATCATGGAGATAGTACAGGCCATGGTCCAGGAATCCAAAGTTTTTTTGGTGACACCAACCCTTTAGCCAGTGTTCACTTCTAAAATTCTTTGCTCTCTTACCGGATGTTGTCCTTTCGTTGACGGTACAAATGAAAAAACTACTTGTGCACCTAAGTCCCCGACTTTCTTGCTTAGCTGCTCATAATCAATCAATATTGTTTTCAAGTCCTTTTTTGTCATTTGTCCCTACATGTAGTAATAGAAAAAGGTGGTAGTCTGTGGGTTTTATTATTTTGGTTAGGTTCTCAGCCACATCTTTGATTTTAGCCCCAGGGAGACAACATACCTCTCTGGCTACACTGTCTGGTCTACAGATGGCAGATTCTGTTCCCTTGAGAATTGAATATCCTATCACCAGCACTCACCATTTTTTTTCTAGGGAGATTTGGGGTGTTTTTCTATCTATCACAGAAACATTTGGTGGTGTTACTTTTTAAGGGACATTTGATGGTGTTTCTTTCCTATGTGTCTGCATGTTTTCTTCTATGAGAGTCCATGAAATTGATTACTTAGCACCAGTGGGGCTGCATCAGACCAGGTTGGTTTGGACAGGGGTTTTGTACTAGGTTTACATTTTTTTTCTATGAGTGACATATTTCCATCTGTCTTCTTCCTCTAAGGGGTCAATTCTTTTAGAAGTTGTTTGATCATTATTATGTTCAATTTGGACATATTCTTTTTGCAGGGTTTGGGGTTTCTCATTTTGTGGGTTGAGTTTCAGAGTAGTTAGAGTTTCTTCTAGACCTTTTACTTTTTCTTCTAGTAATTTGATTAGTTTACATTTGGTACATATATAGTTTGGGTATTCTATGGGCATAAGTGCATACATGGAACATGTTCGGCAGATCACAATAGTATCAGTTTCTTCTTCCATGAGTGGATTTAAAAAAATTGAAAGTGGAAGTGTAGCAGATTTTACCACAGATTTTTAAAGGGAAAAATGTCCAATTTATGTGTGTGTGTGTGTGTGTGTGTGTGTACACCATTTAAGTTTCAAATTTGGGGGGGAAGCATAGCTAAAAGTTTAAGGTTCTAAGCAGTTAAAGAATGTCTAGTTTAAGGATTTTTTTACATTTACATTTTACATTTTATTTGATTTGTCAATCGCTTACAAGATACAGATATAAGAATAAATATAGTTTTGAATACATGAGATAGATACTTATAAGAAAAATAAAAAACAATAGGAAAGGGATGGTAGGCACAATTGGTGCTCTTATGCACGCCCCCTACAGGCCTCATAGGAAGGGGGTGAGGTCAATAGTAGACAGTCTAAGGTTAAAGTTTTTGGGGTTTGGGGAAGAAACCACAGAGTCAGGTAGACTATTCCAAACATTGACCACTCTGTTGCTGAAGTCATATTTTCTGCAGTCAAGTTTGGTGCGGTTAACCTTGAATTTGTATCTATTGTGTGCTCTTGTATTGAAGTATTCATTTGAAGCTGAAGTATTCATTTGCAGGTAGGACATTGCAATATATAATTTTATGTACTATTCTTCGATTGGACCAAAGGCAGTGTAGTTCTAGGTTTTCTAAGTCTAGAGTTTCAAGTCTGGGGGCATAAGGTATTCTGCAATGAGTAGAGGAGTGGAGAACTCTTCTTGTGAAATATTTCTGGACTTTTTCAATTGTATTTATATCAGATACATGATATAGGTTCCAGATTGATGAGCTGTATTCAAGTATAGGTCTAGCAAATGTTTTGTATGTTCTAGTTAGCAGTGTGATATTACCAGAGAAGAAACTATGTACGATTAGTTTTACAACTCTTAATGTCTTTTTGGCTAAGTAGTTACAGTGGGCTCTAGCATTTAGGTCATTTGAGATGAGTACTCCAAGGTCCTTGACAAAGTTGGGATCCTCAGAAAGGTCTTGATTATTTAGCTTGTATTTTATTTTTTGATTTTTTTTCTGCCAATATGTAAGACAGAGCATTTATTTGTTGAGATTTGAAGTTGCCATTTGATTGACCATTCTGATACATAGTCAAGGTCTTTTTGGAGGGTAGTAGTATTGTCTGTGGTGATGAATAGCTTTACATCATCAGCGAAGAGAACACAGTTGCTCTTAATATGATCACAGAGGTCATTTATGTAGAGTATGAAGAGAGTTGGTCCTAAAACACTGCCTTGGGGGACACCACTGTTGACAGGTACAGAATTTGATAGGACGCTCCCAATTTTGACCATTTGTTGTCTGTTTGACAGGAATGCTTCTATCCAGTTATCTAGGTATCCAGAGATATCATAAGATTTTAGTTTTAGGAGTAGTTTGTCATATGCCACTGAATCAAAGGCTTTACAGAAGTCTACAATTGTGTCAATTGCTTTGCCCTGATCAAGTTGTGTAGCCCATATATTTTTGCAGTTTAAGAGTTGCAGATTATTGGAGAGTTTTTTTCTGAAACCAAATTGTTTATTAGAGAGTAGGTTGTTTGTCTTTAAGTGGAGGATAATGGATTGGTTAATAATTGATTCCATGACTTTACAGGTGATGCAGCATAAGGAGATTGGTCTGTAATTTTCAACTAGGCTCAGAGGTTTATATGGTTGGTGTTGTTTTTGGTGAGTGAATTTATAGTATAAATGACTCTGCAAATGACTCTGCAGAAGCGTGGGGCCACAGAGCCGTCTCTGTTTTTGAGCTCTCGGCCAATGCGAGAAATGTCAAGTATTTCATCAGGGGAGATGGTTGATGCTTGATAGTCACTGATGATGTTGCGAACAATTGTGATATCATCATTGTTATTGATGTCCTCTCGACCAAATAAGATGGCATTAGGACACTTTCGTTCGCGCTCGATAGCTTCTCTGACGAGGATTGGGATATCATTATTTGTTGGATTTATGTTTTTTTGTGGATTAGGTTGCAGTTGTTGGTTTGTAGCTATTGGATGTTCAGGTTTTTGTGTTGTGTCTTCTTTTTTTTAAAAGGTTACTTAATCTTTCATTTAAAGTGTCCAGGGATGCTACTATGGTGTCAAGGGATGATATTCGCGTTTCTATAGTCAACTCTTTCAAACAGGGCTATATGTTTGTCCAGTTTGGGTTTGCATGGTGGGAAGAAAAATGGAAATGCATAATTGGATGTTTCTAGGAATTGAGTCATTTGCTTGGGTAATTCCAGGCAGTCATGATGAGCGTATTTTTCACATAGAGAACATTTGATGGAATTATCATTAACTTTTAGAGTTACAGAGCATATAAAGCATGTGCAGGAATCTTGTGGTTCATTGGTCGGGATTTTTTTTTTTAGTTTGTGGTTTGGTATTGGCTTTTTTTACTGGCATGGTTGGTTTGTTGAGATAGTACGTTGATTAATTGCTTAATAAAACAATTTTGGGTAATCAATAAAGCCAATATCACACCAATTAATCAATTACAATAATCTCTCTAGTCAAGTAATTATGCTAAGCAACAATCAGCCTAATTAATTACACTAAATGTTCAATTAAATTCACTGAATCACTAATTTTACTAATCAATTAAATTACATTAAGCCTGATTTTTTTTATATTAATCAGTAATCACACTGTTTGTATTAAACACTCTAATCACACTGATCAATTAAAACAATAAATCAATTAAACAATTGATAAATTAATTATTTTTAGAAATTGATTATCTAATCATTGATATAGATATTGAGGTAGAATTAGAAAATGCTTTCTTTAAATCGCTGGTTGAATGTTGAAAATCTCTCTTTGGGGGGGAAAACACAGCCCATTTTTATGGGGATAGCTGATTTAAAGTGTTTGCTGGTTTTGCATTTTGTCATCAAAAAGGGGTGAATCACAGATCCTTTCTTCCTCTCAAGAAAAGATTGACGACTTTGGAGCTAGCAGGCAGATTGTTTCAATGGAGGCGAAGGAATGCCAGAGATTTTTTTAAAAAAGTTCTATAGTTCAAAATTGTCTAGTTTAAAAATTTTAAGTTCTAGCAGATCATTTATGTCGTGTCCGTCGCGGAAAATGAGACTCGGAGCCAGTGACTTAGTTTCAGCTCTTTATTTGCTCCGAGATCGGCTTGGCTCGAAAAGGGAAAAGCGGCGGCTTTTTATTCCTTGGCCGCGGTGGTCGCGGCCAATGGCACCGCTTGAATCTCCTGCGATTAGTTTCACCAATCGCGGGAGATTCGCAGGTGGGCCAATCAGTGCGGCTCGCCGCCAATCAGCTCACTGTGCGTCTTGACCAATCACCGTGCGGCGTTTACAAGTATGTAAATGATTGTACAGAACACCCCTCCCCTCTTGGTATGGTCCTACGTAACGTAGTCCCGTAAGTAGACGGGGCTTCATACTTGTCTACTTGACTCCTGCGCAGGTTAGTTGGTGCTTGGCTCCCGGCTGGTT